>NC_081425.1:23522592-23842592 GCF_949786415.1 Peromyscus eremicus | reverse complement strand
GGATTCAATCCAGGGCCTCTTGGGTACTAGACAAGGATTCTACATCTAAGATACAGACCAACAGAAGAATAGGCCCTTACATCTTTCTTATCCACATGGATTTTGAACATACCTGGTTTTGAGATCTTCTAAAATCATGATGGTTTAGAGAATTAATTCTCTTGAGTTTATGGTGATGGCTCAGGGATTAAGAATGTGTACTTGCTGAGGACTGGACTTTAGTCCAGCACCTACATTGGGCAGTTCAGAACCATGTGTTAACTCTAGCTATTTGATGCTCTCTTCTGGTCTCTGAGGGCACATGTCCTTACTCCCACCCCATCATTAAAAAATTAAATCTAAGAGAGAAAGAGAGAAAGAGAGGGAGAGAGAGAGAGAGAGAGAGAGAGAGAGAGAGAGAGAGAGAGAGAGAGAGAGAGAGAGAGTTATTTGACTAAAGACAACAGCTTAGTTTTAAGCTGTTCAAGCATGAAGACATAATGCCATACACATCTCTCTATTATCAAAGATATTTGAAAGATTGCAGAGGAAAAGGAGGCAGGAAGGAGTCTGGGGATCACCCTGAGACCTGTGACATCATCAGAACACTGCTTGCTCTCAGACAGAATTGTACAGTGAGTGGCTCATTTTTCCACATTAGAAGGGTTTTCTTAGAAGGCAGTTTCACTAGTAACACAGGTCTGTGTATGTATCCCAGGCGAAGACAGGATAGAATGAGATTCCATGTTTTAAATAATGAAACAGACATAGGATCTTTCCAATAGGCAGTTCCAATGAAGATACGTTAACACAATAATCAAATAAAACTTTTGACATGCCCATCAAAACAAGCTTCCATCTATTTTGTGCTGGTTGTTAACCAGGCCTGTGTCCCGCTGGAGATTTATTCTATTAATGAGCATTGACACTGTGGCGTCAGCTAACTCCCTCATACTTAGCTTACACATATTATTGAAAAGCTTTTATTGCTCCTGTGGGGCTACATAAATAACAATATCAAGCAGGTCTCCTCGGGAATTTTCCACAGGAGTTTTTTGTCACTGGGATAACTGTAGTGTGCCACACGTACCTATCATTCCTACCCCAAAATTGTCATATATTTGAATTTCGGGAGAAAAACAAAACTGTTCAAATCAGACAGGGCAGGATATTTTTATCTGCTCTTTTTTCCTTTCATGAAAACTTTAACCTTCTAATAATATGTCAAATTAATGGTGCTACACTAGGACGATATAGTATTCTGACCCAATTTCATACTTGGAAGACATTTCGAAGGTAAAGAAACTGAGGCTTTTCAAGATTCATCACTAGTCCAAGGGCATACTGCTAACTGGTGGCAGACTTGAAGTCAGAGACCCACCTTCTGGACCCATTCATAACTAAGACCCTACTTAGTATCAAGAAAAAGCTGTTTGATAACACTTTTATTCTTTTTTCATCAGATACAACTTTGAGTCTCACAATGTGCATTTTTTTTTTCCCTTTGGTTGCTGGAAAACTCAGGCAAAACAGACCAGGGATTTTGTTTATTTTTCATTCTGATTACCCTATTTTGAGGTTTTAATTTTTGTAGTTAGTTTCTATTAAGAATTTAGTTTATGTTTCATGTGGTGTATGCATGTGACTGGCCACAGAGGCCAGAAGAAGGAAGTAGATTCTCCAGAACTAGAGTTGTAGGCTGTTGTGAGTCTACTGATGGAGGTGGTGGGAACCGAACTCGGGGCATCTGCAAACCTGCTGAGCCACGTCTCCAGCCTTTTAGGTAACAATTTTTAACTGTTTACATCACGAAATCCTACTCCAAATAGTTGATTTATTAACAGACAAGAAAGTAAAAAACAAAACAAAAATAAGGTACTGTTTAAAATCGAGGGGCAAAAACATGTAGTGAAGTGAAAAAAAAACCATGGGGATTCTGAAGTTTAACTTGTGGACCTCTAATATTTCCTGACCAATAAGTTGCTTTTATTACCTTGAAAGAAAACAAAGATCTTGATTTTTGTGAAAGAAACTGCCTAGGACGTGTAGTCTGAACACAAAGGTATGACACAAAGCTCATAATGTATTAGCTATGCTGTCTTTAATACTTCATTTCTGGGGTTCAGGTCCCCACATTTCAAATTCATATTTAATAGGCCTTAATGAAGATTAACTAAGAGCGAAGTAGCATTGACCCAATGTCCAGTATGTGCTCTGCATTTCCAAAACTTGTGCTCTCCTCCCTGTTTTTATTATGGGAACATTGAGAAGACATAATTTACAAGCCATAAAAGGCACTCTAAAGTATCACTAAGTACATTCACAACACTGTACTATCAATTTGGTTCCAACACATTGCCATCACCTCCAAGGAAAACCCCACACTCATTAGAGTTTGTCTCTTCTTGACATTGAACACAAACAGAATAACATTACATGGCTTTTTATGTTTCTTTCATTTGGCATGGTTTTCTGAGTTCACCTATATTTTAGTTTTCAGTGCTGGGGATTTAACATAAAGCCTTGTATATACTAGGACAATAGAGAATTGTTCTACCACTGAGCCCCACCTCTAGTCCAGCTTCAGCAAGTACCAAAACTCCCTTTCTTTTGAAAGTCAGTATGTACACACACACACACACACACACACACACACACACACACACGCCTTAGCTGATGGGTGCTTCTGCTGTTTGACATGTGTGAACACTGTACATGTTTTTATATCAAAATGTTTTCAGATCCCTTGGTTGCATTCCTGTGAACAGGACTTCTATGCCATCTGCTAAGGCTCTACTTAATATATAAGGAACTGATGACTGTATTTCACAGTGGCTGCAGTGTGACATCTCCAGTGTTGTAAGAAAGTCCAACCCATTATTTCTGTAGTGGTATATGTGTTGGGCATGGTATTTAAGATGGCTCTGACTAGCCCAGCATCTGAAAGATTCCTTCATGCATTCTCTGAAAAGCCTTGCAGCTTCAGTTCTTGCATTTAAATCTGTAATCCATTTTGAGTTTATAAATGTCATAAGATAATCGGTGTAAGAAAGAAAGGAATCCAGGCTGGAGAGATGGCTCAGCTGTTAAAGGCTAGTCTCACAACCAAAGTGACAGGAAAGAAATCCAATACATTCTGTTGCATGTAGATACCCTGACCCAGCATTTCTGTGGACAATATTACTCTTTCCTCATTGATTGGACTCTTGTGGAAATCAACTGATCATAAATGTCAAGGTTTATTCTTAGAATTTTCATGTATTACACTGATACGTGTATGTGTAACTATCCCCGTATCAAACTGTTTTAATTTTATAGTTTTGAGATAAATTTTGAAAGACGAGATATCAACTTCTAAATTTATTCCCCTTTTCCATATAAAATATAGGAGTTTACTAATTTCTACATTTCTCAGGAAGAGAAAATGGCTGCAATCTGGATGGTAAATGCATTAAATCTGCAAGCCAATTTGTTTTGTTATTTATTTTCTGTGTAAGGATGTTTTGTTTGTATGGATGTCTGTATGTGCCTAGTGTCCACAGAGGCCAGAAGAGGGCAACAGATCCCCTGAAACCAGAGTTAGTGATGGTAGTGAGCCACCATGTGGGTGCTGGCGAGTGAACAAGAACCTTAAGCCTCTGATGAGCAGCCAATTCCCTTAAGCACAGAGCCATCTCTCCAGCCCTGCTGACCAATTTCTAGAGTATTGCCATCTCACATTAAAATTTTCATTCATGAACACGGGACTCTCTTTCTACAAGCTCATTTTTACATTTATTCGTTTGTTTGTGTGGTTATACACCTGTCATGGTAAGGGTGGAGGCCAGAGACCTGTTTCTCTTCTTCCACCATGTGGACTTCCGGCATCTAATACAGGTTGTCAGGCTCATAACCAAGCATCCTTGCCAGCTGAACCATCCTCACCCCCACCCTCCATTAAAGTAGACATTTTAAGTGATGTTTTGTGTTTTTAATGTTCAACTTACACTTGATTTGTTAAATTTACTGCTAGGTGCTTTCTTCTATTCCATGCTATTGTAGATGGAGCTATTTCCTTAATTTCATTTTCAGAGGGCCCATTGTTAGGGTATACATGATCTGGTGCAAGGTCTGGTGTGTTCTTCTACTTTACTGAACCTACTTGTTAGCCCTAAGGGTTTTTCTGGAAAACCCTTTAGGATTTTCTATGTATAATATCTCATGTCAGTTGTGAATAGAGGTAATCTGGATTTATTATTTATTTTTTAATTGCTCTTGGCTAGACTGTTGCATGAAGGCTGTGAAAGGGACATCTTTGTCTTGATCTTTGCAGTCTTTCATCTATGTGATCTTTTATCCTGTCATCCTGGCCGTTAGATGTGAGTCTTTCATACCTGGTCCTCATGGGGATGGCGACATTCCCTTGGATTCTCACTGTGACAAGTGTTTTTTCTCTCTCTCTTTTTTTTATCATGAAAGGATGTTAGATTTTATCAAATGCCTTCCTGCATACACAGATACAATCATGGGTTTTTGTCATTCTTTCTACTAATGTGTGTCGTGCTGGTTTTCATCTTAAGAGAGCCTCACTTCCGGCTCTCACTTAATCCCACTCATTATGGTATACAATCCTCTACATGCTGTTGGATCAGTTTACTAGGGTTTTGTGGCGGGTTTTTGAGTTTGTAGCCATAACATATATTGGCATGGTTTATTGTGATGTCTTTTATTTTGGTACTGAGGCAATGTTGTCCTCATAGGATAAGTTGGGAAGTATTCTGGTCTCCTTTGAGCATGATTTCCACATTTTATTCATATCTTGACTCATTTCTTACTAGGTTGGTTGCATTCATTTGTGAATATTTATCTGTTGTTTTTAAATACATCCTGTAATTGAGACCATTTCTACAGAGTTGTTTTTTCTGACATGCCTCTCCTCACCCAGAACATCTCCTTTTATTCAAGTTTTGGTGTCACACTGCCTACCAAATGCACAGACCTGGCTACTCAGCTAAGAAGAAGGCACATGCAAGCATTTTTTAAGTTTCAAATGATGTCTCTATTATTACCTTTCTTAATTTCATTCTCCCCCATTATTGTTAAAAGACCAATCCATAGTTGTTGGGCTTAGAGTATTGTTAGATATTGTTTAACTTTTAACATGTACTGAGCTGTTTACACTGCACTCAGTGTACACTGTGAAGCACTCGGGCAATGTAATAATGGCTTATATACACATACACTTAGAAGTCTATTATAAAAATTGTGTAAAGATTGGCAGGGTAGATAATTCTTACTGGCAGTCTCATAACTGAGAAATCAGTAGAATGAGATGCTTGGAATTGCTAAGTGCTTGGCCAATGAGTCTATTAGCTCTAGCCCACATCTCTTTTCCTACATCACATCTTTCCAACAGAAAGGATGCAAAATCTCTATAGTAAGATGAAAACAATAAGTACCATGTTTACCAATGATTAATGTTTTATGCCCTGTTAATTTTTTAACTTGACCTTTTCATGCTAAGATAACCAGTAAGAGCGGAGTAAAATACTAGTTACTTATAAGTATTTTTCAGTTTAATGCCACTGACTCAATATAACAGTTATTTCCTGTGAGTCCACCACAGGAGAGCAGGTGTCTATATCAAGCATCATCAGAGAGTTTGTAATCCAATGAGGTGTGACATTTGGTCATTTGTCTATGTTAAATATGTGAAATATGACTCAGATTTCTGTTGATAAATGGCAGTCAGGCAGCGTGTACATTTCTAAGAGGTTTATTTTCTCAGGCCTATCTCTGTAGCATTAATTCTGATGTTAAAACCATCACCTTCTCCAACTAGCATCTCCCAGACAATCATAGAACAGACATGTGAGTGGTTAGTGGCCTCTTTTTCCGCATGAGGCGGAGAACCTCTTATGGCCTCCTCCTCCTCTCTTCCTTGGGGCTCCCTCTATTTATGAAATGGTTTTTGGCTCCTCTGTGCTTCTGATGGTCCAACCCAGCCTCTGGCTCTCTTCAGTTTCTTGAGTACCTTGCTTTTCATCACGTCTCTGGTTTCTCCCTCATCCCATGCCAAGTATAAGCAAGAGGAAAACAACAAACTCCTTCCCTTGGCACAGACAGCAGCTTTCCCTACCCATAGCCTTGGAAGAAAGGTCATTCTTTCAAGGGACGCATAGCTTCTGCTCACAGTCCACTTTTAGGCATGTCAAAGACACACTTTCCACATCAAGAGTTTTCCTGTGGAAGAATCTGGTGCCAGCTGTGAAGATAATGCCATCTTCTCCGATTTATTGTGTATGCAAATCATAATCACATAAGCCATAAAAATGATACATGATAAAGAGAGGTGCAATCAAGCTCAATGGATGTCGAGGGAAGGAGAGTCTAGTTCTGTATGGGAAGAGCAGGGCAAGCTTAATGGAGGACACCAAAAAATGAGTCTTGACTCTTGGTGAGAGGCTGTGTCTGTGGGAAGCGGTGGGCAGAAAAGAAGAGAGAGCTGATAATCATGAAGGAAAAATAACTTACATATTTAACCTTGACCCAAACTGTCCCCTATGCAGGGTTCATATGGGATGAATGGGTTGGGGATGACCCAGTATATCTAGGACGACCGAGCCCAGCTCAAATGGACTCTGAATGGTTCCGTAATGAGTCCCCATTTTCCAGGCTCTGACAAAATGTCATGATTTTGTTTTTATCTTTACTTGATGAGGCTTGGGAGGGAACTTCTGGCTTGTAAAAGCAAGATTTGCTGGTGAAGGAGTAGTTTAAGTTAAGGCTTCCATCAGTGAGAGAGCTATCTACTGTTACCATGGAAGGAAAGGACTGAAGTCATGTCCTTAAATCTGAACCAGAGGGGACAGTTTCCCAGGCACTCCATAAGCCGGCTGTCAGTTGTTGGTGATTGACTGGAAAATGGGGAATGAAAAGTGACTCAGGTAGGTTATCCTGGGTGACTAGGATAAAAGTAACGTCATTAACCTGAGCCACAGGGAATCTGACACCACAGGAGAAGCTAATGAGAAAAATTACCCTGTATGTAAACAGTAGATTTATGTCTCCAAGACAATAGGGCAGCACTTTCCTTTCATCTGCCAGACAAGTAATAATTTAAGAGAGTCATATAAACTAGGTAATAAAGAAGTATTTTCAGGGATAGCTTGAATGGGTTTTATCAAAGAAAGCTCATAAAATAAACCTAATGGTAATGGAATTTCATTAAACACTATCCAATGTATAATTCTAAAGGCCAGGTACTTTGTAAAGAAAATTAGAGTAAAAATGCATAGTTTTTGTTTATTTAGTCAATTAACGTTCATTAAATTCTTTCGGGGATATTGCTGAGTTTATGGTTGGCAGTTTACATACTTGATGAACTAGGTGATTGCTTTTCTGATTGGTTTTAATTATAGAAGTTTGTTTTTCAGCACCTCAGAGAGATGCGCTTATGTGTAGGGAAGGACATGGGGATGAAAGAAAGGCTCTGAAAGCCGATCATGGCCTGAGGCAGGTGGCTGAGTGTTCTCTTTGCCACTCCACTTGAACTAGTGGACAGTCAGGACAACAGAAGGTAAGAACTACAAAACCAGGAATCCTGCTGACATGTTCTCAGTCATGTCTTAAGAGACCATTAGCCCTTCTGTGCTTTGGTTTCTTTTCCTGTAGGACAACAATATCTAGGCTTTGTGGGGTTCTAGAAAACTTAGCAATGATTTAGGTGGGTGTGTGGGAAAAGATTGATGTTCCTGTACCATTTCGTGCTAATTATGTAACTCACTTAAACAAGGTCAGTGAGAACTGGAGCCAATCAAGCAACAAGCCCAAGCGTGCAGACATGAAGAGGTGGGTGCTGTCTTTCCAATATTTGTTTGCCCAAGCACCTAGACCAGTGGCTCACAGTTATCTGCTGACATCTTAGGAGATGCAGTCCATGTTGATGTCGCAGCCCCTCTCCTGACCTCTGTAGGGTGGTCAGTCCCCCAGCTCAGTCCTCAGGTAACTTGTCTTCTGTGTTTCATCTTCCTCCCTGAATGACCTTGTTCATCACTCCTGTGTCCCATACAGTAGGTGTCATAGTCCGTCTTTTCAAAACCACACTGGTGAATCTCAAGACCTCTCTCTCCCACATGAACGATGCAGTGTTTGATCTGCCATTTGTGTGTCAAGGAGGCAATTCTAATAGAAAATGTCCAGGGCCAGATGTGGTGGCACACATCTATAGTCCCAGCACACAGGAGACTGAGGCAAGTAAATCTTAACATTGAAGTCAGCCTGGGTTAACTATCAAGACACATCTAAAACAAAACAGAAGTCCAATTCTGCTTCTTTGGTTTTCTCCACCTCAGGAAATAACTCTTATTTTCCCGGCAGTCTGAAACAAAACTAGGAGTCCTCTGTGATTGGTATTCTTTTCTACCACTTCCAGTCTGTCAAGAGCTGCTGTCTGTTCCACTCTCAAAATGTATCTCAAATATGAGTACTTCTGATACACTCATTGTCTGTCTAGCTTCCTTTTACATTAATTAGAACCCAAGTTTCCACATGATGCTGGTCTCTGAGGCTTTTTTGGTGTTATGGTAAGATGTGCATAGCATAAAATTAAATGTGTAACCACTCTTAAGGATACAGTCCAGTAATACTGGGGATATTTATGCTGCTGCCCAACTATCACCAATGTGTCTGTCTAAGACATTTTATCCTCTCCCATAGACATCTCTCTGGTGTACTATCCTTTGCCTTTACCTTTGGGAATTTCTGCTGCCCTCCTCATCTCAAGCCCCTCCTTTATCTCTTTGCCTTCCCCTTTCCTCTCTCCTTCAATCCTTCTTTCCATCTCTTTTCCCTTTTTGATAGTCTCCCTAGTAGCCAGGCTGGCCCCAGTCTCTCAGGTGCTAGCCACTATACCCACCACTCTACTGTACTTTCTGTCTCTATGAATTTACCTACTCCAGGCCCTTCATTCATAGAATTGAATGTGACGTAGAATTGTGCAATATTTGTCATTTGGTTTATTGACCCATATCATAGCCCAAATCAGAATACTTCTTTTCAAAGTCAAATAATGCCCCAATTGCATTTCAGTTTTACTTACACATCACATTTTACCCACCTGTTCACCCACTTATGGGCATGTGGACTATACCCACTAACTACTGTGAAAAACTCTGTTGTTATCACTGAGTCCCTTATTCTGAATCTGTTGTGTAGCTACCCAATTTGCTGTATAAGGTGGCAACTGTCTAGCTTTGGGAGGAATCACCAGAATTTCCCACAGAAGCTGCAGAGTTTTACATTCCTGTAAGCAAAGCACAAGGTATTCATTGCTTCAGTATCCCATTTAATGTCTGTTATTGACCATTTTAAAAGGTCATTCTGATAGCTATGATATAGTTCCCTATGGAGCCCTCAAGGAAACAAGCAATGTCTATCAAAACAGTCGTGCTTTCCAACTCTGCTTAGAAAGATCTCAGGCTTTACTATAATCTAAAAGACCAGAAGAAATCCAAGACGCCATCATGAGTCCTTCAGTTCCCTCTGCCCAGCGCCTTCACTCCTTCTATTCTGCTGTCTCCATCATCACATGGCTTCTGTGTCACTGAACTTCACCGTCTTTCTGACCAAACATCAAGGGGAACATCCTCAGGTCCCAAGCTGAAGACGTTATCCTGACACCTTTTCATCATCATAGCTCTAGTTTTCCTCCTATCCCGTATCACTTTCAAGATGGTACAGGCATTTACTTACTGATCATCAGTCTCTCTCAGTAGCACCATAGGGGGGAGGGGCTTATATTCACTCATTGTAATGCTATTATTAAGAAAGCATGGTTTATGTGGTTACAAATGCTTAATCATAGGGTCTTGTCTTACAAAAAACTTCATTATTTTTGTAATTTTTCACAATAGACGCCTAAAGTTTCATTGATGGCCAAATATAAAGTAACTCATTGTCTTCCTTTGGGAGAAGGCAGAGTTTGCTATCATTCTTGACTGGTTAAGCAGAGCTCTGCTGACAGTCTGAATAATAACAACAGTATCATGAAGGCTTCACTTGAACCCAGGAATGTGGTAGAAACTTAAGGCTTATTATAGCTACTTTTCACAAAATTCTGTAGGGTAATTGCTTTTTTGTTTGTTTTCTTTTTTTGTATTTGTATTTTTTTTTTTTTTGGTGGTTGAAAAAGTCAGTTTCAGGACTCTTACTGCTTCTATGGTGTGAGGCTCAGGAGCTCTGGATGGGGCGGGTCCATTTCTGCTCTACCACCAAAGGCTTCTGGGTCTTCAGAATGGCAGTGTCCCTGCAGATGGCTGCCGTGCACAGATCAGAGCAGTCTTGTTCTTTCTGGTGTGTTTGCATTTTTAAGAGAAAAGAAAATCCAAGAACCCAGAAGAGCAAACTGGCCAAGATCACACAGCAAACAGTGAGATGCTCATTCTAATAGGCACTGTCTGCATCCAAAGGTTTTTACTCAGCTGCCCATGCCACTCTACAGAGAAGTCATACTATTCCATAGAGAAGTCATACTGAGTAATTTAGAGGCCACAGACAATAACTACCCCATAACCTCAACCTTAACAATTATATTCTTTAATTAGTAGTATGACAAGGCACATTCCCACATGTGTCATTAAAAAGACATTAGTGAACATGAGGTATAAAAAGAGCTGGCGTTACCATGGTTGTTCAAGGTCATCAGAGAAATGCAGAAGGAGGAGCTACCTTTGGAAGTTTAAGGGGACCAGAAAGTCACCTGGAGGAGGTGAGAGGAGTAAGTCCTGACTACAGAGGAGGTTACATAAACGGGGTGTTAGAGGAAGAGGTGTCATCCTGGACTATATGAGTCACCGGGGCAATGGTCTAAGGACCAGTGGGGCTGAAAGGCACTTGGTCACTACAGTAGAGAAGGACACTTGAAACTGAGAGCATCACTGGAGGAACGGATGGGCAGCACCATTAGCTGATGTAGTGACTACATGGCATGTGAGGCTGAGCCCTACATTATCTTCTTCATAAGGACCATCCCCTTAATTTGCAAAACAGCTCTCTGAGATATGAACTGTCCTCCACTGTTGATTTTTGCAGTATTGGGTGGAGACCGAGTGCTTTTCGTGCTAGACAAGAGCTCAACCACTTTGTATCCCCAGGCCCCTTTTTGCTTTTTATTTTGAGACAGATTCTCACTAAGTTGCCCAGGCTGAACTCTATCTTTAGCCCAAGTGTACCATGAACTTGACATCTTCCTGCCTAAGCTGAGATTGAAGGCCTGTTCTAACAGGTCCAGCTAAAACTGAGGGAGATGGAGAGATGCACAGTGACAGATACCTTGGCAGACTGGGTAAAGATTTTGACTGCTGTGACAAATGCTTGTTTTTGTTCTGAACATACTTTTTTTTTTTTTAACTGACTTAGAGTGTCACTGTATCTTTTTGTCCTTGTTAGTTGAGACAGGATCAATCTATGTAGACCTGGCTGTTTTAGAACTTACTATGTAACCCAGGCTAGCCTCAAACTCACAAGATCCACCTGCTTTTGCCTCCTGAGTGTTGTATTACCGTATCTTAAAGAGAGTTGGTGTCTCCCAGCCCAAGAAGGCATCCAACATTACATTCTCTAATCTCATGCACATTACAATGAGTCTACTGGCCATTAAACACTGCTCATAAGATTGCTACTGTTACATTTCTATTGACCTAAATGCCCATGGCGTATCTCCTCACTCTTCCATTGAAGGACTTACCTTCCAGACATTAAAACTCCTACACTTTAACTCAAAGGGAAAATTATGAAGGTTGAGAGCTGTTCTGTAGACCAGTGACATTAATTAAGGAGCCTGGAGCGTCTATAAATTACCCTCTCCCAACTCAGAGCTAATTATCAACATAATAAATACTTGATTCTTACAGATGCTACCATGAACTACAACACTTATGAGTATCAGACCCTGAGATGATCCATGTCCTAAGAATCTTACCGATTTAAAATACTCCCACCATTTTTCAAGTTTATATAGTATCAGACAGATATGCTAAAGGTCATATTTTTATGCAGAAACTTTTTATGTGAATAATTAATTTTCTGGGCTTATGCAAAAGGGAATGTACAAATTTTATAATGCATACAGCTCTCAGATATTATCGCAGGCACTGGCTGTCAGGTAGGTTGCTGTCAGGAAGGATTTTGGAGTATATTGTGGTTAAGTGTCTAAACATGTTTAACATCGTTAATGTAAGGTCAGGTCTATTCACAGAATAGGTAAGAGGGGAAAATGAAGTATAAATGCTTATTATGAAACAGTGACTAATACAACGGTATTACCAGTGGAAAATTACATACTAATAAATATACTCCAATATATATCAGAAACTTCCCAGATTTCATCTTTTTTTCTTTTAGTTTAGAGCTACAAATACAACATTTCCTTGTTTGATTTGCAGTTCTCTTCATTGTATACTAACAATTTATCAATGCTTTAATTAAAAAGAAAGGCTATGTGTTTGAGGATCTGTGACAATCCTTCCCTTTTTTATTTCTGACCAACACAATGTATTTTTTTCTTCTGTCTTCTCTCCAGGGTACCTGGGGAAAACTTCTGTGGTGCTTCAAAAGCTGTGTGCTCATAAATCTACCAAGTCACAGGGTGATCAATGTAGTCCATGTATTATTGGCAATGTGAGGAATCCTACTAAGTTTCTATCCTCTATGTATCCCAGGCTGTTATGGAACTTGCTCTGTAGACCAGGCTGGCTTTGAACTCAGAGATCTGACTGCCTCTGTCTTCCTGGTAGTGGGCATGTGCCTCCACTGTCCACCACTGTGATGTAGAAATGGGACTGTATCCCAGTGACACAGATAACTACACTCTGGCAGATGCAACGGAGACTCCCATAAGTAACATCAAGATTATTTAACTCTCTTAAATTGATGCTAACAATACATATTTGAGTTGAAATTTGTAGCTGTATTTTTGTTGTTGTTGTCTGTGTTGAAAAGAAAGAAGTAAAACCCATAGTGTCTGATCTGTAGAATTTCAAATCAGTCTCAGGAGAACGTGACATTTATGCAAAGCAGTAACAATAACAAAAGTAATACAGAAACCAAATGTAATGATCAGATATAGTCTGATCATGGGGAAGGGGGTAGATGTGACCAGAGTGGTCAGTGATCCTAAAAAGGCTCTATGATTGATACATTCTGATGATAGGAGTCCACATTAAACTCAGCCATGGCAACTTTCTATCACCTTCCACTCACGACTGTTTTACTTGTGAACTGTGGTTTGCTTGCCAGGAGGGAGGAAGTCTGTGGTCAAGTGTCTGGTGCAGCAGCAAGATAGCCTAGACCTACATGTCTTGTCCCACTTTGGATAGATGATAACCACGGCCCCGATGCATCTGGTAGCCTTCTATGAAATGGAATAAATAGATGGACTTGTCTGAAAGGACTGTGGTAAGGATTAAACTAGTTAATATGTGCAAAGCATTCAAGGCAGTGTGTGAGGTGGTTGGGAGGGGAATACATCAGGGCACTGTTTTTGACCTCATGAGAAACTGCAACAAGAGCTCAAATACAGTTTAGTTTTAAGAACCGATGTCACATAGTCCATGTGGGATGTACAACTGCAGCTACAAACTCAAGAATCTAAAAAGCTTTGTGTCTCTAAGAAGGTTGGAAATCACTGATGTGGGACAAGAGTTAGAGAAAGAAAACACTTCTTTGTCCCTGGTCTCATTCGTAACACTGAGGTCAACATCTGAGGGCATCAGAAGTCCATAGATAATATTTTTCTGTTTTTTTGTTGTTGTTTTGTTTTGTTTTTTGATGATCACACCACTGGAAACTACTAAATTGCCTTAAAAACCAATTTATTTAATGTGCATTGGTGTGAACCCCTGGAACTGAAGTTACAGATAGTTGTGAACTGCCGTATGGGTGCTGGGACTTGAACCCAGGTCCTCTGGAAGAACAGCCAGTGCTCTTCACCACTAAGCCATCTCACCAGCCCCCTAAGTTGCTTTTCAAGATATAAGTGGATAAGCATACTGCAGTGCTTTTATAAACTGGAATATTATTCAGCAATTAAAAAAATGAAGTAACCGCCAGGTGGCGGTGGCGCACACCTTAAATCCCAGCACTTGCTGGGCAGAGGAAGGCTGATCTCAGTGAGTTTGAGGGCAGCCTGGTCTACAGAGTGAGTTCCAGGACAGCCAGGACTGTTATACAGAGAAACTTCATCTTGAGAAACCCTGTCTGGAAAAATAATAAACAAAAAACAAACAAACAAACAAACAAAAAGTAACTCCCCTCCACTCCCCGCCAGGCCCCTGTTCCTTTGTCCCTCTCTTTCCAGGACAGTCACACTATGTGGCCCAGACAGGCTATGAATTGGTGCTCCTCCTGTCTTTGGCTCACAGATGCTGGGGTTACTGATGCAACCACATGTGGTCACACATGGCCGTCACATTTCTCCTTTTCCACTTTACTGTTACCTGAAACTCTCTGGAGACATTTGCAACATCACGGACTATTAATAACTCCTGAATCATTCTGGCATTCACCCAGAGATGATGATAAATAGTCAGAGAGATAGCTTTGCTGGTGTCAAAAACATAAATTTATCCGAGGTTAGCACATTCTTGGATAATTTTATTTTTTCCACAAATTGCCTTACTTCCAACTCTAGGTTATAATTTTAGTAGACATGTGGTATGCTCTGAGGTGTATTACTTTAAAACTGGTGATGTGCACAAGGACAGTGTCAACTGTCCCTCTAGAGCAGACCTGGTAGGTTCCACCAACACAGCAACTGGTGAAGTGCTGAGTTTGGTGGACTCTGACCAAGAGTGTGCAACCTGAGTTTGGTGGACTCTGACCAAGAGTGTGCAACCTATTCTTATGGTTTTAAAGGGCAACAAAACCTTTTCAGTTACTAGACCGCCCTGAGAATTGTGGGGTGCTATGGGGTGATGTCTGTGCACTCCAAATTCATAGGTAGACATCCCAGTGCTCAAGGTCAAAGACTATTAGTTGGATGTGGGGCGTTTGCAGGTGATTAAGCCATGGGACCATAGGAGTGACACCTGTGCCCATGTAAAAAGCTGCAGAGAGCTTCTTTGTCCTTAAACCATGTGAGGACACAAACAGAAGGTGAGGTCCAGAACTCCACAGCAAACCTTCCACTGAACCTTCCTGCTCTTTGATCTTGGACTTTCCACCCTGAAGAACATTGAGAAATGTCTAGGCTTTATAAGCCACAGATCTAGGATACTTTAGCAGACTAGACAGACCAAGTCACTGCTTACACATTGTCACAGAGGATGATTTAGGGCTACCACACACACCATACATACTTTACTTTTAGTAAATGAGCTCACGGTTTTATTTGTGGCTTCAAACACTGTTTGAACTTCCCCTTCTAAATGCTCCTTCATGTCAAGATACAGGGATGGAGAAAGCATTGTAGAGATGCCCTCTGTGAATCCTTGAGAATGTGCCTGTGAGCTAACAAATGTCTGCGTGTCGAGGCTTCAGCACACAGAGGACTCTCAGTGATAACAGCAGGGCAGCCCGAGTCACGGAATGGAACACGCATGCATGAAATTCCTACCCAGTGATGAAAAGAGGAAAACAGGAGATAGGAGTCTAGGAACAACTATAAAATATAAGGCATAAAATGGGATGGGCATCTTCTCTAAGTTCCAAGGACATCTTAACATACTCATGTGCTAAAATTTATACTAATTTCTATTTCTATAACATCTGTCCTCTGAAGAGTTAAATGTCTTCCAAATACTTTTTATTCATTTTAAAATTCTAATTTATACTGCCAGTATTTCCAAGAGCAGAAGGCAAGTTGCCTGCTTCTTATAGGAAAGAAAACCCAGGGCCAGGAGAGTGGGCAGGGCTCACACTGGCTTGGCTGTGGCACCTCACAATGTGATTCAATGTACAGAGTGCCTGCCTGTCAGGGTTGCTCCATGATCAAGAATGTTCCCAAACCTACAAAAGCTGCATTGATTAAATTCAGCTGTGATTCCTGTCTTAATGGGTAATCCACAGGATGGAAACTGCTTTGAGATTCATAAAAAATTGCAAAGACTTCTGCAATCCACAGGATCCAGCTTTTTTCATGATCTTTAAGCTAACACACTCTTTCTTATGTACCTATGAACAGATTTTAGACTATATGCCATGGGATCCCCAAATCATCAAAGTCACAATTTTGAATTACTTCACATGTAAGGTTAGTACACAAAATAATTCAAAATAAAATAAAGCTTTCACTTCTCTCAAATCTTGAGATTGGTCATTCTTCCAAGAACTCACAGACATTTTAAAAATACTTATTGTGTATTGAGCACAGCACTCAACTCTGGGGCTACAGTAGTGGGTAGGAATGCAGAAACGATCCCTGTTCCCATGAGCCATGAATCTAACACAAACCACTGAGAGAGAAAAATCGTCCCATTCTCGGAGTCCACGCCATTGTAACCAAGCCCATTGATATGATAAGTTTCAGTCTATGGCCACATCACCCTGAACATGCCCCCATCTCATCTGACACAGTGAGTTTCAAGTTCAATCTGCTTCGAGTTGAGTTCTACTGTGCTGTTGTTGTTTAGCAGAGTCAACAAGCCAATTTAATAAAATGCAGGGTATCTTTTATTTCATTCATTATTTTTTCAATGCATGTTCATGCAAGTTTGCCTGTGTGTGGGCAACACATGTGGGGGGGATGCACATGCATGTGGGTACACACGCACATGGAGGTCCAACATGGACGATGTTGGGATTATCTTGGACTGCTCTTCCACCTTATTCAATAAGGTAAGTCTTTCAAATGCAGAGCTACTGTATTCAGCTAGCCTTACTAGCCAGCTTGCTTTGGGGATTTCCTGGCTCCACCCTCTGGAGCTGGAATAACAGGCAGGCTGCTATGCCCAGTGGGTATTTGCATAGATTCTGAGGATATAAATGCTGGTTCTCACTTTTGCCCATCAAGTGTTTAACCACTGAGCCATCTCCCCACTCCCCTCAAATTAAGGATATTTAAAAATCTAAGCAAAGATAGGAAAGAACCAAGGAGTAGGGCCTGCTTATACTTCACATCGACACATTAGATTTGGGGAGTTTCCTGGATATTTAAGGTACTGTTTGCAATACATGATTTTTTTTTTCTTGGAAAAGCAGAAAATGCTAAGAACAGAATTTCTTGCCAGCTTTACTTTGGTCAAGCCTGAATGCAAAGATAAATGCACTGGATTTCATTCTCGATTTAGAGCTTTATAAATGGCTGTGTTTCTTTCATTTGAATGTTTTGGTATTCAAGTCATATGCGCTAACAAGGGCTAACGGTTACACACCAATTTAACATTTGCCAGCCACTATGTTAAATGTTTTACATGCTTCATTTTATTAGTCTCCCAATACTAAGAGGATGACATTATTATCTCTCTTTTACAGATGAGAGAAATAAAGCTTAGGCAGATTAAGTACCTTAAAGAGAATGAGGTCAGGCAGCAGATATTAGCAACATCAACCTTTACTGTGGGGAGAATGTGAAATGAGAGAACAGCTCCTTCCAAATGAGATATAATTTTAAGAAAACACTGCATCGGGGGTCTGGATGTAAGTCAGTGGCTGGGCACTCGTCTTGCCCATGCCTGGCTCTTGCTTTGAGTCCTAGTGCCAGGAGAGAAAAAAGACATTACAGCCAGAAGACGTATTAATAAACTACCCAGGAAGAACTTGAACCAGGCTCCCACAGGCCCTTAGCTCTTTCCTAAGAGCCAAGTTGGGGGAAAACCATGACTTCTTGTTCTCCTGGGCCCAAGGGGGTAAATACAGGCTATCGCCCCGTTCTTCTGGTACTCTTAGGAAAATTCTGAATCTTTCCAACAGCTTCTGAACTTTAAGGAAAGTTGCAAGTGAGGAGGGAGGAAGCAGCATCAGCCTGGGGACATGGTTTCCGCATGCAGAGCCTTTGCTCAGCTCTGGACTGCACTGGATTCCACAAATCTAAACAAAATGTCAATGAGTTGGGAGTGAAGAGCTTGGCAAACTCCTTTGTGAAGACCAAGAGCTATGTGTTATTCACCCAAAACATTGACAGAATATTATTTCAGGACGGACTATTTTGTTTTTAAAATTTATTTTTTACTTTGTGTGTGTGTGTGTGTGTGTGTGTGTGTGTGTGTGCGTGTGCGTGTGCGTGTGCGTGTGTGTATGTTATATGTGAATGTGCAGTGTGGGTGAGTGTGGAGGTCACAGGTTTGACACTGAGATGTTTTCTCCAATTGCTTCTCTACCTTGTTTTTTGAGACAGAGCCTCTCAGTGAACCCCTAGATCACTGTTTTCACGAAACCTGCTCACCAGCAAGATGTTGGGATCCATCTATCCCCATCCTGCAGCCTAGAGCAACAGATGTGTGCCATCAGGCCTGGCCTCTCTGTGGGTGTTGGGGATCAGGACCCAGGCCCATATACTTGTGTTAGTATTAGCCCATTGAACTATCTCAAGTTAAGTAGAGTCTTAAATTCTGCTGTTGGATCAGTGTTGTCTTATAGAAAACAGACTAAATTGTAAGGTCCTGAAATCACAACAGATTGTAACTTTGCCTTATGGCTTATGTAATTATCCAGCAAATTGGGTGTATCTAGAAATTGGGTGTATCAGAGGGCCAGCACAAGAAAGAACATTCTCTCATTCAGTTATAATTACACGCTAACTTCTTTCCCAATGGTTTCTACAAAGCTGACCAGATGACATGGGATTTACATTACACTACATTCCCAGCTCATAAGCTGTGATATTCTTAAGTATATCTGGTAAAAGCTGATACAAGAAGCAGATTTTAAAACTCTGCATGGTTCAGGGTCACTCATAACTACATAATAATCATTTTGTTTTTAAAAGCCTTGCTATGTTAATAAGGAAAAGGACCAGGCTTTAAGAGAGCTATGGCTTTCAATGAAGGGAAAAAGTCTCAAGAGCAGAAGTACATTGAGGGCCTTTATAACTCACTAGTTCCCCGAAGCAGGGGTGCATTTTAAGCATTCTATGTAGAAGACATTAATTTGCAGCTTTAAGGCAGCTTTGAAATGACCTTTCAAGAACCTTAGTGATTTTTCACATTAGTCTGGAAACTTCTTTATGTGTGTCAAGCCCTCCATATATATTTTTCTATACTTCAAAGAAACCCAAATGCTGAGACCTGTCACATCATTGAACAGAAATAAAACAGCTGGTTATGATTTTAAATTTCCCAGGTACAGATAAGAATTTCACCACAACTTTGGCAGCTTGGGTGGGGCTATGAGATATAGTACTGCTCTTGACAGTGATGGACTCTCCAGGGCCTTTATGACAGACAACAGAATATTACTGTATTTTAGACCTTCCCATCTATCACTGACAACATATGGGTCAATGATACCTAATGGGAATGCTCCCAAGACTCGTTGTGGAGTACTCATGAGAGAATGTTAGACTCCAGGTCTAGGGATGAGGGGCAGGAACATTCTGAAGCTTGGTCAGCTGTATGGGTCTCGTGTGCTGTGGGGACGACAAGGCCTGCAGTTAGCAGAGCCAGATGGAAGGACAGGAAGAATTGCCTGAGGTCCCAGGACAATGGGAGTGCATAGGGAGGCACTAATGCATGGAAGGTAAGGACCTCGGCAATGCCCAGGTATGGAATATTCTGGTTTCAGTCAACTGCATCTCTCAGACTAAGTCCAGCTAAGTCAATCAGTAACTGCTGAGCATTTGAAATTATAGACGTATTTCCTTGAATACTTAATACTTAGGAAAATTTTTGGTTAGTTCATTGGCATTTATTTATAGGACAGCTTACTGCCATAAATGATTACAGCATGGGTGTGTGTGTGTGTTGTTTGTGTGTGCATGTGCATTCACGCTCTTTGACTTTTGGGAACATAAGAGAATGAATGTCACAAATTGATATTCAGTAGAAACGTGTGTCTTAGGTAAGAAAGAGATGATACTTTTTACCCAGACCTGACTAAAACCATAAAAGACCTGGTAGCTAGGAGAGCACTCAGGATAAAGGCTCTGTGTCTGTCACACTGACGCCAGCTCTGGTTTCTCCCTATGCAAAAACTATATAACATTTAAGCAACTGGGCTAAAGGACATGCTCTAACATGTAAAAACGGTAATTACATATTTATAGATAGGTGTCGTTATTATTGTCCCTAATAAAAATTACGTTCTGCCCAGGTCACGACAGTGACAGGCCTCATTTTCTGTGAAAGTGTCATGTACAAGATTTACTGTGCTTCACCTGTCAGGCCAAAGTCCTTAATGCAAAAAGAGCAAAGGAAATGATTCTTTGTCTCCACCTAGGTGATCGAAACCAAGCTTCCAAAGGACCTCCAGGCTCAAGAGTTCTCATCAGAGCAACGATTCTGATTTCACCTAACACCGTTTCTTCTCATGAGTCCTTTGAGTCTTTGGTCTTTATATTTATTCACCTCAAGTCAGTTTGAAAGCTTGACAGTCAAAGGCATGCACCTATACGACTGAATCAATAGCTGTGGAAAACATCAGTCAGTGGCAACATGACAAATGATGTATTTTGTTTACATTTCAAGGATGCTAATGTTCTGATAAGAAGGTAGTACATGCTGTATGCTTACAGCACAGGCTGTAAGTGAATGTTGGATGTCTTCAACATGGATCTCTAGACCTATACAGAAATCTGCATTCAAAGGACACCTTAGTTGAGTAGCATTGGGCTAGTTAGAGACACACAGATGAAACCAACAAATGGAAATACGACGTCATCACAATTGAGAGTGTGTATACTAGGGCAAGCAATCATGGAAATATTAGTTCTGCTCCTATCTTGCTGTCATGCATGTTTAAGGTACACTAGGAGAAAAAAATGAAGGGCAGAGGTGACTGACACAGACCAGTTCCTTAAAGCATAAATGAAATTTAAAAAATGTAGATGACGTTGGCCCCAACTCCATCATATTGAACAAGGCCAGCTCCCACAGCCACATGGAATGAAATGTTTGAAGACATCAAATATGTGTGGAACATAGAAAGCTCTGTCTCTGACAACAGGTGACATTTTCTCTCAGAATGTCAACACACAGATGTGTAAGTCTGTTGATTTACTCTTGAGAGTTTGAATTCTTCCCCTGACTGAAGACAGAAACTCCTGGAGGATTCTTTAGCATTCCAAGCACTAGCACACTACCTACACACACTTGTAGCTCAAGACATGCTGAACTTCAAAATACCTAATTGTTTCAGCTAGGCGAATTTGGAAAGTCTTAAAACATTCTGTTTTCTTTATGATTACCTTTCTAAAGTAAAGAGCGATTTAGTCATGGAGTTGCAAATTGGTTAAACCATTCTATTTTCAAGAAATGGGTTGTATGTTCTGTCTCCTTCAAGTATGTATGACCCACTACATGCCAGGTTTCTGCTAAGTGCCTGAAACTTGACTGTTCAAGAGGAGTTCACATCCACATCCATTTCTGTGCACACACTACAGAAAGATGTGGTGGGACTCGGAGAAAGTGATGACTCTAGGTTGTCTTCAGCAACGGCCTCTGTACTTTAGGTATGGAGAAGGGTTTTATGAGGGGAGACTATGCAAATGATGTACAACTCTGGAGAAAATGAATATTTAAACGGAGGAGGAGTGAATGAGAAAGAAGTTCAAAGCAATGTCAAGGCCGCTTAGTTACATGAGGACTATATTAGCTATGTGTTGGTTACAGCATTGTATTAAATAGTTTCGTATCTGTTTATAATAATCATGAAAATTAACTGTACTAAACACTATCCTTAGAGATTGTACATAATACACACATTTAGTGCTCGTAAGAACCAGGAGGCAGATATTAGTGAGCCCATTTTATACATTAGGTAGCTGAGGTACAGAGGTATTAAATAACTTGCCTGAGGTTATAATTAGGATGGAAAAACTGAAATACAAAAGTCAGGAGACTTATCCCATACTCTTTACTCTATTCTGCTTCTTTTCATTTGAAAGATTAAGGTAATGTCATGTTTCAGGCTATCTCAAAGGATGGGTGTGAGCAGAAATGAGGATACATGTGCAACTGAAACTGAAAATTAAACAAACGTAAAAATATTGAAAAGTGGGTCTAACGGTACACACTATCCGTTTCTGGTGAAATCGGATGTCGTGGCTTCCGTTTGGTGAGACGTAGTGGAGATGAGGGGTGAGGACTTCAGGGACTCACTTCTCCCTCCAGAAGATGGATCACCTGGCAATGTAACCAGGCACACCTGGGAGTGAATGATCAACCCAGAACCCTGCATTGCATTCTTTCATCACAGAGAACACAAAGTCAGGCACAAGTGACATTTTAAAACTTGCTTTTCAGCAAACTGATCATCAAGAATTGACATTTTATTAATAAGCAGAATGACAAACATGCATGATCCTGATCTGTTCACATCTTTAACCTGAATTCAAATGATTATGGGCTAAAATTCTGATTCCCTCCAGATGCAGAGAGAAGTCCTCTCCCTTAATGTGATGGTGTTTGATGATGGGGCCTTCACGAGACTGATTTAGATGAGGTCATAAGTGTGGGCCTATGGATGGATTAGCATCTTTACGAGTAAAGGAAGAAAGACTGGAGCTCCTCTACCAGCCAGAAAGGAAACCCATCAGTCATTGCCTCTATGTTGGAGTCCCTAGCCTCCAGAACTGGGAGATGTAAGTTCCTGTGGCTTTAGGTGCCCAGTCCGTAGAATTCGGCTATAGCTAATGACAAACACACATAAATTTTGATCCGCTCATCTCTGGTAAATATATATATTTTCCTGCAGTGAGGATGGTTTTAAAGAGGCTGAAGGCTTGCTTCAGGTCCACAGCAGACGGGATCTGAACTAGCCTCACTTGACTTCAAAGCCTGCTCTTCAACTGCTTAGCTGCTCAGTCTCCTGTTCTTTGTATGTATTCAAACCCAGGCCAGTTTTAAAGGTGTTCAAATAATTACTGGAGAATAAAAATCTTCCTCTATTACTTTCAGAGGCCATATCTCCCACAGTGGCCAATTATAACACTAGATTTTCTTGGATGGCCACTTCCTGTAGACTGTTCTCCATGCCTGGGCATTGCACAGGTCTCTTCCGTGTGCTCCAAGTTCATGGGCACCAGGCTTGCTGGGATCTTGGGCCCTAGCTATTGGAAATATAAATGATTTAACTCTTCACATCAACATAGATCAATACTTATCTCAGTGCTGGTTAAAATTCAGCACCTGGTGAATAAGCTGATAGACTAAAGAATAAAGATATTTAGTCTTTGTTCAAGTGAGAATGACATGTGCATTAATCCTGTTAAACCCTGGACCCAGCATTGAAATAATGTTCCAAATCCTATTTTCAGAGTTGTGATGTCTGAGGGATTTGTGCTTTGAAAGTTATGACAATTAAAACTACAAGGTCA
Organism: Peromyscus eremicus; assembly: GCF_949786415.1. NCBI lineage: Eukaryota > Metazoa > Chordata > Mammalia > Rodentia > Cricetidae > Peromyscus > Peromyscus eremicus. Next base: position 23,819,167 of record NC_081425.1, on the reverse strand, counting down.
ATTTCCAAATCCATTGATATACACCACAAACAACCCATTAAATTAATAAACTCAAAGGACACAGAATTTTTTTTTTAAAGCCACACAGCACCCATCCAGTAGGAGAACTTTATCGGACTAATTACAAGGAGATATAAAAAGTAAGCTTTTATTCATCAAACTTGTTTTACTCAGCCATGAAGAACTGCTGGGCAGAGAAAAAGTGAAGAGACAGAATTCTCATGCTAGCCCATTTATGAAACCCAGGGTCCAGAGGAGAAATGGCGGCCTCCAAAAGTCAGGTGTGAAGGAGTGAAGTCTGAATCTCTTGGAATTGTAGCTGGTTTGAACAAACAAGGAAAGAAAAGAAACTTAACAAAGTTTGGCTTTATTAGGGCATCCAAAAAGAAGGTTACACTTAAGAGAACAGTGAAAAGAGACAAACCACACCCTAAAGGAATGCTGTACCATCCTGCCTTCAATGGCCTATAATGTACTTGGCTACATAGTCCCCGTTATTTGCCCTCAGATTATTCCTATAAAATAAATAGGTAAGGGCAGTCACGATGATTCAGTGTTGACCTACTTTTCATAACTAGGGAGCAACGGAGCAGCTGTCACCCCTGGGCTTCAGAGCCACACGTGTCTACTTCCCGTCATACACTCCAAACATTTTGTCAAGTACAGTAATTACACACAGGGATGGGATGGAGATGATGCAATTGATGCTGCAAGGTTGTTAGCACAGGGAACCCCTCACCGCTTTCTGAATTTGAGCACATATACTCTTCCTGAAGTATTTTTTTAGGAGATAGGAAACGGTCAGGAAAAAGTGGAAAGAAAAACCATCAAAGTTAGGAGACAGAAGTGCTAATCCTTATCTTTATTTGCTGTGCGAACTCGGACAAATCTTCTCAAGCTTTCTGGGCTTCAGTCTCCTTCTAACAAGGGAAAGACATGGAAAGGGATGTATTGGCTTCAGTTATCAACGGGACCTGAGCCCACTGTGGAATCAAGGAAGGACTCTCCTCATATGGGAGGGACTTAGTATTGGGGGGAAGGTGGGAAGAATGTCTCACTCAGACTCACAAATGCTATTCCCTGTGACAGGCACGGTGATATGGCTCATATAGTGGTGTAGAATCAGAAGAGGGAGAAACGGGGGTGCGTGGATTTCTGGGGAAGGCTTTCAGAGAAGCAAAAGTTAAGCTGATTTGTTTCAGCATGGGTTTCATTGATGGTGAAGACTGCTGAACAATGATAAGAAGTTGAATGTGGCTGGAACTCAGGGTCCAGGAAGACAGGAAATTTTACAGGAAGGAAGATGGGCAAGGACAGAGTTGTGTGATGCCCAGGGCCTCACATATCTGAGAAAGGACTCATATGTTGTGTTAAGGGCTCTGGACTTCCAAATTATTGCAAACCACAACTAAGCTGGGAAGCAAGGAGTGGTTCCATTGGCCTTTGGCAGTGGTCACTTTGGGCCTGGTGAAAACCATTCTAGGGGAGAAGAAAGAAACTCAGTTGATGCCAGTGAGGAGCTTAAAGGAATACTTCCAGCTGGAGATGGTGAGGGCACACAGAGTGTAGAGGAGCCAAGAAAAACCACCAAGAAACATGTAGCAGGATTGTTAGATTCAGGGTCAAATCCATGCAGGCTCTGATAGAATTGGTGTTTGCGGTTTCTAGTGTGGGAGATTTTCTAGATGTTAAGTAGGAATGTAGCTGAGCTTGAGGGATATAACAAATTAGTTCACCAGCTCTTTCAGGACTAAAGTCTTCTCAGGTAATAAAGGGGGCAGGAGGCTTGGGTAGAGACTCTCATGAATTAAGAGTCATTTTTAGTTGATGTTCGGTATCTGACCAAAGAGTCCAGGGCTGACCACATACTGCAGGCAGAGAGCATCATTAAGGTGGGTTGTGGACAGTTTGTTGAGGGGCAAAGACACAGAAAGAAAGTTCCCAGCCTTGGTTACCAAGCACACACACAGGTTACCTCTGGTATACCACAGCAGCATCAGTGAGATTTACCTGCGGGTGTCTGTGACTTGGTCTCTACATTTTTATATCCATCGGTTGATTTAAGAAATGTCTCCATCCCTCATCCTCAAATTCAAACACTCAGACACACATACCTCAGAAAATGCCATTTCTATGCCAAGGGTGGTGGCATTTCTACCCATAGCCTTTTGCTCTCCTCTAAAGCTTCTGACCACCACAGCAAGGTGCTCGCATAAAATACAAACTGGATGTCACCCTCGGTTCTTCTCTTTTCCTTAATTCTTTGCAGTGACAGTTGCTGCTGACACTACCTTCCACACAAATCCTAACATCACCCACAGCTCTTTCCATGGGTCCTCCTGAAGACTCAGCAAGAACGACTCCCCCGACTCCCCCTCTTAGCCAGCCACAATCAAAGCCCCCCCCCCCCCCCCCCCCGCTCTCTGCTTCCACTCCTACGTATTGTCCCTATAACAGCATGAACACAGCGACGCGGTCACCTCGTATGTGTTCAGAACTGACCCATGGCCCCCACTACTTACACCCAGCCTCTCCCACTCTGTCCTGCTTGTTTTTATGACTTGAAACCTCCAAGTGTGTTCCAGCCCCTCGGCCTCGTCTGCGGGAGATATTTCTAGCACCTGGAGTAATGTCCCCAGACCCAAGTGCAGGTGTCCCCTTTATGCCTCCAGCTACTGGGCACATCCACACTACATCCTTCAAGCCTGTCAAATTGAGTCCGCTGGGTTGTTTCCATGTCTCCAGTCACACCATTGTCACATTTTCATCGGGATATTTATCCTCACCAGGCATGCCCAACTTACTGCTTACATGGTGAGCTCCATAAGAACAGGCGCCTGTCTGCTATTTCCTGGCAAATACAGTGCCATCAGAATACAGAAAAGCAAATGGCTCAGGCACACACCTTTTGATTAAGGGAAGAGTGAATGAATGGAAGTCGGCTGGAAATGGATGATGGGGTTGAGTCGAACAACCACAGTGAAGCAAAGCGGAACAAGGACTTTAAGGAGGTGTCCGAAGCGATCGGGTTTGTTAAGAGACTTAGAATCAAAGCTGAAATTGTAGGTTAGAATTAAACACAGGCAGGTGAAAATAAGAGAGGTCACCCAGTTAGAGCTTCCATGAAGCTACCAGGCAGAGAAGAGAGTCCATGAAGGCCCTCTGCAAAACAGAAGGGCCTAACAGAAACACGGAACGAACAGTAGGGTTGCTATCCTCATTTGCTACAGGATATTGAGGGTGTCTTCTGGTCCTTTGGTAGAGCTCTGTGTTCTGGAAACCATCACCGTGATCGTTAACAATGTTTAGTCAAGTCTCTTGTTCAGGACTGGAGAGAGATGTGTAAACTCACACATATTTTCTCGTCAGTGTTTTTTTTTTTTTTCTCTCTCTCTCTCTCACTTTTCCATGCCAATGTGTTTGGCTGTAGTACTCAGGCAGGCACCTTCCCATGAGCATGGTGAGAACTTGAGCATGGTGAGAAATGTGTCCCCTGGGGGTGTGCAATATGGCAGTCTCATAAAGAAGAGGACAGCATGCACAATGTGGCAGCACAAAGGGTCTGGCCGACTGGGCGTCACCATCTAAAACATTTTCTATTTCAAATGTCCCAACATCTTTTTTTTTTTTTTAATTGGAACCCCAATGGCAATGGCCTAAATTGTGCTGCTTTAGAGGCTGGCACTGCATTTGGTTGTAGGGCTCTTTGTCTGTATGGTGTGTTGTCTTATTTCTTTTTATTTTTAGCTTTTGAGACAGCGTCTCGTAAAGCACACACAGGTTGGCCTCAAACACCTGGATGCTCCTGCCTCTTCCTCCTAAATGCTAGGATTGTGGGCCAGCACCACCACATGCAGCTACTTTGTAGGTTTTCACACAACTCAGGTGAGGTTCAGGGTCTCCTCCTCTGGCACGTGTTCCCAGGACCCTCTGCTCTCACCACACAGGTGGACCCCGCCTCCTGCCCGTTTTGAGAGGAAGTTGAAGTAATGAGCCACACAGTTTGATGAGAACTGAGGGCATCACTAGTGAAAATCCTGGGATAATATTTTAAAACAAGAGCTTAGCGTGTGGAAAAGACATCTTCCACTAGCTTCCAAATAGCTCAGAATGTATTAGGGAGGACGAAGTCTTTCAGCGACTTAGAACTGCATCAACAGGGACCAGGCTGCAGAGAGAGAAAACGGACAAAACAAAAACAAAATCCCAGAGCCGGTAGAATCTTATGAGGACTACTGGCTCAATTTTAATGGAGGCTAGAAGGGCAAATGAGTCCAGCCCTGTTTAGAGCTGGACACAAGTCCCTAGACTGCATTTCAGTTTTAAGGGTGTATGACATCAATGTCTTTATAGCACTCTCAGCAATACCCACCTGCACCTCTAGGTGGCAGCAACTCTCTTCCGTTCTTAACATGGCTGCCCGCAGCCTTTGTTTTCTCTCTCAAAGGTAATTCCGGACTTCCTCGTCTTTCACAAGTAAATACTATGCAGTTTGGGGAAGATTACTGTAAATCACTTTCACTGAAGGACACCAGTCCATTCTTTAGTCAAGCTACAGGGTTCTACAAACAACACAAAATAATTCAGGTCTAAAGTGACGAATAACAGTAGTGTGTTTTCTTTTCTCTCTCCCTTTCCAACAAAAAGTATTTCTCTTTCTTAACAGACTTTTGAGGAATGATTAGAGGAATGGGAAAACAGATGGAATTGAAGAGATTTCTATTTTGCAAAGCCATTGCTGTTTTATAGGATGTAAGTTGACATGCCCATTTATATATGCTCCCCAAATTTTATAGCTCAGCAAATTAGCTGTAATCTTCACACAATGATGGGGACCCAGAGGCTTGCCATTCTTGGTAAACCGAAGTAAATACTGTATTACTGCCTACAAGTTCACTTTCTGCTTAAATGTGACACATACCCTTGCTGGAACACATATTTAATGACTGTATTGAACCATACTAGGTCCTCAACACACCTAAAGGCTCAGGATTCTAAAATGTTTGAATTAAGAAAGGCCCAAGAGAAATGAAGTAAATTACAGCCTCATTGGGGTTGTAATAAATGCTAGGCATGTCAATGAATCAGCCGGGCGGTGGGTAGGGAAGAGATCGCTTTTATATGACGCTGAGAGGTGACGTGGCTAAAGATCCGAGTGTAGGAAGCACTTTTCCTCCAAGGTGCTCCAGTGAAAAGTATGATCTCTTAAGCACACTGCTAAGACAGCGTTGTAATAGTTTGCGCCAGACATTCATTGACTGACAAGGGAAAAACTGAAGGGTGGGAGTTTAAAGGCCAATGTATATCAGAACCCAAGCTTATGGACACATGCTTTATGCATCTCCTAGGAGGCTCTACTGCTGTCTGTCTATTTTACTATCAGCACAATGTGTGTTTTCCATTAAGAGAAAGCGTTTTTGAATATGCAATTCAAAGTCAGATGGTAGGGAGGATTATGGTGATGAGGATGACACACGCTGAGCTCAGCGAGAAAGGTCTGCAGGTATTTTGACTGAGTATCCTTGTGTTCTGGCTATTGAATAACTGAGAGTTACACTTGAGAAAGTAATTTACTTTAGCTATTGATGATAGACTATCCCTGGTATCATCGGAAAGATGCAGCCTCTAAGGGAAGGCATTCAAATTAAAATTCCTAACTCTGGGGGCTTCTCTTCATGGTCGCTTCTCCTTTTGAGCAGAAGGGAAAACTGAAAGTGTTAGCCTGTGGGAATCTTCTCCATGGCTTTCTGCTAAGGCCATCTTTTCCTTCAGGAAACAAGACTTTCCCTTCCCTCTCTCTCCTCCTGGAGTAGTCTTAGCACTGTGAACTCCCAGGCCCTTCCTTCCTAGGCCAAGGGTGGGACACAAGCTAGTGTGAAATCCATCATCCATGCTCTGGCTTGCAGTCTGCTGAGTTTCAGGGGCAATGTGAAGGAGTTGCAGCCTAGGCTCTCTGGGTCAAAGTCGCCCTAGTGAGTCCTTCTGCTGCACCTGAACTGCAGCTCTGACTCCTGTGTTCCTGGTCTGCTTTCCTTTTCACTCTGTTCTCTCCTTGTGCCCCCCCCCCCAGGCAAATTCCCCTTTGCTCATGGCAGCCAGATTCACTCAGTTGTCTTTGCTTCTAACAGGAGATTCGCATCTGATAAAGCAGGCTACAGAAATGAAAACTTAGAAAGAGATAATGGCTTCCCCAGAATGGACAGTGGATTCCAGCAGAATGGGCAGTGGATTCCAGCAGAGTGGAGAGTGAATTCTGGCAGAATGGGCAGCTTATTAGCTGTGAATTTATACAACTGAAACCAATGATACTGAGTTGCTGTAAATATTTTGATAAACACATCATATATTGTCATTTTAAGATATTAAAAGATACATATTATTAGGATGCCAAAGATATGTAGTAATTAATTTTAAGGAAATAATCAAGAAACATTATAAAGAAACTAGTGGTCAGATAAATCCACCATAATAATGTGAAAATGTTTTATTTTGAAATGATTGATAACTTTGTTGTCCTTGTGCTCACAAAGACTCCTCTGTATATAAAAAGATGGCATTACAAAAAGGCTTGGTAGATGCAGATCAAGACAGAATGTCTAGCATGCAAAACTCCCTTATTGGTAAGCCTATTGGAGTTATTATTGCAAGCACTGTTCTCAGCATATTCACAGACACATTAAGAGTTCTGACTGGCTACCCATTTTAGTTGTTTTCTCTCAAATACTTACACGGAGCATAGCTCTAGTTTGTTAGAAATGGCCAATGCTTTAAGCAAATATGTCTGTTGACTATTATGATGAAGAAATAAGTTTCTCAGTCAGGTGTCATGGTGCACACCTAGAATCCCCGGGCTTTACAGGAGGAAGATCTCAATTTCAAGGAAGCTTTAGCTATATAAGATCTAGGTTAGCCTGGGCTACATGAGACCCTGCCTCACATCCCCACCAAAAATGTAGTAAATGTTGCTATTATTTAGAATACACACACATACATATTTTCATGTTGAAACACATTATTTTCTGCATTGTATATATTAATAACTCCACTTGTTCAGATTTTATTGTCCAGATACTCTTTACTGTAAGGTTTAACATCCGAGCAAGTTTAAAAGGGAAAGGATTCTCACAGAGGACAACAATGTGATGTCATTTCAAATTCAGTAAGCAGCAGCAGCAGCAGCAGCAGCAGCAGCAGCAGCAGCAGCAGCAGGTAGCTCTTCCGGAGTGAGTTATGGTTATGTGAATTAAGTACTCATTGCTATAAAAGATGTCCCTCCCAAAGTAACAATTATATGAAAAGAGTCAACAAATATGAGAACTAAACAAGTTGCTTTAGAGAACACAAATTAATGCTTTTCAGCTATGCTCTAGCTAGTGTGAGACAGATGGATAATCTTGACAGTCTTACACCCAGTAATCCTATACCTTGATAGTCCTGTACCCAGTGGTCCTATACCCTGATAGTCCTATGTTTACCCTGGCTACAGTGCTGACCAAATGACATGAATCAATAAGGATTGTGAGCAAACCCCAATGTGCCCTACATGTCCATACAGCAGGTCTACAGTGTAACATTTATAATGGTTCTGAGTTGGAGGCTGATGAAAGCAAAATACACACTTGTAACAGAAAAAAAAAAAATCCCTCAGAATTGGTGACCTTCATGGCTCAGCATGATCTTAGAGCTCCAATTTTCATATAATTAAGGAAATAACTATAGAAAAACAAGCTAGCTAATTTCTTTCCCACATCATCTTTACTGTGGCTAAGGAGATATTAGAGACCAAACCAGCTGACACCAACAGGAATGAGAACCAATTTGCTACTTTTATCATCAAGGTCTCTTGCTGAAATTCTAGGTGATAAAGAATTTAAGGAAATTAGACCAAAGTTGTTATTGTTGTTGTTATTTTCATTGTTAAAATAAAGTCAGTTTTGAAGATGAAACACAGAATTTAGTGACATGTAATGGCCATCAAGCTCAATTTGAAGAGGTTGCCAAAGTTACCAAAGAATTAACTAAGCCAGATACCTTGGTGCATGCCAGTAACTCCCACACTAGAAAAGCTGATGCAGGAGGATTGAGGGGTTCAAGGCCAGAGAGTGTGAGGTCAGGTTGTGGTCAAAATATAAATAAACAGACAAATAGAGATATATGAGTCTGTATTGAAACTTTTTTTTTGTTGTTGTTAAAGAGGGCTGCATTTGGAAGGGTTTGAGATGTAGTTTTCCCTAAAGGCATTCCTTTTCTTGGAAATTGGTTTGCCAGTTACACCACGATGGCCCATTTATAGAAGAAAGCTTTCTTCCAAGCCCAACTTAAAGGCAAGGGCCTGTGACTTATTTACCAACAAATAATATCTTCGCTTTTGTTCTGTAAGTCAAGAAATAATTAAAAGAACATAGTCAATATTGCCCATAAGTATGAAATATGAAAAAGTCCCCAAGATGATGAGCCAGAGCTTTGGCAAGAGTATTTGCTACTTGTCTGTTGTGAGTGGCTATGGCTTTGTCGTCGTCCCTATTTCTGCTAGCCAGACATTACACCAGCAGGAATTTCCTAGGCAAAGCCTTCTGCTCAGTTAGTAATGAGTGGATATTATGTAATGCTGAGGATTTCTCTCACTTTCAGATTGGGAGGCAAATGACACATGGTAGAAAGACTCCAGGACAGGTGAGTCAGAAGTAGGATTTATGCCCAGGTTTGCAACATTTCTCTCTGTGTTGGGGTCTCCCATTTCTTCATGTGCAATGTGACAGGGTTTTCCTGAGCTGCTGATGCAGACAATTCAGAAACCACAATTTGCAAATAGCCTGCCTCTCCTTAAATGGCTGGTTCTACATCAGATTTCTGAGTGGTTTCTCATAGCAACAGCTCCAGTGTCTTCCTCTATTATGGGAAAATGTTTAAACAAGAAAGACTCATCTTATTTTTATGGTATTAAAAGCACTGGAGTTTCATCCTTCTCGGAGAATCCATGAAGACAGTAGTAACATTTGCAACTGCATGTATATAAATATTTAAGCTTACTGTAGCACATCTCCAACATTGAAACATTCAAGTGAGAACAGGAACTTCTTGCCCTCTACAAAAACTTGTAACATACACTTTGTAGACATTCAAATGTTAAACATGATTCAATTCAGAATGCATAATCTGGCTGGAGACTATTAAAACTGGGACTTTCCCATGTCTACACAATCTCAGGGATACTAGTAAGAGAGAAATCATAGTTGAGATGGTGACAGCGACGTCCAATAGAGAAAATTACTTCTGCTTTACTGAGGACAATTTCCACTAATAGGAAGAAATGCTTGACTTTCTATGTCAGCATTAAAATAACCATAAAGTCTCGATTATGAGGCACCAAGTACCAACGCATGTGATGACTCTTGGCATGTGTTCCAGAGACTCTGTCCAACCATTACCACTCCCAAATAATGACAAATGTCCAGGTCCTTTAAACCTTGAAGGGCTGGGCAGGGTGGAGGGGAAAGAGGGAGAGGAATGTGTGAAAAGCGAAGAGTGAGCATATATGGAGATGGTCATGTAGTTGAGCACTCACTCAATCCTAGAAGTATCTGCAGCTATAAACCAACTTTGGTGTATATTTGACAAAAATCCCCACAGAAGCCCCCTGGTTCTGTCCTACCATACGCATGCACCCAAACACACAGATTTCAGATTTGTATTGTACCTTTGAAAACATAATGATGGAAGTCAAAGGTGGAAAAGGCCACTCTCCTGTGAATTTTATAGGAGAACAGCTTCCAGCAAAAAGTCTACAGTGAGTTAAAAATCTAACTTCACACTCAGTGTTTTAATGGGGAAATATCCCTACTTGCCTGAAAGATCACAAACTTTTTTTTCTTGTATTACCATGTCCAAGAAAGGGAAGTAAATGTTCTAAAAGAAGATTTATACAGTGAAAGGGAGCAGAACAGCATACCCTAAAATATAGCAGTTTGGCATAAGAATCTATGTGATACAAGGCAGATGAAAAAAAGCAGACACATAAGAATCCACGTGACCCAAGGGAAATGAAAAGAAGCATCAGCGGGCTGGAGAGTCTGCTAAGTATGTTAAGAGCATTTGCTGCTCTTCCAGAAGACCTGAGTTTGGTTCCCAGTACCCATGTCAAGTAGCTCACAGTAGCCTGTAACTCCAGCTCCAAGGAGCAGATGGTGTCTTCTGTTCTCTACAGACACACACACACACACACACACACACACACACACACACACACACACACACCAAAGTAAATCTTAAAGAGCAGGTATGAGGAAACCTCTCTGTACTCCCCCACCTGCCCAGAAGGACGGGGTCATTTCTATCAGGGGAGACAACTTTTACTAATCCAGGGATGACACCAGTGGATCCCACCTAAGCAGCTCTTCCCCTTGGTGTCCCCTGCATACCTAACATCCCATAACTTGCCATCCCTAGAAGTCCAAAGTCTTCTCTCTTTGCCTCATCATCTCTCCAAAAATAAAATACAAACAAACCAACCAACCCTCTGGTAAGATGCAATAGATGCTACAGAAACCCAAGTTCCAACTTCCACTCATTCTGAGCCCCTTGCTTGGGCACATTCCCCTATGAACGTGCAGTGAACATGTTCATGAACTTGCCTTCACTTTTCCCATAATAGCCTCTCTGCTGTTGGCTAAGATGACAGAGTCTCAGCTAATGAACCCCAGGGGTAGTACAAGGAAAATGGTTTACTCCCTTACCCTCTAACAGTTATGGACACCTCCTTGCAGGGGCAATAGTGAAACACAGAGGAGCAGTCCAAGCATGATACCAAGAAATTTATACTTCTGCAGCCCAAAGGGTTAACAATTCCCAAATCAGCAACTACTCCACAGTGTGGTGGCTCTGAGGGGATGGAGCTTGTATCTGGACTTTTACTAATCCAGGGATGACACCAGTGGAACCCACCTAAGCAACTCCACTTTCTTCAGCTGGTTCTTTATTAAGTGAATCATTTAATAACCCAGTCTTCTTTACTGTTATGCTTCCATCCTCGTAAGAAGGTCTTCCTGCCATTCCTGAATCTCTGAGAGTTAACACATAGCTCAAACCTGGCTGCATCCTAGCACCTGTCATGGACCCAGAGGCCCTGGTGCTCCAGTTCTCTCTCTGGACATGTTCACAGTGTTAATGCATTTTCTTTTGGTTTTGGCTGATGCTGTTTGCTTTGAAAAGACATCCTTGCCCACATATTTCTTCACCTCCAGAACACAGCTACCATGAAAGTGGCCAGTGGTTGTGTCCTTGTGTCAGTATTATGAAGAGGAAAATGCTACTTTAAATGTTTTAAAGTCATTTTACTCAATAATAGACATTGGCTTAGGAGCTGTCAGCCACAACCACTGCCTTCCAGAACCTACTGAGTGAGCTATATCTAACTCCACAGAGGAAGTTCAAGCCTTTTCATTATTTATGGATTTTAATTGCTTATTTGAGGAACAGCTTTAACTGATTGGAGCATTTGCTAACCCAACTGTACGAATTCACAGTTCTTAACTCTTATGCATACTATTTGAGGCTCTAGCGGAAGCCAGAGCCAAGCTAGTGATGAACTTGACATAGAATTCTACAAATTATCCCCAACTTCTATTTTGAGGAGAGCAAATATCTCCTGCCTGTTCTCACCACTGCTAGATGAGTAGTTAAACTTCCTGATTTTTTCATAGTCAATATTTCACAACCAAGTATCAACCATTTATCACTTCACTAGGAATAGATGCTGGATGATTCATTGCTTCTTCCTTACAGGTGATTTATCCACACACCAGAGTCACAGTATTTACCTAAGGAAGATTCAAGGCAGTATAGATCATAGACATTTTAGCTAGAGCCTGACCAAACGAGTTTATACAGCAGATCTATCAGTATTCCTGTTAGAATCAATTTAGAAATGTCTTCATCTTCTTCTGGGTCTGATTTCATCTTTAAAGGACACAATAGCTCATCTCGCTGTTTTCCCTACTAACAATGTGTTTACTCTAGTGATTTCTTCTCTGGGATGGATTCTCTTCTCTTGTTTTTGCAGTACTAAGAATCAAATCCAGAACTTGTGAGTACACTAGGCAAGAGCTCTAGTCTTGGGTTTTGGAATTGATTTTTAGGTCTCTTCCTTCCTACATATTTCCCCCTCAGAACTACAACTCTCCAGGTGGTCTTAAATAAAGGTGGTAAGTGACCTCTACAAACACCGCAATGTGAACACATGTCCACAGAATATCATCTACATTGCGTTAGAGATTCTAAGCTTATCATACATGTATGTGAGCATACATGTGGTTCCCAGCATAGAGGCCGAGGAAGCAGTAGGGACAGTATCAGGACTTAAGGGCATTCACTCTCTTCCTGTGCCACACAAACACACACATCCCTCCCCTAGAAGTCACTTAGCCTTCTGAGGATAGAAACCATGCTTTATTTATCTTTCTAATCTAGTGCTTGTAACAGTGCCTGGAACATAAATAAATGTAGTTAAATAAACATGAGCTGCATTTTCTCAGGGCTAGTAGTAAAATCCCTTCGGGTTATTTTCATGGATTACTAATTTAGAGATAAAAGTAGTTTAATCTTACCAACCGACATGCTACAAACTCTGGAGGAACAAGTTATCTTTACCTCTTGTATAGAAATGAAAAGGGAGAGAAAGAAAACGTACTATCTACTCAGTGTTTCCCATTCAGCCCTTCAGAGCAAAGGGGCAGAAGGCAGACCTCAGGGCTGCCAGTGTTCCCTACCACCGCTGGCTCATGTTGCTCACTTGAGTATCTCATGTTCTCTCTTCACGGAGTAAAGTTTCTTCAGTATAATGTGCCTTCACCTAAGAAGGAACACAAGTTCTACGGAGTCCAAACTGGACCTGGCTTCTCCCTGACTTTCATTCTGTGTCTCCTGGCTTTGTCATTCTCTCATCGTCCCAGGTCTGACAAGGGACAGCATGCCTTAATGACTGAGAATGACCATCAACGATGCGTAGCCTTTGGGCAGCCAAAGAGAAGGCTCATCCTCTGTGCTGCATCTCCCTCTCTGTGAAAAAGCAAAGCATAATATTTCCCGAGAGCACCAGGCTATTGTGAGGGCTAATTAGATTCAATGGGGGAATGGAGACAAATTGACCAGGTACTATTCAAAGTGCCATTTGTATCCCTAAAAAATATCCTGGTTTAGGAATTTAATTAATTTGGAAGTGGAATCTTTGGCACTCCTCTTCCCACATTAAGGAAACATCGCTTCTGATCAAAATCTTGTTCTAAGCATAATCTAAAACAGTAAGACAGGGATCTATGAATTCCTACCCATTTCTGAAGTAATGCAGTACATGTCTCAATTCTTTCATTTTTCTTTCTTTTATCTTCCTTTCCATGATACATTATGAATTGAAAGGCTAATTTTGGGCAGTAATATAAAGAAGCAGATATTTGAACCAATATTAATCTATTTTCTTGGTTTCACATAAAACATTTTTGAAGTCCTTTAAGTTGGCTCTTCAAAGAATCATTTATCAAACGTGCTTGAAATAATTTCATATCATTTCTGGGGAGTTCTATTTAGAGTTGTGTTCAAGAAGTTGTCAATTATAGAAAGACCTTGCAAGGCCGAAGGGAAGAGAGGTCATCTAAAGATTAATAATTTTATTTATGGATTTACTAATTTTATAATAATTGCAATTTATTAATAAGTTAATAAATGGATTAATTAACTAGATTTTTTCACTAGAAGCTGAAGGTGACACCTAAGAAAAGTCTGGGCTAAATAAGTCCCATTTTAAAAAGGAACCACTGTTTTCAAAGGTGAGTTGGGTGATCCTGGGAAGTCAGAGTACATGTTAGGGAAAAAATGCTACCGATAGAGTTTTTGGTGAATGAAGAGTTCTAACTAAAAGGAACTCTGCTGGTGTTTGTTTGTTTGTTTCTTTGTTTATTCCAGGCTGGTCTGGGATCTATGAGACACTGCTTCAATAAAGAAAACAAAACATCCACAGCAATACGAGACTAACCAATATTTATAACTTCACTTGTATACTCACCAAGCAAACTTCTGGTTATTCATTCGGTTTCCCCGAACCCTGGATACTGGGGATGGATGTACCCTGTCAACAGACAAAAGTCAGTCAGTGATTGAGAAAACATCATGTTGACCACAGATGGGAAGGCAGAAAGTCGGCTTTATCAATGAACTCTTAGGTTGACTTGATTTGTTCTCTCCTGTGAACTTGACCATCTATTAGTAAACAGATGCAATTAAATTCCAGTGTCTGCAAACTTGAAGGCTTCTTTCTTTATCTCTCCCAAGGCCACCAGGTATCACATGTTAATTGTGAAGGTCCCAAATGCAGTACCACTGGTTTCAATGAATAGATGTACTCCTCTAGCAGAAGACACACTAACTGAAGATGTAATCCTTGCCTGGGGGTAAGAGTGCGTAAAGTAACATGGAGGCCATGATACCTGCCCTCATTGAGCCCTTATGTCCATTCCCATAGAAACTGCACAAAGAGACAGAGAAGTGACCCCACTTTCCGTCTGTTTCTAAATGTAAAAGTCAAGGAAACAGCAGGATTTCATCTAAGTGTCCAGGAATGGGGTGTGTGAGAACAGGGCAGGAGAGAAGGGCGGACAGTTATTTCCAGGAGACAGGCTTTCTGGAATTTATGCTTAATATCTGAGTTGAGGAAGGAGTGAATTCAACACTTTAACCAGGTAGTAGAAAGAAATACATAGTTTTCCAAGTTTCTTAGGTTGGAGTCACTCGGGGTTTGAGTTTAAAGTTTCCCGGAGTTGCTGGTATCTTCCAACAGGGGCCAGTGGCTGGATGTCCTCCTTGTGAGTTACCAACTAGCCAAGGAAGCAGTATGGCTACTTCCAGCTCCCTAGTGGCTCACTTCTTGCTTTGGACTGCTTGCCCAGGAGTCCTGAGATCTAGCCGTTCGTTCTTCTAGCTTGAGTCACACTCAGTCTTCACACTCCATACATGGTTTTTATTCACAGGGTGGCGGGGAAGGAACAAGAGAAGGACTAAGGAAAGAAACAAAATTATCTCAATTGGTCCTAAGGCCCTGTTAAAACCAGCAGCCCGAGGTCCATCTGCACCCCGGCCCCTCCCTGCTACTCAGTGAAAATCATATCAAAACAGATATGGCCAGCCTTTCGGTGGGGGAAGTGCCATCTTTCCCAAATCTGAGCTGGATTGCACTTTGTACTGGATGCTGGTTTCCTCCAGCACCCCTTATTAACATTCTTTTTCTCACAGGCTTCTCAGTGGTGGCTGCAGCTGAGCTGCTCAGCACAGATTTTCTGCTCTGCATGGGGGAGGGGGGCGATAGATAATTATGCAGAAAGATGGAGGGGGGCCAGAGAGCCCCTCTGCTGAACTGCCTCATTCAAGCTCGGCTCACTTCCTGCTGTTCTGCAGCTACAAGGGATCACCTGTTGGTCTTGGCATCTGTCCAGACTGGGGCCTGGCGGAAATGACAGCGTCAGCTAGAAATGAAAGCCAGTTCATACTCCAGCACCTCAAGACATATACTTATCTCTCTCATATATGCATGTACATATGAGAGAGAGAGACATGAGACTTACATAAAAGTAACAGAACTCATTTTCCCTGCCTTCTTGAAAGAGAATCCTCAAGACGAACATCCTGAGTTAAAAAATCCCTCCCTAGATAACCAGATAAGGCCGCTGACCAAAGGAAAGCTGTAGGGGACATCCCGGTCAGGAACTCCTCCCAGCCCCTCGCTGTGGCGCTGGTTCTAAGAGTTAAGTACATTTCCAGAAGTCATCTGCTCCAAGAACTCGCTCCACGCCAAGTCCTTTAAACACTTAACCCCTTCACTGCGCCCTCCTGAAGCCTAAATGTACACAGGAACTACGTCTTCCACACGATCAGCTACAGCAGGTACCATCACAGCTGAGGTTGAATGACCACGGTGTCTCGTCACCATCCATGTTACATCTCATGTGTACACAGGGAAGGCGGACTGGGCTTCATTATTCCATAATTACAAAGCATTCTAGACATTGGTGTCTTTGAGAAAAAAAAATCAGTAATCCTAGATGAAATACTCTGAATGCTTAACTCCCATCATGGTTTAGCAATCTTAGGGGAAGAAAAAAAACCCAAACCAAAAAACTTTCTGATTATTTGTATGGCCAAATAACTGTAACATTTCTTGAACTCAAAATAGGAATTGAGAAATATTTTCTTCCTCTGAGGGTGCTTACTTCGTCTAAAAAGGCGACAACTGTTACATCTATCATTTAAATTTTCATTTCTTCAAAAGGACACGCCGCGTTCTGGGGAGTTCCATCTTTAAATTGTAGCGCCTCGGCTATCAGCCTCTCTCCACACATAGCAGCCAGGCAGGTAGCAGACTCAAAAACCCAGCAGCATAAACTACCACCTAATCTGCATATCATGCATTATTCATGGTCGCCTGATTTCTGCACCTGCATCTAGGCAGGAAGCTTGCCGGGCACGTTCATTATTCTTCTCGGAGGCTCACACAGGCTCCATGGCTCCTGAGCCACTTTGTTCTGTAACTGAGGGTTGCAGGGCTTAGTACTAACTGCTGGATATGAAAAGAAAAGGATGCACGAGGGTGAAGCAAAGGACCATCTTGGTGTTGTGTAACACAGTGGATCTGACAGTGTACTCCACAGAGACTGATTGCTATGTGGGACATTACTGCTCACACGGGGTGATTTACCCCACACACAAGAGTCGGAAGTTGCACCACTGAGGCCCTGGACACCGATTTTTTTCTATTTATACATACTGACTCATCTGGGACTGCAGCATGTTTATAATTTCGCTCAATTCTGAGCATTTTTTTTTTTTTAAAACTTTCTTGCTGTGTTGGAAACTTTTTGATACCTTAACAATAAAATGATTCCTCCTTCTTTGGGTACAAGTACTGACCTGCTTCGTAGATTCTGTCTCATAATGACTGTTAGAGTAAGGAGAATATACTGGCGCTGCTTTTCATTGTCTCAAGGAAGCTACACGAATGGCTGGCAGGAAGAGGTGGGAGGTGAAGTCTGGGTCCTTGACACAAATTATGAACTACTAATGAGTTTCTGGAGTGGGACACCGTTCCACCCACATGCTAGGCACTGAAGGAAAGCTGTGGCAACTTACAGCATCAAGTAGAACTGATACAAAGCAATGTGGGGTGCAAACTGTGTAACCAGCTTTCGTGGGGTTAAACCACAGTGCTGCCAGCTAACGACAGTACCATCCTAGGCAAGTCACTGTATTGATCCATATCTCAGTATCCCCATCTATACAAGAGACATGGTACAGATATGGAAACCACACACAGGACCACAGTCTGGATAGTCTGTGAGGGGGCTGAAATAGTCCTACTGTCTGTCTAGTCACATAACAGCCACCATAACGTCACATGGCCCTGTGATACTGGTATAAGCAAACATACTATGCTGCCTACCAGCGGCATCAACGTTTATCACACACAACCACGTACAGTGCATAATATCTGACAGCGATGCTCACCGAGTGATAGTGATGCTCACTGACGATGCCACTGGTTTATGTATTAATTATACTGTTATAGTTACTTAAAAGTATACTACTCCTACTTGTGCTTTAAAACAAACAGAAAATTAGCATGTTCTTGTCAGTACTGGGGATTGAATCCAGGACCTTGTACATGCTAGTCAAATACTCTACCACTAAGATACAGACCCAGCTCCACTATGGCATCTGACATCTCAGTTACCAACTCCTCTGGCCACACCCTGGCCACAGACATCCATACCATTCCTGTTTTCAAAGCTGGTGGTTGATTTTCAATCTTCAAATTCTCCAACGTCATAGTTTGTCAGTCTGTACTGGGCAGCTTTCTTGACTCAGCAGTGGGAACCCTCTTCTTAGCTTTTCTCTTTCTCCTCTGCTCAGACTGTCAACCTCAGCTACCAGTCTGTCTGGGGCCTCTTTCCTATGTCCTTCTCTCTCCCCTGTTGATGCTCATTCTGTTATTAGCTGAAAATGTTTCCAACATGGCTACCCCCACCACCTTACCCCTACATAATGATCAGATCAGGCAGGCCTTGCAGGGTAACCCTCCACCAATTTGTTACTCTTTGATCATGCCATTCTGCCCAATCACATTTCCAAAGAGGTGTCAATGTGGCATGAAACCTAGGCATACAAGTGGGTGATTACCCTAGAGCCTAGAAGCCTAGCTTTCTGAAGTCTCCCCTGGCATAGGAGTCTTAGATAAAATCAGTATGCCATGCTTTTTTCCTGCTAACTTATCTTTTGTTATATGAATCCCATCCAGTCCACAATTCCTCTTGATGGGTAAGTAAAGGGATACCTACCCCAACCACCCAGCCACCTTCAGGCCTCGATCAGACAGGGTTTCTCAGTCCTACTCTTTCCCTGGGGGGACAGAAGGAAGGAGTCATCTCAAGAAATGGCAGCATGATTGACAAGGCTGCCCTATGTAAGAGAATCTGCTTCCTACTGACAAAACAGGATAAACGCCACACACTAAGAAAATCTGAAAACAAAACAAAATAAAACACACACCCCCTCCACCAACCAACCAACCAGCCAAGCAAGCAAGCAAGCAAGCAAGCCCACTGGATCTCTGGCTCTCGTGCCCTATGTCAGAGATTCTGCTTCCTATCGAGAATGTCAGAATAAACCACTTCACAGACCAAAAAAAATTTCTGATAGGGTACCACTCTTCCAGTGTGATTAGATATTTGACAACTCTTAAAAATTATTACACAATATGCTTGCTATTCCATTGATTTTTCTGTTATGTATCAGCCCGTCATTTCATCTACAAACTATGCAAGTGGTACAAGAGTCCTTTTAATAATTCATTTTACTCCTTTTTGAGGACTCAGAAATAACTCTGCAGTTATTATTAAATATCAGCAGGTTCTTATGCAAAACATATGACAGATAATTTAGAAATGATCATTGGTTTTGCTTTATTCTTACATTCACAGCATTGAAAACAAGTTCTCATGAGTATTCAGGCTAGTCCAGATGTTATTCTAATGGATATACTACACCTGGGCAAATAAAGAGGAGGCAATCATCAAGTGAAGCAGGCCCTTTTTATTCTTAGTTTTTAAAATCATATCTGTGGTTAGATGACCCTTAGAAATACTATACACTAAAGGGTATGAGGGATCTCAGAAGTAGAGCTTTCATGAGGAGGAGTGAGCCTGTTACACTACTAAACAAAACCAAAAGTATTACACACACACACACACACATGCACACACACGCACACACATACGCACTCATAATGTTTTTCTAGTTAGTATACAGAACAGTTTATTTCATTATGACACAGTCATCCATATATATGTTGTCATTGTACCAACATATTTTTTTTTTTAACGTTCCTTTTAGGAACTTCCTTTATATCCTCTCCCATGCAAACACACTGGCACTTTTAGAGGTGTGGGGTGGACTTAATCAGCATACGGAATTAATGTGATCATTGTTTTCCATGCTTACTGTAACACTTATTTGGATGCTACAGACACTTAGAAAGACTATGGTAAACTGTGTTAAAAAAGTATAGCCTGGGCCAGAGAGATGGATAAGTCACTAAAGGACCTGACACAAGAGCATGGGGGCCTGAGTTCATATCCCTAGAACCCCAGTAAAACTTGGGTGTGGCAGCATGCTCATGGGACCTCAGTACTAAAGGGCAGAGAGGGATGGATTTCAGCCACAGCTAAGTCCATGGTCTTCAGGTTCAGTGAGAGAGTTTGTCTTAAAAATAAGGTGAAGAATGATAGAAGAACACATCTGATATTGAACTCTGACCTCTACATACACACTCAAACATGTGATATGTGATACCCACAAACATACAATATACCATATGCACATAATACAACCAAAAGAATTACAGCGTATTGAAAGGAAGGTCAGCATTCACTTCTGCTGCACATTTACAGAGGTTGCAAACCTCACAAGAGAAGATTTGGCGAATCACTTCAAGGCATCAGTTCATCCTAATCCCATCCCTCACTACCTCTCTGGTCCTCACCGAGGCAGTTACACTGTATGTTCCTCTCCACATCTCCTTTGCTGTGTGTAGATGATGCTGGCTTCTCAGAGGCTACCCACAACATGCTCCTAGTCCTCACACCATGGGGTACCCTGCAGATGCTGAATGAAGAGTACAGTTGGATTCACACTTAATTCATATTCTCTCTCTCTCTGACTCCACACTAATGCTTCAAGAAGGAATTTCTATCTCTGATCACAATCATCTCCACTACCTGGCACCAAGTAGACACTCAACAACAAGCCGTTATATGGAGAACCCTGCTTTCCTACTGAACTCTAATTTCTAGAATGAAATAACAAAGCCACTACTGCATCCTTGGGGACTTGGCACATGCCTTGTCCAAGTACACACTAACAAACGAAGACACAAAGCTTTCAATTTTAAATGTGATCTATTTCACAGACTTCCCGAACATCTGTCTTCATATCTAGAACATCAGGCAAGAAGTGATGCGTTCTGCCCAGCAGACATTGCTTAATGGCTGCCATGAGAAGGTGCTGGCACTACCGAGCAGCAGCTGAGAGTCTAGCTGCGTGTTAGATCAACAAGTGGCTACCACAGGAACAAAGGTACAGGAAGCAGGAGGAGTTCCAAGTTCACAGGAGTAAGGTGAGAATTAATTCCAAGTGTAAATTGCCAAGGTTGCCTGGAGAAAAGGACACAATGGACGGGAAGGACAATTTCCAGAGACAGAATGGTACAGTGGTAGGAATACACTAAGAAGAGGTGCTAAGGGAGTTACCTCACAGAGAAAGTGGATTGAAGTCGTGAGGTGAATAATCTGGTCTTCTCAAAGTGGGGGCTTAGAAACATTTGAGGGAGAAGAACCAGAATGTGAAGATGGCGTTAGAATACAGATGCTCCAGTAAAGGCCTAAAGAGTTAATAGCTAGTCCAGGGAGCTGTGGGATAATATCAACATTTCCTCTATTGCTCAGAACTAGGCAATAATCCTTTATCTCTTTCATTTAGCCAACATGTGCTGGATGCCTCTTATTTATACTTAAATGCAAATGTTAATTGAGCATTTCCTGCACTGGGCAATGTCTTAGGCCTCTGAATGTGCTGTAGATGCCTACCTGCTGTGACCGTATGTTGGATGTAGGAGGTGCTCGTGATTTTGACAAGAATCCTGGCTTCAGGCTGCCCATCCTACAAAGTGAGTGCACAAAGACAAAGGCCCACACAATGCCCTGTGCTGAGCAGCAACAGGGACAGTTAAAACACCATGGGGACATGTGAATAAAGCTATGGAGTAGACATAGAAATTTCCTGGTTTGATAGATGAGAGAAATTTTAAAGGATACATTTTGCAGCTAAGGCAAAGGAAAAAGGAATTTCTTCTAGACTTATGGAAATGCACTGAAGTTTGGAAATGTAGACAAACAAAACTGTGAACTGGTTGAGAGAGCTAGGGTGAGGGTCTAGCAGGCCTAGAGGGGCAGGAGATTAAGGGTCTCATGTAGAATGCTAACTACTGGACTTAAAAGAATTAAAGGACAGCCACCAAAGGATTTTGTGATTAGATACAGCACAATCAGGTTTATAAACTAGAAAAATCATCTTGGCAGTGGTGCAGAAGACAGCCTAGGGGAATGTGTGACTCACGAAGACCATTTGGAAGCTGTAGTAATAATGTCTTGATGGCACTGGGGAATGGTGGTGGGCAGAAGGAAGGGAGAGGAGGATGGATGTGCAATAAATTAGAATTAACACCAGGTGTGCTGGTTCAGACCTGTGAACACAGTTCATGGCAGTGGAGGCTGAAGGATTGCAAGCTTGAGGTTAGGCTGGGCTACATATTGAGTTTAAGAATAACCTGAACTATGTAGGGAGATGTGTCTTGAAAATACAAAACATTGAGATGTGTTTGGCCAGCAAATGCAAGACTCTGGGTTAGACCTTCAACAAAACACTATGGAGTATACCCACTCTAACTTGTGTGGAAGTGTGGGACAGGCTACTACAGTGTGACGACGTGGTTTAATCATAGAGTATGGGGTCAAGAATTGAAGTTTGTGGTGTTTGTAAAACTTTGAGGCTAGAGGGCTAATACAAAACTAGTAGGTAGCTTGTGTAGACTGGCTATAAAGAGCTCCTGCATGATTTCATAAGTATGATATAATCTAAAAGGAGATCCTGTCTTCCTCTCCTAGCAGAGAACTGGAAGGATTCAATCAGATATTCCTGCTGTGCCCCAGCATCCCCTACAGCATCATATCATCTCCTGGGCAGCTACAGCTAGATTTAGATGTTACTCCACAAAGGTATTCAATAAAACTTTGTGCAAATACACACACAGACACACTCAGCATTCTCTAAGATTGGGTGTAAGTACAAGTGACATGTGGTAAGGTATGGTGCAGTAAGAAAATCAAGGTAACAATATATAGTAATATCTAAGAATCTGAGGTAAGTGATGAAAGAAGCTGACACATACAATAAAGGAGAATTCCAGATTTAAAGATATTTTTACAATGATGCCACAGAACACTTGCTGTGCCCACATGAAGAGCTAGGTTAGAATCCCCATTACCCATCTAGACCAACAAGATTACATGTTTCTGTAATTCCAGTACTTCTGCTGAGAGATAGGAGGCAGAGAAAGGAGAATCCCCAGAAGATGACTGCCAGCTAGCCTGGTGTATGCAGCAGCCATCAACTAAGAGAGATCCTGCCTCAAAGAGGCAGAATGTGAGGGGTTGAGCTCAAGATTATCCTCCGACCTTCATATGTGTACTGTGCATGAGTGTGCATGCTCATGTGCCAGTGCACATGTACACACACTCAAACACATTTTTAAGTAAAGAAATATTAATAACAAGTTTCTGTCAGAGACACATACAGGACAGGCTTAAGCAGAGAATGCTGAGAAAAAGAGGTGGAGATGTGAGCCTTCTTGCCATATAAATGTGTTACACATTTCAGGAAGGTCCAATTAGGACAAAGGAACAATACAGCAGGCCCAGTGTGGTGCCTTGAATAAAAATGCCCCTGCAGACTTATAGGGAGTGCCATGATTGCAACTGTGGTCTTGTTGGAGGAAGTGTGTCACAGGGGGTGGGCTTTGAGGTTTCATAAGCTTAAGCCAGGCCCAGTGGCTCACTCTTTCTTCCTGCTGCCTACAGATCCAGATATAGAACTCTCAGATACTCTACAGTACCATGTCAGCCTGCATGCTACCATGCTTCCTGCCATACTGATAATGGACTAAACCTCTGAACTATAAGTTAGTCCCAATTAAATGTTTTCCTTTATAACAACTGCTGTGGTCATGGTGTCTTTTCAGAGCAATAAAAACCCTAAGACACTCAGTATCCCTGGATATGTGACATCCTAGAACACATGAGACTCTCACAAGGAGAAGTTGATGTTTCAGTATTCAACTTTGTCTTCTCATAGGATTTCAGGTCCAATTCTAAGAGCAGTAAAAGATGATGCCCATCTGGCCTTTTTTAGGTGCCATTCAAATCAAACCAAGAAAAAAATGGAGCACTGAACTAATATTGATTCTATCAATAAATCCAGAAACCCAGGAGAGGTCACAGAGGGAACACCTCTTACTATTCCCAGTCACCAGCAGGTGCATGCATCTCTGGTGTATCCTATGTTCTACTAACTTCCTCCCTGCTTCCACGGTTAACTCACTATTTTAATCCATCCTACTAGCAATACTTTCCACAAAACCACCCGCGCAATCCATTTCCTGAACTATGAGCACAATGACTTAGAAAATATAAATATTTCGAGATTATAAATATTGCTTTCTTGCAAACTCATGGTCTCTTTTAAAAGTAATTGCTGTTATATACATATACAGCAGACATATATTCTCAAATATATAAATACAATCTGCTCAGCATGCATAATGCCAATTGTATGCATATGTTTTCAGGGCTGACCATTTGGTTTCACATAACCAGTTGGTGTGCTCTTGCCTAGGGAAGAGCATAACTACTGCTTTCAGCATTCCTCATTGGCCCTGTAGGGTTGAGGTCTTGTGAGCTTTTCTCCTTCCATGTTAACACGTCTACTGACACCATCCTTGTTCATCTCATGTTTAGGCAGTCATGTTAAGACATTACGACATTACTAGGAGACAATCTCACAGCAAACTCCCAATTTTATGATCTTTCTGCCCTCTCTTCTATAACGATCCCTAAGTCTTAGGTACAAGAGTTGCATTTTAGAAGAATCAGTTGGAAATGAGATCTATAACTATGCATTGTGATTGGCTGTGGTTTTCTGAAATGGTCTCTGTCTGTTGCAGAGAGAAGTTTCCTTGATGAGAGGTGGAGACTGCACTCACCTGTGGGTGTAAAGACAAATCTTTAGAATGTTGTTAGGGTTTAGTAAAGTGTAGGTTCTTCTCCAAGATTCACGATTTCACTAACCCTAGGGAGCTGAAGAGGTTTCCAATACCAGGCGTATTTTTCCCTCTATTGAACAGGTCTTAAGTCCAATTAGAGAGCTGTTTGTTACCACCAAGGTAGGTATCCATGCCAAGGTAGGTATCCATGCCACTATGCACGCTTAGGATTATCATGTAATGCTGGTCATCGGTATCATAGCTGGGCAAGATTGTTAATTGTTGCTTTTTTTTTTTTTTGGCAGCTTGCATGGCATCTTTAAGTACCATGAATACTACTCCTCAGGGAAGGGCCACAGTGACATTTTTTAAAGGGCAAAATAGTTTTTATTCTCTTGTTCCTTCAGTAACTTCTAATGCTCTTAAAGTATACCCAAGTCTCAACCTCGCCTAAATGTCTGTCCAGGCCCTTACCCACCTCTCCAGCTTCCTCTTCTGTGTTACATTCTCCTTCTTCTCAGATGCACTTGCTCGGGCCACTTTTTCACTCTTCATCACTCCAGGGCCTCTGCACATACTGTGCCTCTTCCTCAGCATCTCTCTTCCCCCTTGTAAATCCACCTCTACCTTTCTGAGTGCATCACTGCTGCTCACCATTCAGCTCTTCTGCTCAACTACCCTTCTGTCTTGCCAGCTCCTCCCATGAGATCTTACCTAACTATCATCAACCTCACCAGCCTCATCCTTCATAACGTCCGTGCTTGTAATCATCTTTACCTGCAATTACTTGATGGGAACGGTTTTTCCTTAGCTCATACTACGAATGTCGTACTACACCCTATTATCTAGCATGGAGTAGACTCATGTTCAAGTATTGCTTACCAAATGAAAATAAGCATGGTAACTCACAATGGTTGCCTTTCCGTCTTTCTGACTATTTATTTTTTGTAATAATCTGTAATTATAAGCCTAGGTATAAGCATCTGTACATACATAGGTAAATATACAGATATGCACATGCTATATAATAAACAGGGTGGAAGAGAAGGTGAATGAAAGTGATATGGGAAAAAGCTGGGTGGTGATGGCACATACCTTTTTTTGCCAGCACTTGGGAGGCAGAGTCAGGTGAATCTCTGTGAGTTCAAGGCCAGCCTGGGCTACAAAATGAGTTCCAAGAAAGGCTCCAAAGCTACACAGAGAAACCTTGTCTCAAAAACAAACAAACAAACAAACAAAACAAAGAAAAGAAAGAAAGAAAGTAAGTGATATTGCCCAAAGGAAAGGTTTGGATTCATGGGAGATGGTTTCCTTGAATCTGACTTAGCTCACACCTGGCACCTGTGCCCAGGGACCACACTGAACCTGAAAGCCAATGCACACACACACACACACACACACACACACACACACATACATTTCCTCAAATATGGACGAATTTATGGGCATTGTGGAAATGCTAGTGGAATTCAGATGAGGTCTGTAGTTAGTTAACTGCTGAGACAATAATAATTTCCTGCTTTGGATAAATATGTAACATATGAAGTTTACCGAAATTGATGATGGGTATATGCTAACTGTTACTTTTTTTGGTACTTTTAAGTTTTCTTTCTTTCTTTAAAAGTTTTATTTATTTATTATATATATAGCATTCTATCTGCATGTTTGCATGCACACCAAAGAGGGTATCAGATCTCATTATAGATGGTTATAAGCCACCATGTGGTTGCTGGGAGTTGAACTCAGGACCTCTGGAAGAGCAGTCTGCTCTTAACCTCTGAGGTATCTCTCCAGCCCTACTTTTAAGTTCTAAAGTTATCACTGACTAAAGAGTTTTTAAATGTCATGCATTTGTTGGGATAAAGGATTAATATAAATCTTCTAGGAATGATTTCTTACATGTTTATCTCAGTGATCCATCTTTTTCATTTTTTCAACAGTTTGGTATTCTAGATAATACCCATTTTATGTATGCTTATGAATACATAGGATATATATATATGTATGTATATGTACACACACACACATATATATGAATACAAGAGTATAAATGCTCTCTTTGAAAATCATATTATACTACATTCATGGTTTTGTATGTAGTACAGAATAGCAAAAGACATGCTGTAGACTGGTAGAGAAAGTAGAGTAAGAGAAAAAGAGATGAAGCCATTTTTAAAGGTTAATAAAAATAACGCCGAGGGTTGGGGGAGGGAATTTTAAATTATATCTACAGAGCAACACAAACTACATTATGGAACTGACCTTCATCCAGGTCACGCAGTTCCCAAATTCTTGCTCTGACCTGAGACACACTGATAATTCCTTCAATTTTCCGCTTGGCTTTGCATGTGCATAACGTCTGACATTATTTTTCAGTGTTCTGTATATGGTGTATTAAGATTCCAGGCTTTTATTCTATGAGCTGAAATACTTTGATTTAGCCATTAGTGCAGATTGAGTTGGAGAAAGTTCATGAATTGGCAGACACCCTGGCTGGTAGTTATTCCATTACCCACGGGCACTGCCTTTTCTTGGGGGGAGGGTGTTCTGTGGGTTAAGAGGAGTAGGTAGTGGAGAACTACTCTAGATGTGTTTTCTGTCTGTCTGCATTAATTCTGAGAGGCCTCATTTGGGCCTAGAGAAGATCAAACAAAGTACATAATTCAGGTATTTTGTCAGTCCAAATTGCAACCTATTCAAATTCAGCATTCTTTCAAAAAGGTGTTAAAGTAATATTTTTTCCTTTGAGTAGGACATAATTTTATATCATTTGGTTCACAGATATAATAGAAATGGTATAAGCTGGTTTCTAAAGATAAATCATCTCCACAGGGGGAAAATACAGTTTACATTTTGCTTCCAATAAAATCTCAATGGCCAGAAACCCCCAACGTGGCAATTAAATGTAATCATTCTCTTTATTTATGTGTTTACAAAATGGGTTTTGCCTGTGTGTATGCTGTGTGTATTGAAGTGTATAGAAATCTGATTCCTGGCTTGTTTTTATTTAAGTGACTTTGAACAAATCAAAGGGGGAAAGTATTGAGGAGCTGGCTTCAGTGCCGAGTCACAGAGAGCTCTGAGCCATAGGAGCTGCTGTGACAGTCTTGCAACTGTCAATACTGGCAGCCAGACTGCCTGGATTTACTTCATTTATTTATTTAATAAATATTTTTATTTTATAATTAATTTAATTTTACATATCAGCCATGGATTCCCCTGTCCTCCCTCCTCTCACCCCCCAGCCTTCCTCCCCCAATTCACCCCCCATTCACACCTCCTCCAAGGCAAGGTCTCCCCTGGGGAGTCAGCCCAGCCTGGTAGATTCAGTTGAGATAGGTCCAGTCCCTTCCTCCATGTACCAAGGCTGAGCAAAGTGTCCCCGTATAGGCCCGAGGTTCCAAAAAGCCAGCTCATGCACTAAGGACAGGTCCCGGTCCCACTGCCTGGGTGCCTCCTAAACAGTTCAAGCTAATTAACTGTCTCACTTATCCAGAGGGCCTGGTCTAGTTCCATGGGGGCTCCTCAGCTATTGTTTCATAGTTCATGTGTTTCCACTAGTTTGGCTATTTGTCCCTGTGCTTTTTCCAATCATGGTCTCAATATCTCTTGCTCATATAATCCCTCCTCTCTCATGCCGGTTGGACTCCTGGAGCTCCACCTGGGGTGTGGCCATGGAGCTCTGCATCTGCTTCCATCAGTCACTGGACCAGCGACGACAGAGAAATGGATGAGATCTACATGAGCAAACTGGGGGTGAGGTGGGGGTAATGGAGGGCAAGGGTCGGGGGAAAGCGAGCTTAGAGGAGTGGGAGGTCCCAACTGGATCAGGAACAGAGTGGGAGAACAAGGAAAGAGACACCACGATAAATGAAGACCCCATGGGAATAGGAAGAAGCAGAGTGTTAGAGAGGTCCCCAGAAATCCACAAAGATACCTCCACTATAGACTACTGGCAATGGTCGAGAGAATGCCTGAACTGACCTACTCTGGTGATCTGATGGCCGAACACCCTAACTGTCATGATAGAAATCTCATCCAATGACTGGTGGATTTACTTTAAAGTAAAGCTTCTAGCACTTTACGAAGACACAAAACACACAGAGATACCTTAGTTTCAGAGCTTGGCATCTGAAGTTAGGAGCTGCTAAACACCTCAATCACCACTCACCCCCAGGGTCTAAAGTATATGTGGAAACTGGCTAGGAATATATGGAGAAGCAGAGGTCAGTCCATGAACAGGATGGAATAAACCTCAGTGAACTCCCCCACACATGCCTCCAACATGGGGCAGGACGTTAGCCACTGAGCAACATGACATATTAGACAAATTACACTTCCTGCCCTGCTGAACTTCCCAACCATAAGTATTCTCCCCACCCTGGTGCAGCTCAGTCCAAAGAGGATGCATCTATCTTCACAAAAACATCCTGGATTTGATTTTACTAACCAAGTGAGTATCACAGAGTTATTAATGATTAACTCTTTGTATGGGTCACTTCATCCTTGTTCTGGTTGCTGATGAAACACACTATCCCTGATATAATTAAGAAAGATAAACAGGAAGGAACTGGGAAAAATAGATGAGACACACTGCTTTGTTCAATACACCCACCAATCAGATTATGTAATACTAATCTAATTAGTATGAGTCTTGACCTTAAATGACAGCAGTTCATTTGTTCAAATACATGATAACAGACAACAGTTTAAGAAAGGTTAAACAAAAATTAAGTTCAGAATATGTGGTCTTCTCAATAGGTGTTTCCAGGTAGTAGATAACCAAACAGTCAAGACATAATGGAAGGATGGCTAGAAATAAGAGGATTTAATAACTAGACCAGTTTCTTAAAGGGCAGGTTGTGACCCTATCAGGGTTCAAGTAACTGAACAAGAAGGATTGAAAAACACATGAGCAACAGCGATCGTCAACTCTGATTATGTCAGAAGGTCAGGAGAGACAAAAGTCCCTTTAAGCTGATGGTGTGAATTTAGAGCTGGGTATCATAGCATACCATTCTGAGTGGACATGGGTAGATAGCTAGGTGTTCTGCTGAAGAATGAATCAAGAACAAAAGAGAAGGAAGAAGGAGGAGGAACACATGATCACCTTAGAAAGAAGTCATTGGGAAGGTACAGCCCTGCAGTAGGAATGCTCTGATGGCAACAGAAGAGGATTTGGGGGTGTTCTCCCCAGGGAATGTGGGTCATTAGAAGATTCTGAAAAATGAGGTAAGAATTTAGTAGCAAATGCTGGGCAGGCAAAGAGGCAAATAAGCTGGGGTCATGACCCCACATAGGCTACCTAATAACAGAGGGGTCAAGGAAATTTTGGTTCCAATGAAAAGTCTCTCAATGCACAGTGGCCAAAAATTAGTTCACACTCAAACATGTAATCAACACAAGGTGTCTCTGGCAGCCCTCATTTGTGCTGCATCATGGGACTTCCCTGCAGCCTTGATTCTGGACACACAACAGGCAGTCTGTACATTGTATGCCATCATGCCACGTTACACAAATGAGAAGTGCCCAGTACACCCAGATTCAGAGTCCACATAGACTACAGTTTGTTATGACCTGCAATGTTCTCACTGCATACAAAGTATTCTTGTGCTATAGAAACAAAGATCTGATTATGAGAAACAAATTGCTAAAGATATCCCCACTGTCATTCATTGAATGTAAATCTTAACGTGGTATTTTGGATTATACTGTGTTAGAATTTTTCATTTAAAAAAAATGCCATTTGCGTCACTGATTTGAGTTTCACACACAGTCAAGTAAATTTTGGTTTGGGATTAGGACAGAATTTCTAGACTGTCTAAAATGGCCCCAAATATACTTCTGACATTTTGTGTTCCATATTTATGTGAAGTAGTGTTCTCAGCATTGATGATAAAATCAAAATATGGATCAACTATGAAAAATGTGAAAGATGCTCTACATTCTGTAGTGTCAAGTATTTGGCCAAGATTTATTCTTTTTTTTATGTAAAAATAAGCATGTACATCTCTCTTAGTTAGCTTCAGCTTTCAACTGGATACTTCCCAGGGTTATTGGAGAGATTCGCATTTGGGGTTTGCATGGATCAGACTGGCTGGTGGCCATGTCTATGGGGACATTTTCTTGATTGTTGAGTGATGTGTGACGTCAAGTCCACTATGGGCAAGGCAACCCCATAAGTTACGAAACTGTTCTGGCTAGAGAGATGAATTAGTGGTTCGGGGTGTTTGCTGCTCTTACAGATGATGGGAGTTCAGTTCTCAGCATTCACAGTGGGTTGCTTACTTCTTGTAACCCCACCTCCAGAGAATCTGATGTCTTCTTTTGGCCTCCACAAGTACCCACACACACTTGCACATACATACATTCACATACACACACATAAGTGAAAATAAAATGAATCTTCTCATTTAAAAAAAGCTTGCTAGGACCCATGACCTATCTAGTCTCAGCTTCTTGGTCTCATCAACAGTGTGCTCCATCTCACAAAGTAGTCCTTAAGTCCAAGATAAAGTGGTCGGTTGTTCCAATACCATTCATGCCACTATAGCAGCAGCATATCTCGCAGGCAAGTCGCTGTTACAGTCAGCAGGGATTGTTGCTGGATGAGACTTCTGATTACTTTTATCCTCTGGGAGCATAAATAGTAACTTTCAGTATCATGAATACTAGTCAGTAGGGGTGGAGCTTCTTGTTAAGCATTAGCTTGATTTTTCCACATTCAATGACATAAGTCAGTGGTGTCTTCAGCAATAGGGCCTTATGGTCAGGTTTTGGAGAGTAGCTAATCGCACTGACAATCTCTTGTAATGTTTATGTGTCTTGGGGTAGTCTATGGGACCCTTTCAGCCAATAACTCAACAGGATATATCTAGTCTCTGGTACTTGAGGTTTTTGCTGTAGATATCTGTATGTTGTGAATGTGTTGCTCTGATTGGTTAATAAAGTGCTGATTGGCCAGTAGCCAGGTAGGAAGTATAGGCAGGACAAAGAGAGAGGAGAATTCTGGGAACAGGAGGGCTTAGTCAGGAGATGCTGCCAGCCGCCATTGCATGAGAAGTAAGATGTAAAGATACTGGTAAGCCACGAGCCACATGGCAAGGTATAGATTTATAGAAATGGGTTAATTTAAGATATAAGAACTAGATAGCAAGAAGCCTGCCATGGCCATACAATTTATAAGTAATATAAGTCTCTGTGTGTTTACCTGGGTCTGAGCGGCTGAGGGACTGGCAGGTGAGAGAGATTTGTCCCACTCGGGGTACCAGGCAGGACCAGGAATTCAGCTGCAGGTTTTATTTGGTAGCTTATGATGCATAGTTGGGGCATTGGCTCCCCCATTATATGGTAATTCCATTTGAATTTCTTTTATTAATTTAGGAAGCTTCTAGAGTAGTAGGATATGTTTGTTGTCCCTTCCTATGTTCCCTCCTTAATTAATCCTCCTATTCTCTTATCCTATTTATACCTTTATAACACTATATTATACTTTCTTTTCCTGGGAAGATGCCCTTCTCCCCCGTGTTCCATATGATCTACCAAACCTATGCAGCTATTCAAAGTGAAACACACGTTTCTTAAGCTTAAATACTAACATTCACCTATAAAAGAAAACACACAATATTTTTTCTGGGTCTGAGTTACTTCATTCAGAATGATTGTTTCTAGCTCCATCTATTTACTTGTAATTTTCATAATTTCACTTTTATTAAAAGCTAAATAATATTCCACTGTATAAATGTGCCATTGATTCATCTAGGCACTTTCCAATTTCTGGCTATTCTGAATAGAACAATAATGAACATGGATGAGCAAGTATTTCTGTAGAAAGATGTAGAGACTTTTAGGCATATGCCCAAGAGCAGTATAGCTGAATTTTGTGGTAGATTTGCTTTCATCTTTTTGAGGAACTAAAATGATGACTAATGATTTATTGTTATATCCATAGATCAGTGCCTCACTTGACCCTCATTAGAGAAGCTTTTCATGAAGTATTCGTTAACATAGAGACTCACAACCTGTCAATGTGCAGACAGTGAGAGACCCAGGAGTGCTCAGCCCTGTGTTGAATGTCATCATCAAACTCTTCTCAAGACTTAAGATTCTACATGGAAGATAAGGTAGGAAGATTGTAGAGAGCTAGAGGTGATGGACAAATCCAAGGAAACAGCACCTTGTAGACACAACAGGGCTGATGCACATATGAACTTGAAGAGACTGTACTGTGAAAATAATAAAAAGGTAATGATAACGACAAAAAAGAAGCTCTGGCCTATATGATGTCTTCCCTCCTTCTTCCCATTTTTTCCCTTGGCCTCTTATTTTTAAACACACACACACACACACATTCACACACACACACACACCCCATATACCACAGAACCAGAAACACTGAAGGCTTTTTTGTTTTGTTGTTTCCTGTTTGTTTTATTTGGGAGGTGAAGATAGTCCATGGAGATGAAAATGCTCACAAGTGAGAACCTGAGTTCTAGAAGACAAAGGGGCGTGTGAGTACAATTACAAGCAGGTAGACATTTTGATAAAAGAGGGAGCTTGCTATGTATGATCTTTGTGCAGTGTTGAATTGACCTGACAGTCTCAAGGATCCACACAGCAGCCATTGATGTGGGTATCATCACTCCCACTTTGCAAATGAGAAGAGCATGCTTAGAGAGGTTACAGACCCAGTGGGGCCGAAATTCAAGTCTAGGCTGCCAGGGTTCTTGTCACACTCTTAAATGACAATGTTCTTTGTTTATTTCATAAGCAACAATTCCACTTTCTAGAATGTTGTGTGGAGATAAGCTTTGACAGTATATAGTATATAGCAAAATTCAGTGATGCAGTTTCATCTTTACTAAAAAATGATGTTGCTTGGAAGTGGGAATAATGTTAGCAGTACTATGAACTCTTTAAATGATGGGAAGTTATCATATCACAATATTGTTCATAGGAAAGCCTACATGTCTGCAGTACAATAAAATATATATTTACTCTTCTTCTGGGACTTAAGATCTCTTATGACTCTTAGAGTTTTCTAAATGGTTTCAGCATCCTTGTTATCACTACACTTTATACTAAAGAAATGACACATGGTAGGGCCCCCAAATAGGTTTAGAAATAGGCACTGGTTGCCAGAAAGGGTTAGCATTTTCAGTCATAAGATCCAAGTTCTGGGAAGGGGTAGGTAGTGGAGAGTAAATTCCAATAGCGGCAGCTGACAATTTAGTGGAGCTCGACTATACAATGAAACTTCAGTTACCTTGCCCTTTACCTCCTAGAAAAAGTGTGGAGAGCTGAGAGGTTGGTGAACACACTTGGAGTAATCTCGGCTGCCCAGGATCACCCTCCACGTTATCTACTTTCACTCTATATGGGCTTCCTGAGTTTGGGGCTTTAAAATAAACCAGTGACCAGAAGGAAACACTTCCCCAGATTCTGAGTCTGTATCAGGCCAATGACTGGCTTCAGTGAGGATTAAGCACCCCTGACACACACACCACCATCCCACACATCATAGTCAGGCAGGCAGACATTCGGGTCAGTTGATGACTCAAGCTATGTCTCACACTTGGATCTTTGGGCACTGAATCCTTAGCCTGGGCAAACTCTGGGTGGTCAGCATCAAATGAATCAAATTGTTGGATACCCCACTTATGTCAATGCATTGGAAAATGGCTTTTTGTTGGGACAAACGATGACACAATTTATTATTTAAATTTCCATGGTTTTTCTTATGTCCAAATGTGAGAATTATTTATATGAAATCACTATCAACAACTGAGACTGCAATTTTAAAGCAAGGAAAATTAAACTATCTATTAAATTTCTAAAATGTTCTGTTGACAAGATTCTCTCTAAAACACCAATATTAGAAAATGTATATAGATGAATAGTCACAAAATACAATTAAGCACTATTTAGATCTACCAATCTTGATAGTCTCTTTTAAGTAATAGAGATAAAATGAATCTACAAAATATAATTAGTTTGTTTAAATGTGTTATCTTTGATTAAATACAGATGGCTTGCAAAATAGACTAGTCCTGGAAATTACCCATTAATGAATTCTTATTGTTTAGCTTTTTTGCTTCAGACAAAAAGAAAAAAGATCTTTCAGAGACTCACTTAAATACATACAGAAATGTAAAATAAGAACAACTTAGAATTGAACTGACTAAAAAGCATATATATGATAAACAATTAACAATTTAAATCATAGAAATAAAACTGTACATTGGTAAATGCTAAACAGATATTTCATAATTAGAAAACAATGCTAAAATTAAAAAAAATAATCAGTTGATGCTTTCTGTCTTGAGTTCCTATCCTGAAAAATTAAGAAAGTAAACAATAAGTCTCAGTTAATTACACAAGTGAAAGAATTATAACTCAGTGTTCAAAAATAGCAACTGAAGCATTTCTTAGTTTTTTCCAGGTCCAGAACTAGGTATTTGGGAATCATAGGTGCCTAGGATACTATCCCTACCTGAAGAACTTGCAAGATAGAGATTTCAAATATCAGAAAACTTCAGGGAAGAGCTAGAAGGTACTTCAGTTGGAGTAGACTCTGAAACAGATATGGCAGCTCACAGCTGGAACAGTACTTAGGAGGCAGAGGCAGAAGGATAAAAAAAAATCAGTGTGGATTTATACTTTGAGTTCTAGGCCATCCGGTCACATAGAAGGACCTTGTCTCAAAACAAACAAACAAAGCAACAACAACAGAAAAAACAGAGTAGACAAGACAGCCTCAGTTCAAATCCAGGTTCTATTACTTCTGGACTTCATGGGCTCTAAAATCTACTCAATTATGTTTCAGCTTTCCTTTTTTTACAATGGGGAATTACTCACTCATTCAGAACAAGGCTTGGAGTGCTGTGGTACACAAGTCTTAGTCTGACAGTCTTGTCTTCACCTATTTGAGTTTCCATGTTGTTGCGGTGCCTTCTGCTCATTGTTACCCCATGACTCCGCACCTGCCTTGCCCATGAGCCAAGAGCAATAATAGGCAAGACATCCTATATCTCTGCATCCTGTCATTGACTGGGCTAATGACCAAGAGGCTCCAATGAAGACTGGTTCAATACAGCCAACTATACATAACAGGGAGATTCACTAGGAAATGTTTTCATGCTTTATTTTAGAAAAGTAACCAAAGTATGCTGCAACATACTGCTAAATAGCTAGCAAACTTAAACCACGGCCCGAGATCCCTCTTAGCATTCTGCATGAACACTAGATTATAGGCATAACTGTCTGCTGATTGGAGGAAGGACCTTGAGGTGGCACAGTGACTCCAGTCTTAAGGCTGCACATTTTCCCATTTGATGTTGATTATGTATCCAGTGAGTAACTGGCAGTGGAGTCGAGGACGTTTATTAACTTTCTGTCAGAAGCTTTAATTTGCTATCTTCTAATCAGAGCTTGTGTTGACAAAAGCATCATCAAATTGTCCAGGAAAAAACAAGAGGGTCAGTCAGACTGATTTACTGTGTTCTGAATGCAGAGCTGAAGGGCAGAGGCCTTGAAATCCTCTGCTGTGCACACATGAATCATTACACAAGCTTCCTCCCTTGCTTGAAGCTTTACACCAAGCTGAGCACATCTTGGATGTATTACAGTCTAGTTTCTTTAAGTAACAGCATAATCATTTCAAGGGCTGAATGACAGAATATTTCTCTTTTCCTAATATTAATTACTGTGGAGTAGCAGCTTTGTTTCATGAAGGACTGTGTGAGTATTTCTTTACTAAGCTGCAGCCATACAATCTGGAAATAAGAGTTGAACACTATTATATTATATAATGTAATTGTGCCAACATTTTAATATCTTCATGAACTTGAGTGTGCTGCTTTGTTAGCTGGATGCAGGTCCACCACAGACATGTTCTCATCCCTACCTACCATGTTAAGTTTCTGTGGGAACACTTCTGTTAATTCTAATCCATCCCCAACATAATAGTCCCACAGAACATTGCTGACTTATTGAATGTCTCAATGGCAGTCTTTTTAGATGGCATCAACGCTTTTATTTCTGACAAAAGTGTCTGATTTAAGTAATTTCTGTTATTAAGTTTCTCTTCTTGGTCTTTAGAATCATAAAGAATGGAAGATCTCATTTAAAAAAAGAAACCTGCTGTAGCCATAACTTGTAGTTGGAAAGTTTCTCCTCCGGTCCCACCAAGCCCCTGCAGTCCTGGGGCCTGCTTATAAAATAATCACTCAGAAGCTTATATTAATTATAACTGCTTGGCCATTAGCTCAGGCTTATTACTGACTAGCTCTTACAATTAAATTAACCCATAATTTTTATCTATGTTTAGCCACGTGACTTGGTACCTTTTTTCAGTTCTGCCTTGTCATCTTGCCTCCTGTGTGTCTCGCTGGTGACTCCTGACTCAGCCTTCCTCTTCCCAGCATTTCTTTAGTCTTCTTGCCCCATCTCTACTTCCTGCCAGCTACTGGCCAATCAGCGTTTTATTAAACCACTGTATAAAAGTATTATCCCACAGCAATAACTTAAGTTGCTTTCACTACTGAACTTCCGCAGTTGTCCACATGACTCCAGTTTATTTCCTCTCTGTTTCCATCCCCTTATGTTACTATTTCTCTCCCCTTTTCTTCCCACCCCTCTATTAAATCTCATAATGCGACATCTACTTTAGTACTGATCTTAATTCAATATAAACTTACCACAGTAAACCAGTTTTCTTGATTCACCACTCAGAGCTGAATCACACACTTCTTGGGGTTCATGTCTCTGTTGTCCTATTCTTTCATCTGCTGTCCAGCATCTAAGATACTCACAATCTCTTTCTTTAGCTCCTGATTTCCTTATGTTTATTTACCATAGGCACTCTTTGAGGTACATCATGCTGGTCTCTCCCAAAGTTATATCTTTGGCTCAGATCTCTCACAAATTCTAGTTTTTCACTTCCAGCCCCTTACACAGTTGTATATCTCACTCTCTGTTCAAACTTAGCATATCTAATAAACAAACTTACCTCGCATCTGCTTTCAATCATCTACCTGCATTTCTATTGGTAAAGTGAGTATTATTCAAGTTGCTAGATTTCAGAGTCATATAACTACTGTTGATTTTTTCTTATTTCTCTTATTGCTTTGAGTCAACAGCACTTGCCGAATCACTCTGAAATGTCTCCACTCTCCCATAATTCCCCACTGCTATCACAATCCTGCTAAGTGAAGTGGTTATTATCTCACATAGACTACCATCTACTGGGAGCCACATGTCCACCTCCCTCTACTCAGTCCATCAGACTGCTAAAAGAAGAGCCATCCATAGATAATTGAAAGTTGGCTAGCCCAGTATATCTATCCCACGCTAGCTCCATTGTTTTCTGGCTCCAAAGGTCCAGGAAAGAAAAACATGACATTCCCCAGAGACTGTTGTAACTAAAGTTGTCCCTGGGTATAAGCAAGCTGTCATCAAGCTAAACCATGTAAAGTATGTGGCATGTAAGACAGAGGTGATGTGGAAAATGGAGGTCTTCCAGCAAGAGTGATAGCAGAGGCTAGCCCTGCTGGGACACCTGGGAAGAGACAGTGGTCTCAAACTGTCTAGAATTTCAACTGCTGGGCAGGGAAAGGAAGAAGCATTTTGCCAGACTTCTGATCTGACTTCTCTGGTTGGCATAGTAATATTTCATAACTCGCTTTATCATAAATTTGAGAAGATTCTATTATCTGTCAAGTGTAAACCCTAAAACATTTCACTAAGCTACTTCCCTCATTTAATTCCACACATTCTGTTTCTGACCCATTAGTGCTATTAGAGCTTCAGTTTACATCACCTAGTCCAGGGAAATGCCATTGTGACTGATTCTCTGACAAAAGCCCAAATGAGCTTCATTGCTGCCATCAACACATCCTTCATGGCCATAATCACATCCTTTGCTACCTCGGGAAAAATCTAGCCTTTCTCATTTATTCTTGTAAACATACAGGGTATAGTACATTGTCAGAGAATGTATTTTAACTTAGAGCTTTATGTTCTGTATCGTTTATTCACACACACACACACACACACACACACACACACACACACATTCCAAATCTCTGTAATTTTCATTTTTGAAGATTCTAAACTTTAATTTCCACTTGTAACAACTTCCAGTATACACTAACTTATTGAGCACCTAATATTTACCCAGACACTGAACCAGGTACTCCTATCTCATTCCTGAAATAACCACACAGCTGCCTCGAAAACAACCAAATATATAGATGATGGCATAGATGTGAGAACTCATACAGCTTATCCAAGGTCATGTGGCTGGTAAGAGAAGCAAGGCTCCTTCTCAGATCAAATGTGGATACTTGTCTTAGGGTTATTATTGCTGTGATTAAACACCCTGACAAAAACAACTTCAGGAGGAAAGCATTTTGGCTTATGCTTCCACATCACAGTTCATCATCAAATGAAGTCAGGACAAGAATTCAAACAGAGCAGGGACCTGGAGGCAAGAGCTGATGCAGAGGCCATGGAGGGGTGCTACTTACTGGCTTGCTCCTCAAGGATTGCTCAGCCTGATTTCTTATAGAACCCAGGA
Source organism: Peromyscus eremicus (assembly GCF_949786415.1). Classification (NCBI taxonomy): domain Eukaryota; kingdom Metazoa; phylum Chordata; class Mammalia; order Rodentia; family Cricetidae; genus Peromyscus; species Peromyscus eremicus. The sequence goes on along the minus strand of NC_081425.1, from coordinate 23,780,183 downwards.
CCACCAACCCAGGGATGGCATCACCCACCATGGGCTGGGCCCTCCCCCACCAATCACTAATTAAGGAAGTGTTCCACAGGCTTTCCTGCAGCCTGATCTTATGGAGACACAGCCTCTCAGATGTGTCAAGTGGACATAACTCTAGTCAGCACAATACTCAACTGTATTCCTTCTAGGGTAAATTACAGTCCTTTTACAAAATTGGTGATAGAGACAGACAGATCCGTGGCCCAACTACTGATTAAGCACCCAGCACATTAATTTTTGAATGGCTCCTTTCTGGAGATCTTATTAGTTACCATGTTCTCTCCTAAATACTTTATGTTTATTGTTGAGTTGACTTGCTCAAGCACCGCTGACTTAAATTCTTCTCATTTTAAAGATGGAAAGCAAGTAAAGAAACATCAGTTAAGAGAAATTGGGTAATTTGTCATGATGATCAGAGCTAGTTCATGGCAGTTTGGGGATTTGTTTACTTATGTTTGTGTGTATGTATTCATGTGTGTATGAATTCTTAAAGATGGGGTCTCACACTGTCACCTCAGCTAGTGTTGAACTCAACTACGTCGCCCAGGATGATTTTAAAGATACAGTAATCCTCTTGCCTCAAGCTGCCAAGGGCTGCGATGTCAAACAGTAGCCAACGTGCCCAGAAAGTTCTGGGATTTATATCTATACATACAGCCCTACAGCATGTGCACTGGGCACTTTCATTCTCAAATATACAGCATATGATGAAGCTTGTCATGAGAGTTTTTTTTTTTATTTTATTTTAGGGAAAAGTGAAGAAACAAAAAATGATTTTAAAAAATAACCATCACAGAACAGTTCATTATGGGACCAATAACAATACAGCTACTATGAACACTTAAAAATTCATAGCTTTCTGGAGGTAGAAACACACAGCAATTTTAAATCTAAAAGGAAATGAGGAGACAGATGGAGACAGGGTGAGAAGAAGATCCTCAAAACCATCTCAAAGAGAGGGAGATGGCAACTAACATCTTAGCCCTCCCCATACAGATCCACATGTATTTTATTTAATGAAATATCTCAGTAACTCTCTTATTTAGCTACATAGCTGGCCCAGTCTCTTAGAACTTTCTTAGATCTCCTTCTATAAAACACTCCAGTTTAGTTCTTTCCCTTACGTGTAATCTGCAAAATTATAGTTTGCTATGGACCTATTGGCTCCTCTAACACATTTTTTTTTCCTGCTGAAAATGATCACTAGAGAGAATATCTGGCAGGTGCAGACAATTATTTGTCTTTTGGGGACCCATTCAATTGAACTGGTTTTGAATCTTGAATTTCAGAATAACGGATAGAGAAGCATGGCAAAGAACTAGCTCAGCATAAATGCACAGGTCTTTTATGAGGGTGGTTTTGTCCCTTTTCTATAGAAAACAACAACTATCTCCACCTTTCAAATGTACATGCAAGCAGATGTTGGTCATTCTGGCCAGGTTCTGTGATGACCACTTTGTGTAGTTCTGTAGTGGAAGGTTCACACTGCAGACAAAGAAACCCAGTTTGTGCTCTTGGATCAAACAGACAGAAAACTTTATCCATATAATTTCTTTCTTATTTTTCTTAAATCAACTTTTGTTTCTTCTGTTAAAGTGTGTTCATCTTATTTTGTGTTTGGTTTTTAGAACATTTCAAATAGTTCAACTACTTGTCTTGAATGGAGGCAGATTACTAGAACATAGTGACCCTTTGCATTTGTGAGGGAAAGACTTCTCATAGTTTGTTTGGTCTTTACAGTAGTCCCCAGCAGGATTAGAGGCCTTAATGACAACATTTGCATTACTAATGATCTCCTGATCCCTGAGGACCTGAAAGACTTCATGGGCAGAAATGAGAATTCTGAGACAATTCAGTGAGGGTTAGACTACACATCACTTATTGGGCTCTGAAAGGAGAATCTGGCCATGCAGACACTCATAGCTTCCATAGTCTTCTAGAATGAAATGGAAAGAAGGTTCACAGACAGATGGAGCTAGGTTTGGACCTTTGGTCAGTGTTCTAGCTCTGATCCTATGCACGATACCTAACCCTGTTCAACTTTGAGCCCCTCATCACGGAAGTGGGTCATTAATCTATTCTAGAGATTTCTGGGATCACATGCAAGGTGGGATACAGTGCACCTGGCACAGAAGTGTTGCATAGCATCACTTTCTCACTCAGTGTATGTTACAGAACTCCCAGAGGTTCACATGTTAACGGCTTGTTCCCAGCATGGAACTATGGAGTAACAGTGGAATTTTCAGAAGTGGGGAAAAGTGAGAGGCCTTTAGTACAGTGAGGTGTGCCCAGAGTCAGGAGGAAGAGGCTTTACTCCAACACATGCTCCACCATAATGTGCTACCATGTGCCTCAAATTCTGAGGCCAATCGACCAAACCTTCAAAATGTGGGCCAAGAGAACCCGCTTCATAAGCTGATTATATTGGGTGTTTGTTATGGTTATAAAAAGCCATTACAAGCACTTCCTCTCAAGTCTTATCACAGAACAATTCAGTAATGCGTAATATCTTAGAGATGTTGATTTTAAATGTCTTTGTTTATTCGGAAGTAATTCTTAATTTATTTTAAACTAAGAACGCCAAGTTTTCATTACATCTAGTCATTTAATTTATAATACTAGGCCAAATAGTAAACCTTACTATTCCTTTTACAATTTAAGGTTTTAAAATACAGGTTAAAACTACACCATAATGAGAGCTATAATTTATTACCTATGAAATTGAAGTATTTTAATAAAAATAAGTGATACTATAGTGAATTTCAGTGCAATTTGTAAAATATTTTTCTTGGAATTATAATTTTTCTGTCACATTGACTGTCTGTCATTTTAAATTCATTGTTAGGAGAGAAGGATTTGTTGTCTGTTTACAGGGGAATGTTGTGGATATTCTCCTAGAGTCAAATCCTTAGAGATGTCTCGTTCAGGTATCTGTGAATGACACTTGCCTCCAGCCTCTATTTAGGATACAGAATTATATGTCTCGCTGATCTAAACCTAACATCTCTATAGTTATTCAAATATTCTTGCATTATTTTCTCTGTACTTGCTTTGTCTGCTTCTGTCTCAGTTACTGTTCTATTGCTGTGAAGAGACAATATGACCAAGGCAACTTACAAAATAAAAGCATTTAATTGGGAGTTGCTCATAGTTTTAGAGAGTAAGTATATGGCCATCGTTTGGCAGCAGGCAGGCAGGCATGGTGGTGGAGCATGCCTGATTCACAAGCACCACACACACACACACACACACACACACACACACACACACAGAGAGAGAGAGAGAGAGAGAGAGAGAGACAGAGAGAGACAGAGACAGAGAGAGACAGAGACAGAGAGAGACAGAGAGACAGACAGAGACAGACAGACAGACAGACAGACAGACAGACTGGGCCTTGCCTGGGCTTTGAACCATCAAAGCCTACCCCCAGTGACAAGCCTCCTCCAACAAAGCCATACCTCTTATCCTTCCTAAGCAATCTACCCAATGGGAACCAAACATTCAAAAGAGAGCCTATGGGGGCCATTCTCAATCAGACCACCACAGCTTGGTTGTTATTTTTTCAGTTATGTTATATTGCATACATTTTCATAAACCATCCTAAATGTCTTTGACATAGCAAAGGGGAGAAGTAAAAAACGTACAATATTTCCTGTAGTCAGACCCAATGCCATGGCTACTGGTCTGGAATTATGAGCCTTGTGGGTATGAGAACAGGGCAGCCACACAGAACTGGAGCTCATTAACAACATGCTGGAATAGTGTCAGAAACGATGCTCAACAGCATGCCTTCTGGTCTGGCAGAACGTACCAAACATGGCCAAACAGGCGACTGATGTATGCCATATTTTCAACTGCTTCCCTCCATGTGCATAGTCACAGTCATGCATTCCTTCCATTCATACACACAACCTCCAGATACCCACGTTCTGGAGGAAACCTGAAGGATCTTTTTTAAGTAGCATGCTTTATGCAGAATGGCAGAATCCCAAAGTACTAAAAGATAAAAGCAATATCTAGTTACAGTAAATTTATTTTTGTAAATGAAAATGGGAGGGTGAATGAAAATTAATTTTATGACTATAATAACAAAAGATGTGTTTTAATAGACATTATCATCTTAACAGTTTCAAAGCAACATTCCACTTTTCTTGCATTTTGTTTTAATTAAAGATTATAAATGATTCAGAATCCACTGCAACTCACAGCTCAGTGGAAACATTATGGCACTCTGAGAAGCCTGTGCATATGGGAATAATACAGACTATTGCTAGGTGGGAAACTACTAAAAGAATGTAGATCATTACTGGGTACAACAGCTGGACACTTCAATCTCAAAATATTCTATATGTTAGTCCACATGAGTGTCAACTCTGTGGCATATATGAAAATTAATATAAAAATCAAAAATTAATCAAGCTGTCCACTTATGATCTATACTCCAAACATGGAATGTTGTACCTGTATGCCACTAGGGTACAGAGCAGATTTAGGATTCAAAGTAAACAATTTCCAACAAAAGTATACATTGCTATTCGTTATTGTAAACGTTAGAAAATGAGAACAAATGGTTTCTCATACAGTCTTTCAGCTGCACATGCCAGACCTTCACTTACTATTCTACACGTGACCACGGGGCTCGCCTCTGGCACGTGTTGAACACGTGTGCCTCACTCTGCCTGATGGTTAATTCAGTCTGGCACATGGGTGCTCCAGTAAGGTAGTCAAGTGTGCAATTTTATGTGAGTGGACATCTGCACGCACAAATTTGAAAAGAGCTAGCGCAAAGTGACAACCTCCCTAACCAATGGCATGTAATAAAGAGCGGAACCAGAGAGCTGAGGTTTGTCTGTGTTCCCGGCACCATGCTGAATTCCTACATTCACTGCCTCAGGAATCTCATTTATCGGGATCTTAAATACACGTGCTAAGATGAAGAGATCTTCTGTAATCCAGTCTCACGAATGAAAACCTGAAAGTACAAATCAGTGTGCTTGGAGGTTGGAAATTTATAAAAATGTAGGAAACTTTGCTGTGTGCAGTTGTGCTATACTTGCCATTTTAAAAATAATTAAAATTCATTCCAATGAACTCTAAACACTTCTACAAAGCCTAGGTATCTTTAGGTATTAAAAAGCATTTTAGAAACTCCTTTGCTGACATCACATCGAGAACTCCCCATTCTGAGAGGTTACAGTTGGCGCTGACCTTTGTTTACCCATAGTAACAACAGCTTGGGGCTGCAAGCCGACTTTCTGGAACCGAGTTCCCTCCCTGAACAACTGTGTCCATTACTAGCACCATTTATTATTATTGCATGTTTCTGTGCATGCTACAGTGTGTGTGGGGGGGTGGTCAGAAGACAACTCTGAGAGTTGGTTCTCTCTTCTATAACAGGTTCCAGGGGTCAGACTCAGATCATCAGGTGTGTACAAGGACTTTTACCTGCTGAACTATCCTGCTTGCCTTTTATTAGTATTTATCATGTTTAAATTTCTTGATATTTTATAAACTATCATTAACATTAAATATTATATATCACTAAATAAAATATTATTAAAATTAATAAAATATTATATATTATTTTTATATAATATAATATAATTTAAACAAAGTAATATTAATTTTAGACACAAGCTTTCACTATTTGCAGATGACATGATAATATACATAAATGACCCAAAAATTCGAAAAAGGAACTCATACAGCTTATAAACACCTTCAGCAATGTAGCAGGATACAAGATTAACTAAAAAAAAAAATCAGTAGCCCTCCTATATACAAATGACAAAGGGGCTGAGAAAGAAATCAGAGATATATCACCCTTTACAATAGCCACAAATAATATAAAATACCTTGGGATAACTCTAACTAAGCAAGTGAAGGACCTATATGACAAGAACTTTAAGTCCCTGAAGAAAGAAATTGAAAGAGATGTCAGAAAATGGAAAGATCTCCCATGCTCATGGATAGGCAGGACTAACATAGTAAAAATGGCAATCTTACCAAAAGCAATCTACAGATTCAATGCAATCCCCATCAAAATACCAACACAATTCTTCACAGACCTGGAAAGAACAATACTCAATTTCATATGGAAAAACAAAAAAAATCCAGGATAGTCAAAAGAATCCTGTACAATAAAACAACCTCTAGAGGCATCACAATCCCTGACTTCAAGCTCTACTATAAAACTACAGTAATAAAAACAGCTTGGTACTGGCATAAAAACCGACATGTGGACCAATGGAACTGAACTGACATTAATCTGCAAACATCTATGAACATGTGATTTTTGACAAAGAAGCCAAAACTGTACAGTGGAATAAAGAAAGCATCTTCAACAAATGGTGCTAGCATAACTGGATGTCAACATGTAGAAGACTGCAAATAGATACATATCTGTCACTGTGCACAAACCTTAAGTCCAAGTGGATCGAAGACCTCAATATAGATCCAGTTACTCTGAACCTGACAGAAGAGAAAGTAGGAAGTAGTCTTGAATGCATTGGCACTGAAGATCACTTCCTAAATATAACACCAGTAGCACAGACACTGAGAGAAACAATTAATAAATGGGATCTCTTAAAACTGAGAAGCTTTTGCAGGGTAAAGGACATGGTCAATAAGATAAAATGACAGCCTACAGAATGGGAAAAGATCTTCACCAACCCCACATCTGACAGAGGGCTGATATCCAGAATATATAAAGAACTCAAGAAATTAGACATCAAAATACCCAACAGTCCAGTTAAAAAACAGGCTATAGAGCTAAACAGAGAATTCTCAACAGAAGAAGCTCAAATGGCTGGAAGACATTTAAGGAATTGCTTAACATCCTTAATTATCAGGGAAATGCAAATCAAAATGACTCTGAGATACCATCTTATACCCTTCAGAATGGCTAAGATCAAAAACACTGAAGACAGCTTATGCTGGAGAGGATGTGGAGCAAGGGGAACTCTCCTCCACTGTGGTGGGAATGCAAACCTGTATAGCCACTTTGGAAATCAACATGGCATTTTCTTAGAAAATTGGGAATCAACCTCCCCCAAGACCCAGCTATACCACTCTTGGGCATATACCCAAGGAATGCTCAATCATACCACAAGGACACATGCTCAACTATGTTCATAGCAGCATCATTTGTAATAGCCAAAACCTGGAAACAACCTAGATGCCCTTCAACTGAAGAATGGGTAAATAAAATGTGGTACATATACACAATCGAGTATTACTCAGCAGAGAAAAACAATGACATCATGAGGTTTGCAGGCATATGGATGGAACTAGAAAAAATCATTCTAGGTGAGGTAACTCAGACCCAGAAAGACAAACATGGTATGTACTCACTCATAAGTGGATACTAGATGTAAGGCAAAGGATAACCAGACTGCAACTCACAACTCTACGTAGTAAAGAGGACCCTGAGAAAGACACAGGGATCACCCAGTGACAAAGAAATGGATGAGATCTACATGAGCAAACTGAGAGTGGGGGGTAATGGAGGGCAATGATTGCGGGAAAGAAAGCTTAGGGGAGCGGGAGGTACCAGCTTGAACTGTTTGAGAGGCCCCCAGGCAGTGGAGCCAGGACCTGTCCTTAGTGCATGGGCTGGCTTTTTGGAGCCTGGGGCCTATGCTGGGACACTTTGCTCAGCCTTGGTGTAGGAGGAGGGGACTGGACCTGTCTCAACTGAATCTACCAGGCTGGGCTGACTCCCCAGAGGAGATCTTGCCTTGGAGGAGGAGGGAATAGACGGTAGATTGAAGGGAAGGGCTAGGGGGTGGGAGGAGAGAGGCTGGGGAATCCGTGGCTGATATGTGAAATTAAGTTAATTATAAAATAAAAAAAATATAAAAACATTAAATTTTATATATCACTAAATAAAATGTTATTAAAATTAATAAAATATTATTATATATTATTTAATATAATATAATTTAAACAAAGTAATATTAATTTTAGACACTAGCTTCTAAACTTCACTTAAATTTATGTATTTTTGATTATTAAGGAACAAATGTATATAAGTGTGAATCAAGTTGCTTAAAGGAAGCTATTATTTCAGAAAGCCATTGGACATCCTGTGAACAGAGCAGGACACACCTGGACCACAGGAGTAAACTGCAAAGGATGCAGGCAGTGACAAGAAGTTATATTTACCAAGGATGCTTTAGTTCTTTCATGTATGTTCACGTTACCTAACAGACTGGAATAGGATCTGAGAGATCAGTTAGTGTAATCTCCACATTTTATTTTGTGAGAGGGATCAAAGAACGAAGGTAACATTTCTGGTTGTATTGCTTGAGGATGACAGACCAGAATCTACTCCTCATGGAAATGACTCTCCACCTTATATTGGGAAAGCAGTTTCAAAAATACAAGCACACAATTATCTGTGCCTCAAATACATATATTTAAAACATTCAGTGGGTCTGGGGAGATGGCTCAGTGGTTAAAAGCACTTTTGGCTCTTCTAGAGGACCCAGGTTTGGCTCCCAGCACTCACATCACACAGCTTACAACTTCGTTCCAGGGACTTTGACTCCCTCTTTTGGATTCAGTGAACACTGCATACACATGGTGCACATACAGACAAACAGACCCAAATAAATAAAACTCAATTCAATTTTAAAAATTCAAAATTTAAATGTAGAATAATTTCACCATGATTAGCCTAGTTGAACATATCCTTTTATTAGTCCATTGTCTAATAAAAGTCAACATATGTCCTGAAGTTCCCCTTAAGAAGTAATTTCAGAAACTGAAATTCTTCCCACTGCTAGAGTGCCTTTCTGACCTTTTAAGTATTTACTTCTTATTTTCTTATTTGTTTATGTTTGTGAGTAGGTGGTACATGCACTAAACCTGTGTGCCTGGCAAGCACAGACAGAAGAAGGATGTAGGATATCTCACTCTCTCGTTCTTCTCACTATTCCCTTGAGACGGAGTCTCTCACTGAACCTCAGGCTAAATTGTGAGCCAGCATGTTCCAGCGATCTTGCTGTGTCTACAGGCTCTGGTGTGTAGGCTCTTAGGATGACCATGCTCAGCTTTATGTAAGTCCCAGGGATTTGACCTTAGGTCTTCATGCTCCCTCACTGAGATCCACCTCCAGCCCCTCCCTCTGACTTCTGTTCTAGATTGAATTCCCCTTATACTTCTCTTTAAAAGGTATCCAGAGGATAGCAAAGCTACATTTCGATTAACCTATCCATGTTCAGAGTTCACTTATGAGCCAGCAAAACTAAGGATCCATTAGAGAAATCACCCCATTAGACTGTAAGAATACTGCTCTGCCCCTGGACACAGTGGCCCTAAGTTCACAATGATCCAAGGGGGCATTTGTATCTCCATATTACCCCTGCTTCCTGGGAAGAGCCAGATCTTACAATTCTGTTTAGGGCTCGTTTCAAAATTACCAATGCTTGTATCTTAGAATGAGCAGATCTTTTACAAACAAAAGGCAGTGGTGGAACATTCCTTTAAGCTCAGCACTTGGGAGGCAGAGGCAGGAGGATCTGAGTTCAAGGCCAGACTTGTCTAGAGAGTGAGTTCTAGGACAGCCAGAGCTACACAGAGAAACCCTGTATCAAACAAAACAAAACAAACCCCCAAACCAACCAACCAAACAAACAAACAAAAAAGCAAAAACAAAACAAAATCCCCAAAGCTCTGAAGATTCCCCCGCAAACTGGTTAGACATTGAAGATAATCCTGACTCATTCTCACACCCATGATGATGAGGGTCTATGCTGGCCTTCCACATTGATAATTTCTTCACATACTCTGGGTGATGGATAAATAGGTTTGCTTTATGAAAGCAGAAACTTCTATAATGGTAAGAAAAAGTTTACCTCACCAGAACTTTCCTTTAATTGTACCCACCAGAGATATCACAGTGAGTAACAGGGAAAGCATGTTAAATGATGTCCTCCATTTCTCTCCTTCACTACCTGGGCACAGAGTCTCATACAAGGCAGATGCTCTGGAGGCACCATGCAGATAAAGGGTAACAATGGGGTGATTTCTTTCTGCAGCTGGTCACATCTGTGCAGAACAAAGACTCTTTCAGAGCAATAAGAGTCTCTGAGCCCTTCAGCAATGTAGATGTGGTATTTTGATTTCTCATTGCTAATTCTATGCAATATAAAAGTACTTATGGATCATAGAAGCACAAGAACCCAAAAGTTGCTTAGGAGGCTCATTTCTCCAAATGATAAAGATGGCCAGATTGGGGAGCTGTTGGGTGTGATGAAGGAAGCAAATGGAGGCTTGGGTAAAGAAAGGCTCCTTCTCTTCAGGATAAAGTATCGTTCAATCAACACTTTGAGTTTACAGCTGGCAAATATTTACTCACATTATAAGTTAAAATATCAAAGGAAGGAAAGGCACTTTCAAAGTCTGTGTGGATAAGAAGACAAAGATGTTATAGCTAGAATGAAAACCAAACAGAGAAGAGGAGGTAAAAACGGCTCTGGGAAATGTCACTTCTACAAGTATCCTGATATTTGACATTTCGAATGGATAAACGTCATAATTTCCTTCTACAGTAACATACCCACTAAAAAACCAGACAAATATATTTATTCTGTATAGATAAAATAATTTAAATAATGTTCTTTGAAACACAATTGTTTGAAGAATGTTTCACTTTGTCCCCTCTGTGGATGTTTCTGTCCTACACAAACTCCTGACACCACACTGGCTGCCACTTTTTTCTTTCCCCCTCACCCCCACAGCCTTGTTCCTGCACATGCTCTCTGACAATGTCAGGCTCCTGTGTAGTTACCATTCACAATCCCCCTTCTCAGTCTGTGGCAACCTGGTTTGTAAGTAAAGAGTTTAAAAGTGAATCCATGCTGCACCTAGTTACTCTTCCTTGCTAAGTAGGACAGATCTCCCTCTTTTTATTCTCTTTGAACCTTAGAGAGATAGAGTGTGTTTTCTTTATCTTCTCTAAGCCTTTTCTGTCCCCTGATTAAATATTCTTTCTTCATCTGTCTCTTCACTGCAGGGCTTCATTCAAAACAGACTGCTTGGCATCCATTCCTCTGAATTGAACCGAACCTTTGCTAGAGATGTCTTAAATAAAGGATATCAATACCCAAAGTCATCAAAGATGCAGCACCAATGGAGCACATGCATGCTGCTGGAGGAGTGTAGAGGGATCTGGACCTGGATCTTGCCAAAATTATTCATGAATATACTCTTAATCCAGTAATCCTCTATTTGGGATTGACCTAAGTGGAATGAGAGTATATGTCCACTGGATAGCTGCATATAAATGTCCATATAATCTTACATAGAGCCCAAATAGAAAGCAGACCAATCCAAGATCCATCCCTGGTGTATGAACTGACTTTTTGGAGCCCGCTACCTACGGTGGGACACCTTGCACAGCCTTGATGCAGGGGGAGGGGCTTGGACCTGCCTCTACTGAATGTACCAGGCTCTGCTGACTCCCCATGCGAGGCTTTACCCTTTTGGAGGAGGGGATGAGAAGTAGGTTGGGGGGAAGACTGGAGGGGTGGGAGGAGGAAGAGGGGCATCTGTGATTGGTATGTAAAATAAATAAAAATTTCCTTAATTAAAAAAAAGAAAATGAATGTATCAGTAGGCTAAAGAAGAAGGATCATGAGTCCCAGCCAGCCAGAGCTACATAGCAAATTCTGTCTCAAAACACAAAACTGGGTCACTGAGATGGCTCAGGGGGTTAAGGTGCTTGTTGCCAAGATTGATGTGAGTTTGATGCCTGGGACCAATAGATTGGAAGGACACCATTTATATCAACAACTTATCTTCTGACCTATCTCCTTCCTACACACACACACACACACACACACACACACACACACACAGAAACAGAGAGAAATGGTTTCAAAAAACAACACAAAATAAAATCACACAAAAAATAAGTGAGTGGGTATGTAAATTATGCTACCTATACAGATAATACTAACTACTTAGAAACAGACAACATGCAAGAATCACAGAAATGCTGCACTTAGTGAAAGAAGTTGAAACAAGAGATCACACATGACTTCACAAATGAAGACCCAGAACTAACTAAGTGGGGACACAAGAGAGTGGAAAAGGGATTTCCTGGAAAGGTCCGCAATATAACTCAGGATGACAAAAACTGTCTAGCTATAGAAGGGCATATGATTGTGAAGCTTTGTGAAATGCACCATGAAATGCACCATTGTTTTATTGCATACAAATAATGTCTTTTTAAAAGTCACATCTCTTGTTTCGTCACTGACCACCGTTCTGCATTTCTGGTCTTTCCTGCTTGGTTCTGGCTGTAGTTCTGGGCTCAGAGCAGCACATGGCTATTTCATGATCAGGTCTGACTCCATCACCCACCTCTCTCTATCATAATCACTCTTTGACATCCTATGGAATTGGTTTCAGAATCCCTGCCATGGATATCAAAATCCACAACAGCTCAACCTGACTATATACAATGGTGTAGCATGACACAGAACATGCTGCCCCCTTTCTGGTACACTACAAAATAATGTTTTATTATTATCAATACAACATAAAATGGACATACATCATAAACACTTACCATACCGTATGGCTCAGAAAATAACCTCAAGAAAACAAAGCTGTTTATACTAAGTGCAAAAAATGATTTATTTTCCTATATATTTGACTTTCAGTTGGGTGATGTTCAAGAGTGGAAAAAATAGACATGGACAGTTGACCACACAGTATTCAAGTCAAAGGTATGCCTAGTTCTTTTCTCTCACTGCATCTGCTAAAGTCCAGTTATCATAAAAAGGATCAATTCTTCCTCCAAATTGTAATCATAATCTTTCCCCTTCAAGAAGGTAGTCAAGAAATCATGGTTGGTCCACATGGCTAAAGGACATTTCACACTGACTGAACAGTGTCCATAGTTACAGCACACATTAAATAACTCCACTTCCATGGTCTGTAAAATGGCATCACTCATTTGAAAAACTATTAAGAAACCCTGTGGAATCCATAAACAAGAACAAACTGATAATTATAAAGCATTACAGTTTTAACCTAACATTTGTGGTTATTGCCACTGACACTGAGAAGCCACTGTGGGAGGCCAGGCCCAGGCCCAGGAGGCTCCTCTCTGATCTTCTACAACTTCCAGCTACTCTCCCTGAGTTTTACGGCATGTGATCAAACTGTTACATCACTCTTACAAGAAACACGACTATAATTTTGGTCTTTTAAAGAGATAGTTGGCAAGATTTTGGAAATATCACATTTGTTTCAAAGTAGCTCCTGACTTGAAATTTGAGTAAAAATGAAGGCATAAAAGCCAAAGTTCAAGTATTTCCCAAAGAAGTACATTTTCAAAATTGAGGGTAGTTTTCAGGTGCAAAAAAGATTGCCTACTTTCAACTCAATAATGATTTCGTTTTCCCTTGAATGATTTCTAATTTTTCTGGGTACTCTTCCCCTTATAAAACCTACTGGCTTGCTGATTTCACTTGGATGATAAGCTTGTGAAAAACAATATTTTAACTACAAAATGAAATATATCCAGAGAAAAACCCAACAAGACATTTTGATATCCTGATTGAAAAACAAGTCACTTATTGTCCCTAATCAATTTTCTTTATTACACTGTATCACATACAAGCAAAAAATGATCTACATGTCAAATTTAAAATTAGTTTTAAGTCTGGCATAATGGCTCAGCTGATGATTTGAGTTCCATCCCCAGAAACTACATGGTATAAAGAGAGACAACCATGCATCTATAAAGCGCACACACACACACACACACACACACACACACACACACACACACACACCACAAATAACTAAATGCAATTAAATGTTTTAAAATTAGTTTCATATTTGCAGTAGACAATTGACACTTTGGCTATAATAATGAATTTCAATTCTGTCCCTTGTAGTTGTGTTCATACACACAAGACAAAACAGAGGATGACTACATTCTCCCCCTGAAAGGTCATGGGATTTTGCCATAGAGATTTCTTCTTCAATGACTTGGATAACAGATTTAGTCTCATCTTTATTTACATTGTTCCATAAATCTTGAAGTCAGTGGGAGAAAGGGAAGAAGGTACAGTAGCTGATAGCATTTTTTGTTGGTTTGTATATAAATAAAGATACCAGTTATTTCAGATCTTTAAAAGTATATGGAACTACAGAGTCTAGGAAAGGTTATGAGAGCCACTGGGACATTGATAAGGCAATGTTAGCAATATTTGTAAAACTCAAGAAACTAAATTAGAAAACGGAGTAAGTCTGTTCATTGGGGTTGCTGTTCTCATCTTTCAATCATTTTAGTGTCTTTGCCACCCTCCTCCCAAGCGCCTTACCTACCTAGAAGGAAGATTATTTCTGCTCTCACTGGATAGGTCATGAGACCATTTGCAATAGACAACTGATATTAAGAGGGGCCAGAATTTTATACAGAACTATTTGACTTACTCTACTATTAAAAATTAGTTTAATAAAAACTATTTTAGTTTCAAAAACAGAATTATATTCAAACTAATTTAAAGCACACATGAGTTTTAATATATTGCTGTGTCCTACCACAGTGGGAATAAAATAATATAAATGATCTATTGGATACTTTTCAAACCAAACACTGGGAGCATTATATTTCAGTTCAAGCCAATGTTTGGAATTCTTTTCTTCATACTAGTAAATTTACATTACATCAGAAATATTTTTAAATTATGCAGACTTTTTAACTATGCTAACTGTATGTGATTTGCAATCTAATTTCTAGGATAAGTCACAATGTGTTAAGTTCAGGTAGCTGGTGACCAGTGGCCATGTGATCTCAAAAAACAGACGGAGAAAAAAACAAAAAACCAAGTAAAATGGTAGTCTGCTAAGACTCACTCTTGTTCAGCCTTCCTTTACACACACACACACACACACACACACACACACACACACACACACACACACAATTTTGTAGAGTATTAGACCATTCATGAAAACGTATCTTTAGACCCTTCGCTTTCATTTGATGCACGGAAGTAAATGCATTCAACAGGTACAAGAGCTGTACCTCATGGGCAGTAGACAGAAGACACCAGGGCCAGAGCACTTAGAGACCATGCACCGGTGAATTCTCAATTTCAGTGATGTTATTGTTTGGATGTGGTTGTGTGTACTTTTGCTGCACATACCAAGAAATAGTGATGAATGGTTCTGGGGACTTTTAATACGGCTTATATTTGATATTTAATCATTATTATTGAGTATTTGTGTCAAGATACATAAAATGCATGAAAGGTGATTAACTACACTCTCTGTAGTCACTAACTAAGAATATACATGTACAAATAAGGCATACAGTTTAAGTAAATGTGCACTGTCATTATAGATTGTACATAGCAGCAATAGAAAAACAACATGAAGTTCTCATGTGCAGTGCATCCTCATGAAGCACCAACACATTTTAACTTATGAGCTCTTAGAAATCAGCAGCACTAAAATAAATTATCAACAGAATTTAAAACAAATCACCACTTATAAGTAAGTAAAACAATGACTTCTAAATTCTGTCTGTTATGGAATCTGGAGTTTTGTAATCAAAGAACTAAAGTGGAGAACTGGAGAGATAGTGCATGGCTTAAGAATATACACTGCTCTTGCAGAGGACCTGGGTTCAGTCACCTGCACCCACAGGGCTGCTCATAACTACATGCAACTTCAATTCCAAGACATATGACACCTCTGTTCTGGTTTCCAGAAGTACCAGACATATGTGGTACACATACATACATACATACATACATACATACATACATACATATGGGCAAAGTACTCATACATATGAAATAAAATTAAGTATGTCATTTAAAAATATATAAAGCAAAAAACAGAAACTATATGTCCACGCACATATATACTTCTATATCTGTGTATGCACTCATTCAGCATTTTAAAGACAGGTTCTCCCTCAGTATATAGCCCAAGCTGATTTCAAACTGTGGACAATCTGTTTTGTCTCACTCTCTACCCTCCAACTGCTGGGATGATTGGCACTAACCACCTCACCCTGCCAAAATTCTGTCTGTAAAACACTTGATTTCTGTCAGTCTTATTGGTACCTTTAATCCTAGGACTTGTGGGGCAGAGGCAGGCAGATTTCTGTGATTTTAAGGTCAGCCTGGCCTACATAATGAGTTCCTGGTCAGGCTAGTCTACACAGTGAGACTTTGTCCTTAAAACAAAACAAAACAAAACAAAACAAAAGAATCTTATATTGATTTCTAAGTTGATCACTGAGGAGTAATTAATTCACAGAGAATAAGATAAGGCAATAGAAATATAATTCATCAGTAGGCTAAGCAGGGAAGGTTAAACAAAATTGAAGTTTTTTTTAAAACGTTTCTCATAGTATATAAAATGCTAGTCACAGAGGTAAGATATACAACCCTCCCCTCAAAACAACATCTTTGTGGCAGCTTTTAGAACAATTTTTAATCATTGCAAAGATTCATTATCCAGAAACTTGTGACAATAACTACCCACTGGAAAGAAAGTAGCATCCTTTTAGGAATAAAAGTTCCTAATGGCTACTTGAAGATAAATAATACATGAGCAACTCTGAAGGACAGCAGACAGCTTTGGCTCATCAGGGGAAACTTCACACATTGAAGAAAATGAAAGATAGGGTAGACCTTTTGAAAGAGTACCCTGAGACAAGCACGTATTATCACTGAAATGATTGACGTTCATGGTAATATGGACGTTTTTCCTTTCATGTGTGGGTTCTTTGAAACAACTTATATAAGTCACTGAAGAAATGCCTACATGTGTACATAACTAGACTGCAAGAACCTTACCAAGGAAGTAGCACGAAGACAGCAAATACTTGAAGAAAAAATTGTTTTGCATGATTTAGACTGTTTACAACTGTTTACAGATTCCTTTAAAAAATAGACAGACCTGGGGGTGGGGGATAGGGGAACAGAGAAAGCATAATGGCGTAGAAAGGAAAGCTAGCATGATCACAGACACTGTCATTCTGTCCTGATGCCTGTACAGGAGATGGAATGTTGGAATAGTCAGCTGGCCTCTGTAGAACCCTGTTGCTTCTGTGAAATCAAGGAAGTAGAAGTATGTTCTTCATTTGGTCACTGAGAATGACAGCTAGTCATTCCTGAATGCTTCTGCCTTAGGGGCTCTGCACTTACGTCCTCTCTCTGGGCACTCTTCTTTTAGTTATCTGCAGGTTTTGTTCCCACACCTTGCCTCATTCATTTTTTTTTGTCCACTTTATACACATCAGAGTCATTTGGGAAAGAAGGGAAATCAGTTGAGAAACTGCCCTTCAACAGACTAGCCTGTTTGCCAGTTCACTGTGGGCAGTGCCACCCCAGGTAACTGGGTGGTTCTGGGTGTTATAAGAAAGCAAATTGATCAAGCCATGAGGAGCAAGCCAGTAAGCAGCATTCCTTCACAGGCTGTTTCAATCCGTGCTCCCAGGTTCCTGCCACGAGTTGCTACTCTGACTTCTCTCGATGACAAATTGTGACCACAGAATTGTAAGCTGGAATTTAATCTTCCCTTCTGTGTTGCTTTTGTGACTCGGGTATTTTGTCACAGCAACAGAAACCCTGAGACATACCTACTCCAGTAAACTAGGTGTGACATTATCAGAGACCTTCCCTGTGTATCCTACAAGACACAACTACACTGCCTCCCACCTCCACACTGCCAAGCTGCTCTCTTTCCTTCATCTGTGTAAGCCACAACTTCTTCAGAACTTTCTCCTCCTACCTTCTCCACTCAAAAGCAAGTACCACAAAATCAGTGATTATTGTATCTATTGTTTTTCTGCTATTCAAAATAGGACCTGATCAGGTATTGTATTAGTTTTGTGTATGCCAAGAAAGCTAAGACATATTATCTGTCCACTGAGTAGCTCCACATAGTGAAAATGGTGTGTATGTGCATGCACATGCGTGTGCTTGTGTATATCTAATATATATAGGATTGATACCATAAAAAACTGTGTCCAGTTTGGAAGGTTGTAGACTCCTAGGCTGTGTGGTTCATATCCAAAGTGATATCTGTGGGAGCTTTTCAGGAGCGTAGTGCTCAATCTGTGCAATCACACCCAGCTTTCTTGAGACTGACACCTGTAAAGCACACTGATCATGCTACTGTTACAAAAACAATCCAGTGGTGTCTCCCCACTGTCAAGAGTATGAATTCATCCTTCCTGGTGCAGACTCTATATCTCTCTCTCCAAGTAGCTCCACTGCCCATCTTGCCTCCTCACTCAGTTTTTCACCAGTCATGAAGAATTTCTGCATTACAGCACATGGAAAAGCCTTGTCATGCTCCAGTGTGACACAGGTGTACTTATCATGTTCTCTCACAGCAATGCTGCCCCAGTCTGTTATCTCACTAGACTTTTACCAGTCTCACATATTTTAACTCTGAGTTCTTCATAGTCGAGAGCCGAGTCATTCACTCTATGTCTCCACTATGTTATACAAGGGTGGATGAATGGATGAATGTATGAATGAATGTATGAATGAGTGGCTTGCCTAATGAATACAAGAACTAATTTGGTAATCCACTAAACTATTCAAATAGTAAGTGATTAGACAAACTTCCCTGCACTTTTTATACTTAATTTGAGACCAAAGGCTGTTCCAACAAAGCAAGGGCTCCAAGTGGACATATGGTCTCCATCTTACTCCAAACATTCAGAGAATGAGTTATGAAGTCATCACTGTTTTATTTTTTTCAGTCTCAGCAGACTGTTGAGCTGATGCTGGCCAAGCATGCACTTTAGACTTCAGTCTGAAATCATCCTCAATAAATCAGGGCTTTTCCTTTTTCTTTTTTTCTTTTTTTTTTTTGGTTTTTCGAGACAGGGTTTCTCTGTGTAGCTTTGCGCCTTTCCTGGGACTAAACTTTGTTCAAGAAAAGAGCTGTCGGACGGCATCCCCTTCACGGGGTGAGAGAATGCTTCCCTTACTTACCCATCCGCCTGGTACACTAGACAAGACGATTGTTCGGTCATCACTGACAGCTAGCCTTTTCTCTAAATATCTCAGTCCAAATGTATCTCTTAGTAGGACCTAGAGTGGGACTTGGAAGTATTCCAGATCTCGTTGGGATTATGAAATGAAAACATAGTTTCATCAAATACATCCTGGGTCTGGGAGGATTCTGAGATCAGAACCTGAGTAATTCAACCCTTAGAAAGTAGAAAGCAAACGTGAGTTGGCTCTGGCTTTTCCTCAGTGCCCCGTCAATCCACTCTTAGTAGCTCAGAAAAGACACAAACCTCCTGAGACCTTTCAGTCAGAAAGAGAAGTGAAGGGTACCATCCTTTCATCCCTCACACATTTCCTATCACTGCTTGGCACAAAGCAATCCTAAAAAGAACTTGATTTGGGGTGTTACACATGTCAGCATATATGATATACTAAAACATACCTGAAATCACATTTCTTCAAGAAGAAATAGCCAGCAGTAGCTTTTAAACTAAAATATAATAATAATAATGTTCATTTAGAAAACATTCTACTATTTTGCATTTTATTTCTTCATCCTTCAAAATAATGCATGGTGTTATAGACGAATAATCCTTTTATTATATATCTGATAATATACCTGGCAGAATTCTTTCTCCCGTAATGATATCCTGCTTAGAATAAGAATGAGTTTGGAGAGCAGAAATTGTGCAATTAGACTCCTTGTGCTGGTGTTTGCTGGGGTTCAGCTCAACAGCACAAGTACCTTAGGATAGTCACAATAGAGAGTTGAAATCCACTACATAAAGCAGGGGCTACAACTGGCCCTTCCTCCAGGAGGGCATGGTTGCAGATGTCTTGACTATGAACTCTGCAGATGACTTCCTGGAGGAGCATTAAGGAGAGCACAAACATCTCCATGCCTCTGTTTTCTTTATCCACATGGTAAAGGCAGTACCACAGGGCAGATGAAATGAAAACTGTAAGAGTTCTCGGAGAATCTGCCAACTATAAACCCCCGCAATAGTTCATGTTTCCTTTCCTTTCTCATCTCTAGTCCTGCTCTCTGGTGTTATTTAAAAGACATTAACAGAACCATCAAGAGGAAACTAAGGAAAGCAAGAGGGTGTAAACTGTTCAACAAGTTTGGAATGACACAATGAAGATTAAAAAAAAAAAAAAAAAAAAAACAGAAAATACCACCTAACATTTCTGGCTTTCTGGAATCATTAAATGCAGTTTTCTAAGAGAGGTAGCATGATATCTGGGCTAGCTTTGGGGATGTTTGACGTAAGCATGGGATAGCCAACTGGCCACCATATTTTCTCCTTCGAAGTACACATACAGAAGAAATACCAAACATAAGTTTCATCACTTTCTGAAATCTATAAGTTGCCTTCTCCATGAAGAGAGGCATTTCACATAAGCCACATAATAAAATGGGATGCAGGAGACATTGAAACAGTGGAAGTAGCTTGAATGTGATGGCCAGCAAACCCTTTAAAAGCTGTTTCATTTTAGCAGGAACAGATGTCAGGATGCTAGTAAAACATCTTCATCTCCTTCCTCCAAAGCGTCCCCTTCCCTTCTCATCTTCACTCTGACATAGACTTCTCCCACATTCTGCCCTATTAGCTTGATCCTAGGTAGGACAGGAACTCCTCTGCAGAGGGGCCTCTCACATGATGCTCACTCACACTGCAGCTTACGGAACACGCTTATTCTGTGTACATTGAAAGGACCAAGAATGTTCAGAATTTAGAGAAAGAAGAGAAGAAATGAGAGGTTCTGGACAGTCAAACTTCAAACTTGAAAGTTCACTTATTTCAAAAACATCAGTATTTTGTCTAGAATTAGATTCAATTATAATAATTTCTTCTAATCGTATGCTTTTCCCTTTCTTCCTCTAAACACTTATTTCATAATTATGTTTGCAAGTTGTCAAGGGGAATGACTCCATTTTACCATTGTGCAGGGGCATGGGGGTTGAGACCTAGACAAAACAGATGTTCTACAAATGGTGAAATTTGTCTCTGTCAGAATCATGGAAGACACGGCTGTTAACATGGCACAGTGTCTACAAGATTAAAACAAGGAAGAGCCCATCTGTGAATCGCTCCCTGCCTGGTGTTTGCAACTTAGTGAAACTCACTGACTGAGCTGTAGAGGGGTGATGGTCAGATTAGTCCATGAGAATGGTTGAGGTGTTCCTCTTAAGAATACTGATCAGGAAACCATGGTAAATGAAGACCACATGAGAATAGGAAGAAGCAAAGTGCTAGAGAGGCCCACAGAAATCCACAAAGATACCCCCACAACAGACTGTTGGCAATGGTCGAGAGACAGCCCGAACTGACCTACTCTGGTGATGGGATGGCCAAACACCCTAATTGTTGTGCTAGAAACCCCATCCAATGACTGAGGGATCTGGATGCAGAGATCCGTGGCTAGGCCCTGGGTGGAGCTCTGGGAGTCCAATTAGTGAGAATGAGGAGGGTTTATATGAGCGAGAATTGTTGAGACCAAGGTTGGATAAAGCACAGGGACAAATAGCCAAACGAATGGAAACACATGAACTATGAACCAATGGCTGAGGGATCCCCAACTGGATCAGGCCCTCTGAATGGGTGAGACAGTTGATTGGCTTGATCTGTTTGGGAGGCATCCAGGCAGTGAGACTGGGTCCTGTACTCATTGCATGAGTAGGCTCTTTGAAACCTGGGGCCTATGCAGGGTCACTTGGCTCGGCCTGGGAGGAGGGGACTGGACCTGCCTGGACTGAGTCTACCAGGTTGATCTCAGTCTGCGGGGGAGGCTTTGCCCTGGAGGAGGTGGGAATAGGGGGTGGGCTGCGGGGGGGAAAGATAAGGGGGGTGAGAGGGGGGAGAACAAGGGAATCCGTGGCTGATATATAGAACTGAAATGTATTGCAAAAAGAAAAAAGAAAAAAAATAGAAATGGGTTTAAAAAAAAAGAATACTGATCAGTTGTTGTGGTATTGTGTTCCCCAAAATATTGTGCACCCTAATAAACTTATTTGGGGTCAGAGAACAGACAGCCACTAGATACAGAGGCTAGAAAATGGTGGCACACACACCTTTAATCCTAGCATTCCAGAGGTAGAAATCCCTCTGGATCTCTGTGAGTGCAAGGCCACACTGGAAACAGCCAGGCATGGTGACACACACCTTTAATCCCAGAAAGTGAGCCTTTAATCCCAGGGCGTGATGGTAGAAGGCAGAAAGATATGTAAGGCGTGAAGACCAGAAACTAGAAGCATTTGGCTGGTTAAGCTTTTTGGGTTTGAGCAGCACAGTTCAGCTGAGATTCATTCTGGATGAGAACTCAGAGGCTTCCAGTCTGAGGAAACAGTATCAGCTGAGGAATTGGCGAGGTGAGGAAGCTGTGGCTTGTTCTGCTTCTCTGATCTTCTAGCATTCACTCCAATAACTGGCCTCAGGTTTGATTTTGTTAATAAGACTCTTTAAGCTTCATGCTATAATCAGTGGTCTTGTGAAGTAAATCCCATATAAATGGAGGTGGCCTTGGGGTACTCTTTTTTATTTGAAGACACATCTGAATTTCTGGGGAGAAAATACATACTGGCCAATAACTTCTATATATAAAATCAAGAGAAACTATTTTTTAAACCCAAAATTTAATTTAAAAATCCTCTTTAAAAATCAGTAAGTGAATACTACTGGGGAGAGGGCACTGTTAGGATATTAAGGCTTATCTGATCTGTGAATAAAAATTCCTGGAAAGAACTGCTCCTCACAGTTAACTGACTGTGAGGCTGATTAACTCATTAGACCTTTAGTGATTGTGGAGAGTGTGGAATGCTGTAAGTCCAGCCAGAGCCAAGTCACTTTGAGCCAAACTTTACTCTCTCACCCTTCATGGCCATGTATTGCTCTCTACTATATGTGAGCTAACATTTTTGTGACTGTTAGGTAAGTCCTTTGGAATGTAGAAACAGAGCCCATGTTTCCATCAACCAAAATGCCACCCTATACCATCGGAGGGCAGTAGCTGAGGTCTCCCCACTTTGCTTTAACCCGTCTATCTGATGTACCCACCAATGCCTTTTGAAAGTGTCTCGATTCATGACTTTGCTCATTCTGTTACTAAAAAAATTTAATCAAACTTTTATTAAGTGAAACTCAGGGTGACCTGACTCCATTCCTGGGCCAGGGTTTCTATATTTGGCTACAAAATAAATTGTCTCTTACCTTTTTTGAGATGAGAATTTTGTGTGTGTGTGTGTGTGTGTGTGTGTGTGTGTGTGTGTGTGTACATGACAGCACACGAGGCAGCACTCTACCTAAATGAATACAGAAACTGTCTTGGTTTGCTTTCCATTTCTGTGACAAACACAATTGCCAAATGCACCTGGAGAAGGATAGGGTTTATTTCACTTACAGCTTACAGTCCATCATCCAAAGGAGTGAGGGAAACTCAAGGCAGAGCCTGGAGGCAGGAACAGAAACAGAAGCAGAGCCCATGGTAAAATGCTGCTTACTGACTTGCTTTCCATGGCTTTCTCAGTCTTCTTTCTTACAGCACTGTGGACCACGGGTGGTAGTGCCCCCAGTGAGCCCGGTCCTCGCATTCAAGTCATTAATCAAGAAAATATCCCCACAGCCTTCCCACAGGCCACTGGATGGAGACATCTTTTCATTTGTGCTTCTTCTTCCAAGATAACTCTAGCTTGTGTCAGGACAAACAGCTAAGCAGGGCAGGGACAGAGCTTCAGGTGCAGATATCTGCTCTGTGCTTTAGCCTCGTGTTAGGGCTCTTCAACAAAAGTCTGACGTAGAACACGGCCATTGACATCTTTTTTTTTTTTTAAATTTTTATTTTGCAATACAATTAAGTTCTACATATCAGCCACAGATTCCCTTGTTCTCCCCCCTCCCGCCTTGTCAGTCGTCCAGAATTTCCTCCCCCTTACCAATCTTTCTGCTCTCATGGCCAACTCTATATTGCAGCTAAGAAGAGAAGATATGGGAAAACCTGTGGATGCACCTGAGATCAGGACTCCACTGCCTTGTAACTGGAAAGACAAATCATAAAGACTTTCTCCCCAGGGATTTAAAACTCATTCATCTGCTCTACAGAAAACTCTGATTTCACCGTCTTCCTCCCTGTGTGCGTCTCCACCCAATAGTCTCAGGAAAGGTCTACAAGTACAGAAAATGGAGAAACCCTCAGGAATCCTTTAAAATCATCTCATTATTCCCATGCTAAACTGATATTTTTAGTAGTTTGAATTAACACTGGGCATCAGAGGAAAAGCAAGAAGAAAGAGGTGAAAGAGAAGTTAATAGTGAAAGAATTCCATGTATCAGGAGCTCAAGAGGAAACGAGCGAGAAGACAGATTCATAACTGAATAAAAACATTGAAAGTTAATGCTAAGCAAACCAGTGTACAGAATTTTCTGTAACTTAACATGGATTGTAGAATTCTTACAGTGAAATTTTTTTAATATATTACTAGAAGTTTGGAAATATCCCTATATTTAAGAGGCTGATTTGGGGCATCCTGGTTGTTTCACTGAAAAGCATTTCAGTACTTTTAAATGCTTACATACAGACTCAGAATAAAGATGATGTATTAATTATTGATGATCCAGGTATTCTGCAGCTTTCTAGGTGATGGAAGCTCAATGTATGCTTTAGTAACCTTTTAATGAAAACACCAACATGAATAATAAATCCAGCATGATTTTCACAATATTTTCAAGGACAAGGACTTGCATTTTTATACAAAATATTGTAGCTTGGAACTGTATCAGCCAAGCATATCAAAGAATTACCACTAATTTGTGGAGTTAAACAAGTTGAACACAGAAAAACAGGGCAGGATAGTAGGTTGCAAGAGCTCAGATGTGGGGAGGAAAGACTTTCAAGTTAAAAAAAAAAGAAAATTGACGATATCCCATGGTGACGACAGTTAACAACACTGGCCTGTACATTTGACATTTTCTAAAAAATAGCTCTGGGGCTGGAAAGATAGCTCAGTAGTGAAGAGAACTTGCTGGTCTTGCAGAGGACCTGGGTCCAATTCCAAACACCTATATGTTGGCTCACAACCATCTACAACTCCAGTTCTAAGGAATCAAAGGTTGATTCTGTCCTCTGCAGGTATCAGGCATGCATGTGGTGTGTGGACATATATTCATATATGCATTCATACAGGCAAAGCACTCATGCACATAAAATAAAACAAATAATAGATCTTAAGGATTCTGAACAGAAACAACAAAAAGGTACTGAGTAAAACGATGGGCACATTAATTAACTTCACTATGGCAATCATTTCACAGTACTGAAGCTTATAACATCAAGAAATTTTACATTTTAAATACACACAATCTTGTCAGTTCTATCTCAACAATGTCAAAAGTAATATACAGAAAAATACACATGAACTAGCACAAGTTATGTTCTAGACAGAGTTGACAACTTTACAAATGCAGTTTTTTTTTTTTTTTTTTTTACAAGCAAAGGTTGATTTCTAATTCTGTGCCTGAGTGAAAGTAAAGAAATAGAGAAAAAAATCCCTTGGAAAGGTGTGTATGATTCTTATTTTCCAAAGTACTAACACAGTATTCTCCAAATTTAAATCTCCCATAAAGCTGTTCTGTAGTGTCCTACCAAAGCAAGAAAAAGAGGAGCTGGAGAGATGGCCCATGGGTTAAAAGCACATACTGCTCCTAGAGAGTAGCGGTACCTAGTACCCAGGGTAGGCTGTTCACACAGAACTGCCTCTAACTCCACCTCCCAGGGATCTGATGACCTCTTCTGGCCTCCACAAGTACTGCTGTCATGAGCATACACACATACAATTAAAACTAAAATTTTTTTTAAAAAAATTACAAAAAAAAATTCATGATAAACACGAAGATAAGGACACTTGAAACATTCTGTTGCCCTTTGCTTTGTAGATGAGTATTGATGGTGATAACTGGATACCAATACTCACAAAGAACAATTTCTTTTTCAGACAGGAAGGGTGCAAGGGGTGTTTGCAAGGATGCACAGAGTTTTTACATCTAAAAGAACAAAAACTCCCACTCTTTTGAGACATTCCATTCTTTACCATAACCTGCTCCCAAAGCATGCTGGCCAAATGGACGGAAACAATCACATGTGCCAGTTCAGAGCTAGAATGACATGCCTAAGGAATCAGAGAGGCTTCAGTTCCCATTATCCCTCGATCATCTCGCAATGCTCAGTTCATCCTGAGAATGTGGTACTTACTCTTGGACTGCTCTGGCTATGGAAAGGGCCGTGGATCCAGTTTCATTAACGCTATCTAAGGTCACATTTGGCAGGTCATCATCGTCACTGTCACTTTTACTTTGTCTGGGAGATAGGCCTCGGGGGTCCATTTGTGCTGGGAAGAAAAGGCATATATAACGAATTAAAATTAGTGTGCAGAACTGAACTTCATGTTGGACCGACGTCGAGCACAGGCTAACTCTTCTGTGCATTTCCTGCAAGCAGAATCCTAGACACTACAGGAATTAGTGTTTTATGCACTGAGCATTCACAGACAGCTTTTCCTTGTCCCTGTGATGAACACCATACCTACATTAGATCCCAAGCGTTCCCTGTATGCTCTTAGAACAAAAGCCATCAATATCAATAAACTGTAATATTGCCAACTCAGTGTGGTCAACGCTAATTCCAGAGCTCCTGAGCAACTAACTGTTCCACCCCCTGGCTTCTCTTCCTGCTCTCTTCTGCTGCCAGACTTCCAGCCATGCCATTTTTCATTAGCACTTTCCCTGGAGGATATAGGGCATGAGGTAGAGGAGGTATTATTTGCTTCACACTCTCATACGAAGTTTACAAAAGAACAAAACTGACATATTTTTTTTGTCCTTTCTTCGGTGAACAGTTGTCTTACAGTTTATCACTGTCGCAGGTGGAGCAGAGACTTCACTACATAAAAATGGCAGAGGTGGAAGTATCCAGTATTTCTAACATTTGTTTACATATGTTGGAAAGTATGCTCTCACCTCTATCATGGATATAGCCCCTAAAAAGATATTTCTACATCAGATTCTCTTCCAACCATGAACTTTGTCAAAGTAAGATGCCGATCTTCTGCTCCTGTTGACCAAGGCCGTCTGAACATTTCAATGAGAAATGTAGTGTAACACAACACCACATGGTTTGTAAAATTAGATTTTCTACCTTTTACCCCCTCTATGAGTAGCTTTAGCAATCACTGACTAAAACTTCTTCAAGTCTCACCTCCTTTAGATAATAAGCACACCTCCTCAATTGAAAATGCCCTTAGTCAATTGTTAAAAATCCATAATTCCAATCCACTCAGCTCTCATCCAGATCTTTACTCCTCACTGGAAAACAGAGGCTTTGCAAAGCCACCCATGTTTGCAAAGGAAAGAAATGTACTTCAAAACAAGGTTACACTGACATTTGGGTACAATACATTTCAAATCAAGATTACAATGGCAGTTAGGTTCAAGCATATTTAAAATTATGGTTAGAATGGCATTTGGATATAATTAAGCAAAAGATACCTTTCATTTTTCAAATAAAATTTTTGTAGTTATACATCATGGACCTACAAGTAAATGCTGATATTTCATTACATTTCACCCAGGAACAGACAATTTGTGGTTGCATACAATATTTACAATGTGGCTGGAGAAACTAACCCTAGGGGTCTCCACAGATTTCTAACTGAAGGGACTGGTACTCTGGTGAATGCTAATGTAGCTGACACATTTTCTGTTTCTAAGTCCATTCAAATAAAACTGTGCTTTGTGAAATGGGAATGCTTGGTTAAATATTATATGAATTGATTCAAATACTTTACAATACTTGTCTTTAAATATGAATAAATTCCTTATTGATTTGTGCCTAGAGATTTTGGAAGTATCTGGAAATACTTTGCCTGTCAAGACTTGAGAAATGGGGTGCTATTGGGGACAAAAGGATGTTATTGCCATATTGTAGATAAGTCAAGGACATTGCTAAATGTTCTATAATACTCTGAATACTCAGCCATCCAAACTAAAGAATATATTACTCCTAAATGTCAACTGTGCAAAGATTGAAAATTTTACCCAGAGAGTTAAGAGTTTAGACAAATGGGGGTGTTCCATGATATGATGTTCAGTTGAATAAATGTGTCCTAGTTTCTAAGTCAAGGAAATACTGATACACATTGGATTACCTATATTCTTTAGCCTCATCCTCGAATAAAGCAATTCATTCTCTTTGAATCAGAGGGCAAAGTCTACATTCAGTGGGCCAGAATTAACCATAGAGTTTTTGGAGTACCTAGATTGGGATAGAAAGACACAGGCAAGAATGGAGAGGGGCTTAGAAGTATTCCTGGGCCTTTTTGATCTGGAAGCGTGGAGAGGCAGGGTCAGCTCATCATTCCTCTGTTTGGATCTATCAGGTTTTAACCCCAATATCTGACTCCTGAGTTTTATTTAGTAATAGAACAATCTAAGTATTCAATTGACCTGTTGTCCAATGTGTGGCAAGATCACGTGGTGGCTTCTAAAGCTGCCACTTCTCAGAGCTGCCACGGGTCACCAGCTTTTCCCACCAGGTGTGTTTTCAGTTGCAGTCTACCTGCAACAGCCGCACCTTGGGCTGTACACCCTGGCCCCACATCTGCAGTCACAGCTACCTGCTGGCTCTGCAGGCACCTGAGTCAGCTACCCATCACTAGCTCTGTCATTCAGCTGGCTGGTGGCCTCCCACATTGTGTCCTAGCCTCACAGGCTTCTCCTACCCCATCTCCCCAAGTCCACTTTTCAGGTGGCTCGCTCCCCTTCCCTGCATGGCACGTGAGCAGCTACAGTTACCCTCAGCCAGGGTGTGCAGCACAGTGACAACCAGCTGCAACATGTTACTCTGGATCTGGGTAC
Organism: Peromyscus eremicus; assembly: GCF_949786415.1. Classification (NCBI taxonomy): domain Eukaryota; kingdom Metazoa; phylum Chordata; class Mammalia; order Rodentia; family Cricetidae; genus Peromyscus; species Peromyscus eremicus. The sequence continues at coordinate 23,751,238 of NC_081425.1, read as the reverse complement.
CCTGTAGCACCCTACATCCCTGCCCACACAGCCAAGATTCAAGAATCATCACTGCAGCTGACTACCCATGCACAGCTCCGATGTTGAAGCTGTGGAAAAACTGAAAAGTTGGCGGAGCTAGTGAGATACCTAGAAATTCTTAAGGGGGGAGGATTAGGGTTTTTTTTTTTTGTTTTTGTTTTTGTTTGTTCTTTAAAGTCTTTCCCGTATTAAGAATGGGAAACAATATCACAGCAGGTGCAGGGAGTTAGGATTCTCCAATGGATGGTGTGAAAATGAAATATTAAATGAAGGGACAATCAACTTATCTGGGATTGACTTAATATTGGTTATAATTATTATCAGTTTGGTAATTCATGTTTTATCCTGAAAAAATGATTTGATATCTGTTTCAAATGTAAAAAATTGACTGATAAGATACAATCCTTAGAAAGACCTACTAATGAAACTAAGAAAAATATTCCCACACAGACAGAGGAATTTAGAGCAGAACCCACTGCACCACTGAATTACGAAACTGAAGAGGAACAGCCCAAGTTATTAGAAAACCAACTTAATTCATTCTGTTACAATAAAAAATTACCACCAAATGATAGGCACCCCAAAGGGTATGTAGAAGTTAACTGGGATCCTGTAGAAATATTAGATTTGAAGAGATTTAAGAAAGCAGTCATTTCATATGGCATGCATTCACCCTTTGTGAAACTCATGGGCAACTAGGAATAGAATTATTCTAAAAGACTTGAAAGATTTAGCTACAGAAATATTTAAAGGCAGTCCTTATTTATGACAGAAAATATGGTGGAGAGAGGAAGCTAGGGTAAAAAAAAATGGAGTAAGGCTAGAGGTATTGAAATTTCCCAAGACCAGTTTTTCTGTGAAGTCCAGTATGTTGATTTGCAAAGACAATTTAGATTTGATTATCACACCTTGGCTTTATGCCATATAGCAGCTTTGAATGTGTGGGACAGAGTTGAAGAATCAGTAAATAGGACTAAGTCATTTACTAAAATTATACAAGGCCCCAAAGAAGCCTTCACTGATTTTTAACCAAGATTGACTTTAGCTATAAATAGAATGCTATCAGATCCTGACTTTAGACAAATATTAATTGAATCTTTGTCTTTTGAAAATGCTAATTCAGCATGAAAAAGGGTAATTAAGCCTTTAAAGGTGAGATCAGCACCCATAGATGAATGGATCTGAAATACAGCTGATATTGGATCTCACACTTATGATACTTGGATAGCAGAAGTGATTTCTAAAAATTTTGAGAAAAATCAAAAGGTCAGATGTTTTAATTGTGGTAAATAAGGTCATCTGAAGGGACTGTAAGCAAGACACTCCTAGGAATAATATTGTTTCTAGAGATAATCCAAACAGAAGGCCCCAGGCTTCTGGAATATGCAGAAGGTGTGGCAAAGGCCAGCATTGAACTAATGAATGCAGATCAACATGGGACAAGCAAGGGAACCAATTGCGAATGGGAAATGCCTTAGGGGACTTCTCTTAGGCCCCTGTGTCAAATTTGGTTCAATCATTCCTTGTCATCATTGGGGAAACTCCTCCACAGAGCAATTAAAAGATTTAATGCCTGTTGTTAAAAACCATACTGCTCCTCTGGATGACAGAAGAGCTTCAGCTGATAAAATTTTCAGGAGAGACCATAAAACAACTTCTATAAATGACCAAAGACCAAAGCTAAAAATATGAATAAATGGCATTGTAATAGAAGGTTTATTAGATATAGGTGCAGACGTAACAATAATTTCACCAAAATTTTGGCATCCAGATTGGCCTCTTCAGCTTCTCATGAATGGAACTTTATTTCAAGTAAAACAAAGTACAAGGTAGGTTGAAAGTATAGAGCCAGAAGGACAGGCAGAGAATGTGAAGCCACATGTGTCTAACATAGCAATGAATTTATGGGGACATGATTTGTTACCGTAATGGAAAACACAGATTAACATTCCTCCAATCTCAGAAATAAATCATAAAATAAAGAATGCTTCTGAGAGAAATATTAAAAGGTATGTTCAAGAACAGTCACTGTTCGTTCAGGTTGTACCTAAGCAGGGCAAAATAGATGTTGATCTTTCAAAGATACCAACAGCCCTATCTTTAAAATGGTTAACTGATAAACCTGTCTGGGTGGACAATGGCCTTTAACATCAGAAAAATTATAGGCACTAGAGCAGGTGGCACATGCGCAGCTAAATGCTCAACATATTGAAGAATTGACCAGACCTTAGAATTCTCCTATACTTGTTATTAAAAAGAAATCTGAAAATAGAGAATGGTAACAGATAAGAGAGCAATTAATAAGGTGATCCAGTAAATGGATATTTTACAGCCTGGAATTCCGTTGCCTTTTTTATTACCTGAAGAATGTTCTATTACAGTGATTGATTTAAAAGACTGCTTTTTTTTTTTTTACTATACCTTTACAAGAACAGGATAGAGAAAAACTTGTCTTCATTTTGCCTACTTATAATAATTCCCAGCCTGTTAAAAGGTATCAGTGGAAAGTTCTTCCACAAAGGATGTTAAACAGCTCTAACTTTTGTCAATATTTTGTACAACAGCCATTAGAAATAATTCATAAACAGTTTCCTTAATCAATATTTTATCATTATATGGATGATATCTACTAGCTGATTCAGATATAGATATCTTAGAAAAACTGTTTGATGAAGTAAAGAAAACTTTGTCTTATTGGAGATTATAAATTGCTCTTGAAAAAATACAGAGAGGAGATTCTCTTAATTATCTAGGATATAAAATAGGTTTGCAGAAAATTCAACCAAATAAACTGAAAATCAGGAGAGATCAATTATGAACTTTTAATGATTTTCAAAACTTGCTAGGAGATATTAACTGGCTATGAACCATGATCAGATTGACTACTCAAGAACTAGGTAATTTATTGCAAAACTTATACAGTGATAAGGACTTAAATAGTCAAAGAAAATTATCATCTGAAGCTGAGAGAGAATAGACTTTGGTAAAAGAGAAATTACAGGACATACATGTGAATTACTTAAATCCAGAGCTTGAGTATATCCAGATCACACTACCATCTAATAATTTTTCTGGAGGAATTCTTATGCAGAGAGAAGATAACATCTTAAGATGGATATTTTCACACACAAACAGAGTAAAAAATTAAAGACCTATGTGGGAAAGGTTTCTGAATTGACTCTGGAAATTTGAGACTTAGTCCATTAATATTAATAAACCCAACAAAAATTGTGGTATCTTTAACTAATGCTGAAATATGCTCATTATTGGCAGAAAATGAACATTGACAAAGAGCTTGCAGCAATTTATTGGGAGAGATTAGCAAAAAATATCCTGAAATCAAGAAACTTCAGTTTATAAAAAGAACTAATTGGCCCTTCCTCACATTGTATGAGGAACATCAATTTCTGGATCCCCTACATTCTATACTCATATAAATGAATTGTAAAAGGAAGGTTATAAGTCAGGAAAAAGAGGTAAAGTGGCTCAAAGCCATTATGATTTTGTTCAAAAATCAGAATTATATGTTATTCTGATGGTATTATTAGATTTTCCAGAACTTCTTAACTTAGGTACTGACTCTCAAGATGCAGAAAGAGCCTTTTTACATATTTAAACTGCTTAACTTATTCCAGATGATTTAGAATTAACTTTATTTACTCAATTACAAGAACTCAGCAGAAATAGAAATAATCCCTTGTATATAACACATATCAGATCCTATATGGGTCTACTAGGCCCTTTAGCAAAAGGTAATGATGAAATAGATCACCTATTGGTAGGAAATGTGCTAGAAATCTCAGGCCTTCATATTTACCACCATGTTAAAGGCAAAATTGTGAAGATTTTTCTATCATTTGGCAAAAAGGAAATGTCCTACTTGTTCTTTGTATCACCAAGTCCACTACCTGCAGAGGGTACTCAAAGAAATGAAATTTGGCAACTGGATATGTTTCATTTTGTGGTGTCTGGAAAATTAAAATATGTATACCATACCATAGATACATATTCAGGATTTCAATGGGCAAGTTCTTTGAGTTCTAAAAAGGCTGAGATTGTAATTATACATTTATTAGATGTCATGGCCATTATGAAAATACCTGTATAAGACTGACAATGCTCCCGCATATCTCTTATAAATGAAACATTACAGGCATACCACACAATCCTACAGGACAAGCAGTTATAGACAGATCTAATTGTACTTTATGAAATATACTTAATAAACAGAAAGCAGCAGTAAAGACCCCCTAGAGATAGCTTGCACAATGCTTTATTAACTTTAAATATTTTTAATGCTAATGAGAATGACAGCTGTGGAGAGACATTGGATATAAAAAAATACTGCTGAATTGAATCAGTCTGTATATTTCAAAGATGTGTTGACCTCAGAGTGGAAACCAGGATATGTGTTACGTTGGGGAAAATATTTTGCTTTTCTTTTCATGGGAGAAGAAAAGCTATGGATACCATCAAGATTGACAAAGATTAGATTTGAACAGGAGAGACCTCTTGTTCATCAAACAGCATGGCCATTTAATTTAAACTAACTTATAAGACTAACAAATGCCTTTTATTTGATCAGATATAACCTGTCAAAAAAGAGAACTCCCCAAAGTTAGGGTTGGGGCAGGGTTTTGTTTTTTTCTTTCCAGGAGAATAACAGCATCAAACTTAGGACTCTGAAGACCACTGGGCAAATGAGACATCAGAAGAAGAAGGACGAATCATCAAGAAAAATATTCTCAAGAAAAAGAGTAAATTGGCCTAATGGTGTAGTACATTTCCAACAGGATAAAATTTTATAAATATTCCCAAATGGTTGTTTCTGCTCTTCTCTACAAACATATAAAGCAAATACGTTTTTGTAGTCCCAATTTAACTAAAAATTAAAGCTGACTTTGGAGTTGGAGTGTGGCTTTCTATTTCTCTAAACACAAGTATGCTTGTTTAAGGAAAATCCAAAATCTCCGTCTCATGTCAGAATATCCGCCTGGTATGAGACATAAAAAAAAATAAAAATAAAAATAAAATTAAAGGACTACTCTATTGCCACTAGTCTCATAATCCTTTGGTTTTGATTCTTTAAAACTTTTCTTAAGGTATAAATATTATCTCAAAATTTATAGGATTATTATATATGTATTCAAACTTTCTGCCAAAATAATAATGGCCATATAGAGTACTCACTAATTCTAGAAATAGGCTTTATCTAGCTTCCTATACATGATTTTTGGCTTGAGTCTGAAGCAAGTAACTAGGAATTAAGCTGTGTACTCTGGATGTATTTAACAGATTGTGGTCCTTTAATCTCTCTGAGATCTGCTGCATGTGATATTTAAAATGTTTAAGTGCTCTGCAGTGAACCATGACCATTCCTAACAGCAACATTTGAAGTCTCCAAGAAGATGATGGGGCCCTGTGATGACAAATTCACTTGGACTGTGATAACACCATTAAGCTGACAAACACCACCTGAAAGTCAGCTTTGGACTACAAACTGTTCAGAACAACTTCAAAGCGGCCCAGCCTCATAGACTACTCCAGTCAGGACTTCAAATAAACCCTGCACTTTCCCATCACACCAAGATTGTACAACAGCTAGCTCTCCCAGGGCTTGATCATTATCTCAGTTTTCTCAGGGCCTCCTAAAAATGCCATCACAACCAGACAACAAGAAGTAATTTTAAGAACACAATGTCAATATTCCCAAGAGGTGGGGTGGGTGTTTTTTGGTCATTCACTGGGTTATGGATATTTATCATCATTTTGGGGGTTGGTTGCAAGTTGTTATTGGTCATGGTCAGGAAGGAAACTAAGAAAAAAAAGAGTTAGATTCAGGGATCTCATTCTGAAAAGAAAAAGGAGGAATATAGGAATGATAGGAGAAAAAAAGGGTAGATTATTGAATCAACTTTTTTTTTTTGTTTTGTTTTGTTTTGTTTTTCGAGACAGGGTTTCTCTGTGTAGCTTTGCGCCTTTCCTGGGACTCACTTGGTAGCCCAGGCTGGCCTCGAACTCACAGAGATCCGCCTGCCTCTGCCTCCCGAGTGCTGGGATTAAAGGCGTGCGCCACCACCGCCCGGCTTGAATCAACTTTTAAACTAAGAAAAGCAACCACTTGTCTCAAATATTTTACATTGTTACAGATTTTCTATATTGATACTAGTTTAAGGTTATTTTTTGTTATACCTTATATATGTTTACTCTTGTTTAAGATATCATACCTACACAGCTCATTTAACAATGTAGTGTAAAATTCTATCTTTGAAAATTATTATTACAAACTACTTAGGATAATTAAGAAATGCAGGTTAGTAGTTAGTCATCGATAAAAATCAAACTTGTAGTCATATTAGGTATGTTTTCAAGGTTAAACAGAGATATATTTTAAATAGATAGATGGTCTTCAAACACTTAAGAGACCTACAGAATATGGCATTTAAGATATTTTAATAACACAAGGCTTTTCATGTCAGTGAGACATGTCTGCTTCTGGTAGCACCAATCTACTTCAAAAAAGGATGATGGACACTTAAGAACCTCCATATGGAGTTTGCTTTCATTGCGGCAAAGTTAGCCACTGAGCAAGAAAATGTCCTTGCCTGGACTGCTGACTGTATGCTGTCCAAATTGGACAATCAGATACAAAAGAAAGAGACCATCAAACTTTGCCAAGACAAGGTAGGACAGTTGCTTTAAAAGTACTGCTTTACAAAAAGTCTGTTAGATATTCTAGGCATGTAGGCTAAAGCTGGATCTTCAAAGGTTGCAGAGGAACCTTGAGTGACTGTCTAGGAAGCCAGTCATTGTCCTCATTTCTATAGTTTAGGAAGTTGTTTGCTGTGCACTTCCTGTTTACTCAGGTAATATTTTATCTTTCTTGGGTCTTTGGTGGGGCTGAAGAATAGAAAGTTACAGTTTTCCTTTTTGCCCAATTAAAAAAAACTTCCAAAAGAGATGTAGAGTTTTTAAGGTTGAGAAACGAAAGCTTAAGTTGTTTATCTAAGAAAATGTTTTAAGGTCTAAAAAGATGGTTTTGGATGGTAATACAATTTATGATAGAAGGTTCTTTAGGTATAAAACTTTGGACTCATCAAGATAGGATAGATAATAGAGTAGGTACTCCAAATGAACTGGAATATAATTTTCACCTGATAATTATTTTTATTGTATATATTTTTACTATAAAGTGAAATATTGTGGGATATTTTGATCAAACTTTGATACTTCCAAGACTGTCAATAGAGTTAAATAGAATTAAACCTTGAAGCACTGGGTGGAGTCAATATTCACCTGACCAGAATTAACCATAGAGTTTTTGGTGGACCCAGATTAGAACAGAAAGACACAGGAAGGAATAGGGAGGGCCTCAGAAATATTCACAGCCCTTTTTGTTCCAGAAGTGTAGAGAGGCAGAGTCAGCTGATCGTTCCTCTGTCACTCTTTGGATCTATCAGATTTTTACCCCAATATCTGAGTTTTATTTAAGAATAGAACAATGTAAGTAATCACTTCAGAGTTCACTTGCTCAGATGCCAAGGATTATACCAATAATCAAGTAGAACATACCACAAGACCAAAAAATAAAAATAAGCTTTTACATCTGATCAATGGAAAAGATGTCTCAGAAGTGAGATAATGGAGAATCTCTTAGTGTGAAGCATGGGGCTCTATCCCCAACTGGTATCACAAAGCTTAACTGTCCAGTCACTCTAATGGGGCATTATTAAGATCCATTTGTCCCGCCTGACCCCTCCTTTTCCCATTTCCACCTGCCCCAGTCCACCTACAAAATCTATTCTATTTCCTTTTGACAGGGAAATCCATGAGTTTCCCCTTTGAGCCCTCTTTGTTACTAAGCCTCTCTGGATCTTTGGATTGTATCATAACTGTCCCTTACTTTACAGCTAATACCCACTTATAAGTGAGTGCATACCATGTTTGCCTTTCTAGGTCTAGGTTACCTCACTCAGAATGATTTTTTTCTAGTTCCATCCATTTGCTTGCAAATATCATGATGCCATCATTTTTAATAGCTGAATAATACACAATTGCATAAATGCACCATATTTCCTTTATTCATTCTCCAGTTGAGGGACATCTATGCTGTTTCCAGGTTCTGAATATTATGAATAAATCTGCTATGAACATAGTTGTGCAAGTGTCCTTGTGGTAGGACTGCATGCCCTTTGGGTATATATCTAAGAGTGGTGTAGCTGGGTCCTGAGGTAGATTGAGTCCCAATTTTCCGAGGACCTGCCATATTGATTTCCATAGTGGCTATACTGGTTTGTGCCTAGTCTTATTGTAGATTGTTATAACATGTTCACTTGAAATCCCTGGGAGGCCTAGCCTTTTTTTTATTATTATTTTTAAGGAAGACAGAGGAGAAGTAGATCTGGGGGAGAGGGGCACGGGGGGAAGGATTAGGAGGAGTGAAGGGAGGGGAAACTGGTAGGGATGTAATGTGAGAGAATAATAATAATAATAATAATAATAATAATAATTAGATCTATTTGTCTCTACTCAATAAACTGGTTCAACAAAACTTATATTACCAACAATATCAGTCTCATGTTATATAATGACACAGATTCTGGTTAATGTGTTGTTAGGGGAGTCCATTCTCGTGCAAGCATTACAGAATGTAACTAAGACGGCTACAGACACACCGAGTGATCCAGTCTTGGGGTCCCACCACTGTACATGCTGTCTGTTGTTGACTAAAACACTGTTTAGCAGCACACGGCTATACTGGAAAGATATTGAGCAGCTCATGGGATGGAAGGCTCAGGACTCAAGGAAGATTTAAGCATTTTAGTCAGGAATTTATAGATGGTTTCCTTCTGGGCAATTCTCTTCTAGAATGATTCATTTAATGACTGCTTATAACTATACAAAGGAAGCCAAAAAAACTAATAGTGGATTCATTTAGGCTTCAAGATTTCTTTTTGTGTGCCTCTACATGTGCCTGTAAATGGCAACAGTAGACCACTGAAAGTTGCCAAAACATTATGTACAATGACACCTTCGCCAAAGTATCAGATGATCAGCTGGCCTAAAAACAGAGTATTCTTGAGGTGCTGTTTTGTCAAATACAGCAGGAGTTCTCCAATACAATACAACTAGAGGAGGACTCAGGCAGTTATGCAGGAGGAGAAAGGTTAAGCATAACTGTATGCAACATCCCAGAAATGCTGGGAGCTCTTACATGATCATCTAAATCATGTGATGTTTACAGCTCAACTTAAGTATAAAATATGCTAAGGAAGTTATCTGTTTGGATGTACTTTTCAGAAACATCCTACTTGAGGACTTCTTTCCAATATTTTCAATAAATATTATAAAATACATCTGCTGCCGCCATGCTGGGAAATTCTTCATATTCAAACTCTCAGCCAAGCTAAGAAAATAATCAGAAAGGCTTTTTAAAATTTGCATTGCTGATTAGGTCAGATGATTAGCTTATCTACATATTTGCATAATTTCACTCTGTTTTTATTAAATGTGGAATAGGGACATCTCATCCAGTTAACCTCCATTAGTCTTTGCACATCTGAGCCCATGCTAGGAAGGACCAACTCTCTTGGTACTCATTTAGGATAATGCAAATGTTTCCTGGGCAACCAGAATATAATACCCTCTCACATTCAGTCTCTCTCTCTCTCTCTCTCTCTCTCTCTCTCTCTCTCTCTCTCTTTCTCTCTCTCTTTCTCTCTCTCTCTTTCTCTCTCTCTCTTTCTCTCTCTCCACCTCTCTCTCTTTCTCTCTCTCCCCTCTCTCTCCACCACTCCCTCTCTCTCTCTTTCTGTGTCTCTGTCTCTCTCTCATACACACACACATTCACACATATACACACACAGAGTTCTATAAAGTAAGAGAGCAGAGATGATCTCCTGTTGAAAAGACTTTATCTTGGAACTAGGCATGGCAATATATACCCTTGATCTATACTCAGGAGGCAGAACACAAAGGTATCTCTGAGTTCAAGGCCAATCTAGTCTACCAAGTAATTTCTAAGCCAGCAAGAGTTACATGGTAAGATCTAGTTTCTCATTAAACACACACATACACACACACACACACACACACACACACACACACACACACACACCACATACACACAAACCCCTCATATTTAAGATTTTACACATTTGAAAAGTAGAAAAATGGATTGAGATGTTTGGATTCCAATGCCCAGTTCCTTGGAGTTGGAGGTGTTCTGGACAAATCCTAGAAAGCCAACTGCAGAATCCCAACACCTGAAGTTGTGCAGACTGATTTTCAATTATAATATGTGACACTATGCAGACTGTCCTGTGCAACATCCTTGCATGGCTCATCTAACAGTGACTCTGCTGGGCTCTATGGCTTGCTGTAGTTAAAGTGCATTGGTAAATGCAACACAAGTGGGAACTTGAATAGAACTTGCTCATTGGGGATCCTGTTCTGAGAAGTTAGGACACTATGGGAAAGAGCTTGGACAGAGTTAGTTAGATGACGTACTGCTTAGCTGCCACCAATCTGAGCTAGTAATGTTTTGTTAGCTGCTCATATTCTAGCCACCGGAAGACCACATCCATACCAGGGACTCCAGATGTGGCCAGTGTGAAAACTGTCTGTTTAAATCCCTCCAAATCTTGACCCATAGTATTGTGATCACATAAAACAGTTGTTGTTTTATTCTACCTAATTTAGGGGTGACGTCTCAACCGTGGTGTGGACAAACAATAGCAAGCCAGTCTACCCTTATGTGTTTTTGTCTGTCAGTGGCAGTCTTACGTTCAGTGACTAAAGTCTAAGTGGAACTCAAAACTCCAGGCAATCCTCTGTCCTTTCTGCTTTTCAGTGACAAACCTTCCAGGTGTATTTACAGCTGTTTCCTTGTAGGCAGTACCTTCTCCGAGCCTCAGCATCGCTCAGGGGCATTCCTTTTCTTTATGGGGCAGAGGGTACAAGTTACTGCCAAAGCAATCCCTTTGCAGCTTCTTCTTTCTGGTATATACTTGACAGGAAGTCCATTAGGTACCTCTTTGGAGGCCTGTGGATACCCAAAGCTCTATACCCTTTTCAACACACTTAAACTCCTTCTTCTGTGTAATAGTGGGCTGACACTGACACATTACACCAGAGTACATGCTACCTCAACATCCTCTCTCCCCAGCCTAGGCACTATCAAAAAATTAAAGCCTTCTGCTGAAGATAACCTGTCCATTCACACCTTTGCTTAAGAAGTTTTCCATAAGTCATGCTATTAAATGTATATAATATAATGATTTCTCAATATACCTTAAAACCTAAGGACTAATATGTCCTTTAAAAAAAAATGAGAGTTGGGAGGGTATGGTTCAGTGATAAAGCTCTTGCTAAGCATGCGTATGACCCTGGGTTTCCATGTGAGCATCACATGAGAAGGAATAGATCTCAGAAAGAGGTACAGAACCCCCTTCCCGTCTAGTGGTGCCAAAAAGAGAAGGTACCCACAGCTGGCGGGGGTATGAGGCAGTTGGGTGGGGAGCAGCCACAGCTGGGCTGCATTTCCACTCTCAGCCCTTCACACCACCTGCCCTGCAAACTTACTTGTCCTGTCAAGGCCAAAACTTGTCCCAGTTAGGGAAAAGCTGGCTTCCAGGAGAGCTGTTGTTTATGCTAGAATGAAAGGCAATACAGGGACATGAATGTCTGGGAAGGATTATGTTGTTGGAATGTCCAGTCTCTTGGGGTATCGGGTCCTCCCCCAACACAGTCTCAGCAGGAATTGTTCCAAAAGGGACTTGCAGAGCTGTAGCATGGAAACACAGCTCCTGCTTCAGAAAACATGAGGTGACCTCTGGCCATGTGACTTGCAACCGGTTGACCTTAGGCAATTGATTTCACATTGCTCATCCTCAGTTTGTCCCTTTGCTATTGCTTTGTGGAGGTTAAGGAGGTAAGTAGTACGTTCATCCGGGTTAGTAACCCCAGGCTGGTGCTCAGCAGCCAATCATCACCCTGCTAACCCAGACAGCGCTCACACTGCTGCTTCAACCACAGCGTAAAACACTACTTCTGAAGCCCTCGCCATCTCCATTCACTCTCTTCATTCCTAAACTGACAAAACTTAATGGAGTCAGAACAGACAGACAGTTTATCAATGGTGCTACGTCTCTTGATCCAAACATCCATTTATACATTGAGTCAACGTACTCACAAGATAGTTACAGGGTACCAGGTATCCTTCGGAGTGCTGACAAAAAGTACAGTGACCCACACAGATTAAAGCCCAACTTCACACTCGTGGTGATGATGTTAGTGGTGGTGAGACAGATGGTAAATAATACATATATAAGTGAGAAACTTAAGTAAACATACAAACAATCTCCACTAGACCGCTTAAGGGCCACAGAGGAAAAAGAAGCAGGTGAGGCAGTCAGGGGTGGCTGAGAGCTGGAAAGACATCCTCAGTGATCATAGCTAGGCAAGCTGGCCTGGGAAAGATCGCATATGAGCAGGACCCTGGAGGAGTAGAAAGATGCTCACACATGGGCTGGCTTGTTTTCATGTCGGGGTAAGGGTCATGACAAGGACAGCAAACAACAGATTTGTAAGGCTCTGAGCTGGCTGTGTGATCTAGATGCCTGGGATTCCTGTGGAGGGGAGGATGCAGCTGGAGCTAAGGAGAAAGCAGTGGACCAAGGAAGAGGGAAGTGTGTGTGTGTGTGTGTGTGTGTGTGTGTGTGTGTGTGTGTGTGTTTTGGGGGTGCTGTTGTTCTGGCTAAGAGTCACTGGAGTGTCCTGAGTAGAAGAAAGACATGTCACAAATTTAGGGTCTCTGCTAAGGATCCCAGCCTGCACATCAAGGTGGAAACCCACACACAAGAATCACTGATGCCAACACTAATGTTCTTGGAGAAAGTGCACTGGTCTTTCCTTCTTCAGTCACTACTTCATGCTGGCTACACAGTGCACCCGGTTAAACTCAGGACATTTGTATGTGCTGTGAAGTCTTGATGCTGCTTTTGTACAACAGACCTTCGCTTTCAAACGATGAGTTGTTCAAATACATGGCTTACTTTCCTAGTGCATCAAGACAGATGATGAGAGAAATACCTGAAAGCAAACAAAGCTAGGCTCCCAGTAACAGTGAGCTCCCAGATCAGAACCAGCCTTCCAGGGTCCTGGCCTATTTACCAGGATCCTACGGACCCTTGCCTCTCACTGCCTTCACTTTTGCTGTTTTTACGTCTCTGCGTTTGCAGAGTAGGAGCTGTGAGTGTGCATGGAAGCCCACGTGAAGACTAAAAAATTTCCATCAGTTCTGAAAATGAAATGTAGCTGCTATACAGATACAATGTGCAATTTTATTTCTTTTCCCCTGATTCCTATCTTTATGTATACTTGACAGCATAATGGCTTCCACTACCATTGTATTAAAAAATAATCTCATAATGTTTGTATAGCTCCCTAGTGGAGGGTCCACTTCTCCATGACAACATTGTTGGTCCTCTGAATGACACTCTGCACTATCATTCGCTTCCTGCATTTAAAATCCCAATTTCTTCCTACAGCCCTCTCCCTCCTCTGGCTCAAAGGATGGACAAATTAGGGTATGGGGGAGTTGCCACTTGTTTTATGAATAAACTTTTATTCTCTATTCTCTTTTATTTTTTAATCTGGTCACTTTAGTACATGATCTAAGCAGAAATTGCCACAAAGTTCATGTGGTTTCCCACAAAAAAAATGTCTCTTCGGAGGCAGTTTCATTGTCTTTGTCATGCCCTACTAAGCATCTGGGGTCTCTCTGTCCCGATGATTTCCTGTCCTACATATTCTGGGCCATTTCTGCAGGGATACATGTGCACGTTATACTTTCTATTATTCTGCTTGTTCCTTTGAGGGAGAGGGACCATACAAATTATCCATCCTTGTACCATAGAAAGTAATATTTGCTGAAGAAGACTGTGGGGTAAGTGCCAAGTTCCACTTAAAATGCTCATAGCACTTGCAGATTGTCAGAAGTTTCTGCCCCAGAATGACTGAAGTGGCTGCTAATTCACATTTCATTCTAAAAATTACATCTGGTTCACACTCTAAAGTTAACATTTACTTATGGAAAGTTATAATCATTACATCTCTCTGACTTTTTAAAGTCTCAGAATATTGTATTTGTGGTTTGAATAGACCATAGCATGACACAAATGATGATAATTATATTTTTTGTTTACTTTTTAAGCTAAATTACATTAAGCAGGGTTTTCTTTCTTTTCAGAAAGTGATTTTCAATATCTCCCCATATGCCTCAGTTCTACCAAAGAAGTTACTGTCTAAAAATAGCAAAAAAAGAATATCATCATTTAAAATACAATGTAAAAACTGATTTTGTTGAGATCATCAGAAAAGTGACAAAAGTTTCCTTTCTCTTACGAGGTATGACTAAAACAACTTATTTGTGGATGGGGAAAAATGAATACAGAGTCTCAACTGCTGTGTTCCTGGAAGTGTATCTCAGAGAATAAAGGCTTTTGTGACTCTAAAACCATTCATAAAAATCCCCCTCAATAAGGAGGCTTTTCCCCTATGCATGACGCCCCTAAAGTCCAAGGGCCTTCTCTACATCACTGTCCCACTCTTTCCGACATGCTTAGCACCTGGCCAGCTGTTACAGCTGCATGAAAGTCTAGCCAATCAGTTCCAATTGATTTATTTCAGGCAGGGAAGAGTTACAATACGTAATAATAAAGGAATTTCGAGGTGAGTACATGTTGGGAATAATGGCCTCACCAAATTCATTTTCATCTACAACACACAGAGGAGACTTCAGTAGCCATCAACTCGTGGCCTTTTCATTCACTTTTCTTCTTTCATGTAGTTGCTCTTTCTCCTGTCTGTTTTTTCTGGTTTATGGATGGGGTAAAATAAAATCTTAGACACTGACTGAGATCAAGAATCTTATCGAATGTGGAAGGCTTTCAGGTGTTTTGCATGCGAGAAATACTTACGAAGGAGTTAAAAAAATCACCCTGATCTTTCCTTTGCTTCTCTCTAAGCTGCGTAGTGTACATGTGGGCACATAAGTGCTAACTCATCATGAAAGAGAGAGCTGGAAGCTTTGTACGGTGCTGCTCACCTGTAATCCCAGTACTGAAGAGGCGGGAACAAGAGGACTGCCATAGGTACAAGACCAGCCTGAGCCTGGCGGTGGTGGCGCACGCCTTTAATCCCAGCACTCGGGAGGCAGAGCCAGGCAGATCTCTGTGAGTTCGAGGCCAGCCTGGGCTACCAAGTGAGTTCCAGGAGAGGCACAAAGCTACACAGAGAAACCCTGTCTCGAAAAACCAAAAAAAAAAAAAAAAAAAAAAACCAGCCTGAGCTATGTAGGAAGTATCAGGTCAGCAAAACCTAGCCTTAACAAACAAACAAATAAACAGACCTAGGCATGCATCTCAAATGTAGAGATCTTGTCTATCAAATGAATTCGATCTCAAGACCCAACACGACACACCGTTGAGATGGCAATACCTACCTTACATCTGTGACCCACCTTCTAGTGGCAGCCTATAAAAAGGACAGGAAGGAAGGAAGATCTGGTTGTTTGCCTACTTGCCCTTGTTCTCAGTGGCAAATCAGTCTTTCACTAGTACTAGAGTCCACTTCTTTAGGTTTCTGAAGATCCTCTGAGACATCTAGCCCCACGGACTTAATGATTATTAGATTCTTGGGCTTTTTGTCTGGAGACAGCCATTTTGGGGCTAGCCAGATCACAGCCTATAAGTCACTCTAATAAATTGTATATATAATTCATATTTATACATATGTATATATATATTCTATCAGTTCTGTTTCTTTATGGAACCTTGGCCAATAAAAATTTTTGCGTGAGTGCCAGGTTGTTATATTCAAGCAGAACTGACCAGGTCAATCAACAAGAACTCCGAGACTGCTGTATTATGTCATACACTAGGCTGGAGCAGAACACAGCAGAGGAGGTAGACACCGTTTTTTCCTGTTCTCCTATGTCCTCTCTAGGTTTGTGTTAGCATCTGTGTGAAGCTCATCTTGGTTTTGTGAGGGGAGTTTGTTTCTGAAGAAGACAGGATCACAAGAGAAAATGTGGTTTTGGATTCTCCCAGACAAATGCCTAGTACATCGTGTGCTGCTGTATTTGGATGTAAACCAGCATGGAACTTTGATCCTGTTTTCTTTTGCTGCAGGAATGAAGAAAAACGGAATTTTCCTCGGTAAAGAGCAGTGACAACCCTGTGTGGCTAACCTTTGGGACACATACAGCTCTATATTCTCAACCTTATCCAGTTACTGTTTTCAATCAAGGCTGCCAAGTTACCTCAGCACTAAACACTGGCTGTTCCTGAGGCCAAACAGAAAGGATCTGAGAGTGTAGATGTCTCATTATAATCCAAGTGGCTTCCCTTGCTGTCAGGAGCATAGACATGCTTCCTGTGTGCCCTGTGGAGTAAAACCATCAAATGCAAGGCCCCTGGCTGCACTGGTTCTGTGCTAGCTGGATGCTCCTTTAATTCAGTTGAGTAGTGAACCCAAATTGTAAACAGCATTTATTCCCATGGTTCTCACATCTATCTATCCTTGATATGAAAAATAACACACAAAGAACAATTCAACATGGATACTAATACTTAAATTCTGTTTCATATCTTTCATGTGTACAAATGAAGGGCATCTATGTCATTTGTTTTAACAAAGTATAAACAACAATATCATATTATAATTTGCTTTATTTCACTCAGCATGGCATGTGAGATCTATTTGTACTTTTTCATTTCACTGTTTCTCTCTACTGCAATCTAATTGGACTATTTTTGAATAGGCCACTATTATTTATCTATTCTCATAATAAAAATTAAATTTTCAAAATATTCATGATTAGCTATGCTGCCACAAGCTGCTTCATGGTATATATCTGAAAATTACGATGTAGTTTAATTCACGCACATTGTCACACTGTTCTCCAATGTGCCTGAACCAATTCATATTCCCACTGATGTGTGCGCATGAGGTAGCCGCATAGTAGATTGATGTTGCCAGATTTAAACATCACTCTAATGTGTAAAGCCATTCAGTATTATCTAATCTCCCAAGGACAAGATTTAGTCTGCTTGGCATCTGGGGAAGCTGGGAAGGAAGATCTCAAATATGAGGCCACAAGAGGAAGAACAGAAAGAGTATTCTTTATTACTAGGTTTAGCAAATTTGTGTGAGTTGTAACTGTAGACTACATATTTCTGAAAAATTTAAAATTTATGGTTTGGTGAACTTTATTTTAAAGGGAAATATTACATTGTTCTCCTGCCTACATGGGGTGTGCTGACAGGCTCTGTCGTTCTTAAACTCCTGCTCAGAGCATCTCAGGAGGTTTCTTTATGCTTCCTCTTTGACAATTTCTCTGCTCTGTGGATTTGTATTAGCGTGTCTACAGTCTTGGATTCATCATCTCTCTTAACTTTCACAGATTTCTAGGTATCTCTGTGAGGACTGTAATATAATCTGTTCTTGTCTCATGGGTGCATATTGATGTTTTCGAACACTTCCATTTCTGTTTTATTTCTTGCTGTGACAACTTTTCTATTCAGTGTTGCTTCCTGGGTGAAGTTCTCAGTGCAGTCTTTCTACCCAAATAATCTTCCACTCAACATTCTAACATATTGCCATTTCCCAAAGAGAACCTAGGTAATGCTCTACATTCACATCTTCTCTCACCATTGAAAGCCATTTGGCCAATAAATTGTACTTTGTTTCTATTGAAGTAACCGCTGACCAGGCCTTCAGACAGTCTTGGCTGATTTCTGGAAACAGCCTTCTGCTGTTTCTGCTTCTTCTACATCTCATGGCATCCATCCCTTCACACACAGATTTCAATGCTATCCTGTTAACTTCTGAATTTCCCTGGAGCTTGCAGTAAATGTAGACTATCTAGCTCATCTCAATTTGTAGTTTTATTAATACACATTCCTGTCCTAACTACATATATGTGTACATACAGTATCCACAGCAAAGCCCACACTGAAATGGATAAATCACACCGAAGCAAACAAACAAATAAACAAACAAACATGCACACATAGTGAGACAAGTCTCTGAGAGACAGGAGCATGGGCTTATGAAAACCGTGGCGGTGAACAGGCCTCATGCGTCAGTCTACTTTAGCGGGCCCTGCATTTGATCGTATCCACTTATCCATCCTCCTGTACAATCTACTTCCCCACTAGGATGCACATGCTCTTTTGTAGCTCAGGGATTTGCACCTTTAAAAGTGTTCTTGTCAATCTGTGACTAAAGTTTTCCTCAGGAGCAGCCTTTGCCTGACATCACCGTCACCCACTTCTACCTCCCGATGTTGTGGCGACTTGCTCTGTGCACCACACCTGCGGGCCTGTGCTTGGCTGGATCACTGACTTGTCTCACCCTGCTTGTTTGCTTGGCTGTGACTTATCCATTTCATTGTGGCTTTGCTGTGGGTACCATTCACTTCAATTAGCAGTTTCACTAACACACATCCTTGTTTTAACTACTGATTGAAGTGATCGAAAAGGAATGTGAAAATTCTTGGTTAAGGCAAAAAGTTAAAAAAAAATTAAATAAGTTCAAGCCATAGATAACGGTATATGCCTGAAATGTCAGCACTCAGAGGGCGCTGAGCTGGGCCAGCTAGGATTATATAGTGAGATCCTGTCTTTGTGGAAGAAAAGGAAGCTAAAGACTTCCGATTCTCAGTTTCTTAACTTGATAGCTCAAATTATATTAGTTTTAAGAAATGAATCTGACAGCGACTAAAACCATAACCTGGCACTACAGCCATCACATTTCTTAAAGTAACAGACAAAGATCTTTTAATTTTTGATAAAACCTCATGTACTAAAGAGAGATCTTGAGCTATGTATATAGTTGAGGGTAGCCTTGAACTCCTCAGTCCCTTGCCTCTGCAACCAACCCTAGCATTACAGGTATGAGCCAAGATCAGGCTCTTGTTTTCTCATTTAAATGGTACAATATAAGGCATAAAATTTAAGAGCTTTATAATAAGTCAACTAACTCTTCAGTTTATGAAATGTGATAGTTTCTTTAACATACTTTTACATGAACATATATACATGTCAAATATAGCTTTATGTGTATGAGTATATTTACATTCATACATATGAGCCCTAAGAACGGACAGTGTGAAGTCCCATGATAAGTATATTTTAACATGTCCAGGTACTTGATGGTCACCACGTTATGGACTTTACAGACAGGAAAGGCCCCTCTAAGTAAACTGACTGGTTCGGTAGGTACACAACTAACAGTTTGCATACGGACTGAGCAGTATAACGGGGCTGATTTTCCCTCTATCTCTTTTGGTGTAAGCTATGTCTGCTACCTGGAGTATATGGTAGTGCTCTCTTGTCTTGCTCTTACTAAGAATCACTGCATTTTCTGTGCTTATAATACAGATCACAAAGCAGAAAAGTAGTAACAATTCAGTGGCTTGCATAGATTTTTAAATAGAAAAAGTTACAGCCTTCCATTAAAATCAGATCAGACAACACTATATAGCTAAAACTTGCTTCAAGTTATCATTGAAATGGTGTTTGCTTTGAAATACCAAGGGCTTATGATGGTGATTAACATTAAAAATGATCACAATTGGCCAAGGAAAGAAAAAAAATAGCCTGCTAATAGTTGTACTCGTTTCAAGGTATCTAATGAGATAATAAAACACATAATTGGAGGTTATACTACCTTGATTACTGCAGATTACACCAAGGGGCACAATAATGCCACTAAAGAGTGCATCACCAACCACCACTCATTTGTTAGATGATAAGTGGATTATGTTCCATGAAAACGATGACCTGAGGAATATATTAAAATGTGCCACTGTGTAGGTGGGATGCCCGAGCACCAGACAGCGGGCAGAGTCTTTGACTTTGTGAGAAGTTGAACAAATAACAAAAGAATGACAAAAATGTAGAAACGACATTGAAATCAGAGCTGGAAGATGTCAGTCCCCATTAGAAAACTAGCTAGTCTCCATATCCAAGCACATGTGTTTGAGAATTTATTTTCCAATTTGAAGAAAGCATTTCTAAACATCTGCTACATGAGCTTGGATGATTCTGAATGTGTAATGCTCTAATGATGATTAGCTATTGGCTAGTGTTCAGGATTTTATTGAACTCATTAATCTAAGAAAAATAAATATAATTGTAACAGTAACATAGTAACATTAAATGTTGGCTGTGCCTTTTTTTCCCTTGCGGTTTTTTTTTTTTTTAAATAACCACTATCAGGATGAGGCAAGACACAACATGCATGTCTGTGTAATATGTGTGTCTTTGTATTCACTTTCCTCCTCAAAAGAGCTCCAGGCAGGGACCAGATATGTCTAAAAATGACACAGATGTCAGTCTCTGAAACTCAGTGAACCACACTGTGACAAAATTTCCCTGCACCTAGAAATGTTAACCTACAGCTTGGGGCTACTGTTCTCATGCTGCAAGATGTGGAGAAATTGAAGCACATAATACCACAATCTAATGCCAATACTTAGCTATGTGGGATTACATCATGGGCTTCATATATGTTTATACACAGTTGCTGCTACGGATACACATTTCATACATCATAAATTTTAAACCTTAACCAAAAGCACAGGTCATTTTAAAATGCAATATTTCACATTCAGTTAAACAGCATCTTATCTGGGGGAATACAGATTTGGGATATGAACACTGACAAATCCTTTCAGTATTTCAAGTTACTGGTTAAGCATCAAGCTGAAGAAAGGGGAAATTATTTTAAAATCTTATTTAATTCAAGGTGCTACCCCTTATAAACTGAACCTTTAAGGGGTAGAACCACAGAAGTCTCTATTCTCTTACTTATGAAAGATGGACAGCAATGTCTATATAGTATTTAGTGGGTGATTTAAAGATAAAATATATACCTCACAAAGAACAAAGTTTATTGTTTAATAATTTTAACAAATACATCTATAAGATTTATTACATACTTTGCAGACTTCCTCAAATAGACTGATAGCAATTTATCATTCCTTCGTTAGTAATAGTCATTATTTCAAAGGCAATTAGGATGCTCTTGTATATTATTATCTCCAAGGACAAATGAGTGGGCTGTGTGACCCTATTTACTCTCATGCAGTCCTTGCTCGGGTGAATCAAGTTCTCACTCTGATAATAATGTTGACATCTCATCTGTCTGATACCTTTTGTGTCCCCAAAGACAAAAGTCGACTTCCTAACTTGTGCATCAGTTTCACATAAAATAATCAGAATTGAACCTGAGTGGACTGATAATTCCAAATCTGTAGATGTATTTTCTTACTGTAAGGAAACCTAGAGGAAGTGAATGCTACAATTTCTTGTGGCTACTGGGAATATCTAAAAATCTACTGAGGACATGTTTTAGAGGACTCAGGTAATACAAATAAGGATGGTGAATTACATCTTTCTCTTACTTCTCCCTCACCGATTTTATTTACTTTAATTTAGGCACAGCTAGAAAATTATAGTCACAAAGAGTACAAGAAGTAAATCTAATGTACGAGTTAAAAGCCTTTGGAGCTGTGATGAGCTCAGGTTATTCCTGGGGATATAGAACAGTACATATCACACATGCGTGCTTTATACCATACACAATGCATGCATGGGAAAATGCATCGGAACCAACACCACAACAAAATGGCACAGCTTCCCTTTTGTATCCGCCATCCAGCCTTTTCCTGGTCTGACATGTTCCTAACTACTCTGATCCTGGAGTTTTATGATTCTTCATCTTTCACCTCCAACATCACCTCTTCTGCCTTCATTAGCAGATTATGACTTCCTCCAGGGTAACGCTCTTTGAGGATTTACGAGTGAGGGCCCCAGAAGGTTTCCTCTGTTTAGAAGGTCCCTGTGTTTACAGAGGATTGATTTAAAGTATTCATTTCTGACAAAGGCCATAGCAGAGATGATTAGGGAAGGCTTTAGATTTAGCCCAAAGAAGACAAAAACGCAATCAAGAAATTGACAACGCCTTCTAAACACAGAAAGGTTCGAGACAATTCCCACAAAGCTGTCTGAGATTTGAGCTTCTTTTTGCTTAATACACCTTTAAGGCCAGAGATCTGAAACGGGAAACCAAATCTTCCTTTTATGGCTGCAACAAATGGGCCAGCCATGGTAAATACATCATTGATTCTTTCTCACAAAGAGATACTTAAATGCAGGGTGCAAGGAAGAGGAGCAATTTCCTTCGACTTAAGGTTTGTTAAAGGAAATTTATGTTTTTAACATGCACTGCAAACACGGAAAAACTGATTGTACCATCATCAGCTTTTAAATCAAAACAGCTTGCTATCTGGTAAAGACAGGCGTACCGGTCGATTTATTTCATAAAACTTTATGTACAAAGAGACAGTGTCTATGAACTTAATGGAGAGAATATTGAGTCTGGAAGGGTAATTTTTATTACAGTTTATGGTGGGATTATCCATACTCCACACTTTCCAGATTTTATGGTAGCACAATGCTGATGTGGTTAACTGTAGTATGGGAGGAGGCATAATTTCTTTCACCCTGACTGGGAAATAAAATTGGCATAACTGTTATATATGTTACATAAGATACATCACTGATTCTATTAATTATATGGGTCCAATTAAAACCTCTTTATCATATGTCCACAGGTAAAATATTTTACCAAGCAAAAGAATAGGCGAGGACTGACTATAATTTCCATACAGCAGTCTTTTCGTTATGACTCTTATGAAACCTTTAGAGCATTTCTCACTCATAGAAGTTCAGCTCCAGAAACCATTAAAGACTACATTATATTAATTATCTATAATATAATACCAAATATTTTTTCTTAATACCAGGCACTACAGACTTAAACAAACTCAAGGATAGTGCAGAAACAATATATTCTCAAGAACCCAGAGGACTCCAAATGGATCATGGGCATAAGCAGTAAAAGCCTTGAAGATGGCAGACATGTATTTAGCAAATACTTTAAAGTTTTTGCTGTGTCTCACATAATGTATAAGGCCTTGAGACACAGAGAGAAGAAGTTATGGAGGGAGAAAGAAAGAATTGAGGCGGCTTTGCAATTTGGTATGCACCCCCACGAAAAGGCATCATTGAACCAAGACTTTGGCACAAGACCCTTTCTTCACAGACAAAGGCAATGCAGCATTGCAAAAAGCCATGGCACATGACAGGAATATGAGGTATGTTTGGTGGAGGGCTGACAGACTGGGTTGGAAGAAGCTAGCTGGCATTTATGTTGAGACTCCTACTTCATCATACAAAGGAAGATTTCTCTTTGGTTTGGAGTTTGAAGTTTGGGACTGTAGGTCAGCACTGGCCACAGAATTCTTTCATACTTCATCACCCCATATACTCCAAGTTAGACTGATTCATTCTGATGTTCACATATCTCTTTTATAAATGTCTACTGAGCTTCTACTGGTATCATCCACAGCGTTGGAGAAACAGGAAGAAGTACAGCTTAAATGGATATTTCACAACCCTTACCTTTCTAGGAAAAACTTTGTTAGATGACACCCCCGATGTCTTATAGGAATGAGGATTTATAGCAATCACAAATTATAATTCATCAACTATATAATTATCAATAGAAGAACGTATTGTTACCAGAGATCATACTACTAGGTCTTTTTTCCCCCTTAGGAAAGTGGGGAACACGTGTCCTTCAAATGGTTCCATTAAACTTCCATCCAGTTTCTAGTAAACCTCAGTCCTGAGCTATCAAAGAGTTCCTCTGATGTGTTTTGAGGGATAGCCTTATTTTTCTTGGGTGCGTCAAGCTTACCCCCGTCTTCCTAAAGACGTAACGCTTGGTTTTCCCTTATTTTCTCCATGATGATGACTTCCTTGCCCCATGGGTTCAGGTCTCTGTGAAACTTGCTAATAGCATACAAGTTGGCATACCTGTGCTTTATTGTAGTGAAAAATAGAAGGTATAGGTTTCAAATGTACAGAGATAAAACAGAGTATTTTAACTTTACTAAGTGAAGTGTCTAAGATAGGAATATGGGGTGAGTGTGCAGAACTCACACTTTTTCTTTCTGAACCAAATTAAATAAGGTCATTCACATACTAGAACTCTAAAAATAAGATATACGTATATATATATATATTCAAGTTCAAGTTTGAGTTTTTCTTTTCTTTTTCATTTTTATTCAGGGAGGGGTGGGTTGAGACAGGGTCTCATGCAGCTCAGGTTGGTTTCTAACTTCTTCTATAACTAAAGATGACCTTTGACTCCTGCCTCTGCTGCCCTAAGTTTCATTTCTAGTATTACAGACGGGCATCATCAAACTAAGATTTTCTTAGAAGGGACTCATTGCACTTTCCTATGGCTCTGAAGTAGCTGGCAAAATCCAGGCACCACCTGGGCAGGAAAGGTATCTTGAGTTATATAGTACCCTTGAGTCTTTCTGCATACGTTTTCTAAGATTCTACCACTAGATGGCAGCACAAAGACTCTGTTATTAAAGGTAAGTCTCAATTCAGTAAGACTTCTGGGGCAGATTTGGTGAGAAATGCAAGGGAAAGAGAAATTGAACCACAGGGAGAAAAAAAAGTATGGTAGCCAGGAATAATGAGACAGGCTTGTAATCTCAGTACTCAGGAGGTGGAAGCAGGGGGATTAGCTGTTCAGGGACTGCCTCTGTTACATGAAGAGTTTGTGGCCAGTTCCCAGTCTAGGTTACATGAGACCCTGTCCTACACCCACACCCAATCCCAAATGGATAGAATGGTGAAGAATGGAAGAAGGTAAAGAGAACTTAGAGAAAGAGAAAACAGAGAGAAAAATCCCCAAGGAGTCTCTTTCAAACACTGGTACTGGTAAGATACATATGCTCCAGCAAGGACAGGACACATCTACCGCCATCCTCACTTCAGCCCAACTCAGTACACAGATACACACAGACACAGACACAGACACACACACAGACACACACACACACACACACACACACACACACACACACACAAACACACAGAGCTGAGGTACCAATACCACACACACACACACACACACACACACACACACACACGCATGTAAATAGGTTAATTGGCACATTTCATGAATTAATATTTATTCAGGAGATGTTCTCAGATTGATTTATTTTAACCCATTCCATTCTATTTTACTTTATAAACTTCTAGTTTTCAGTTTATTTCAAGTTTCCCCAACAGGAAATTCTCACAATGTGAACAACACTATTTCAGTAGAATATAAACTGCAACCATCATTTTAGAAGTTTGTTTCTTTTTAAATGAACTTTCCTTGGTGGCAGTGAAGGACGCTGGTACCATACAAATGGTACATAAAACTTTTGTTGAATACATAAGCCAATATTTAGGTGAACAAAAAATGGTGAAGCCATCTAATTATAAAAATCGTAATTGGCCAATGATCAAAGCAACATTCATCCCTAATAACGGTGGCTGGGGAAAGAATGAAGGATGTGATCTTTACTTAGTAAATGGCTATCATGCCTTTCACTCATAGATGGACTGGTATCAATTATAGTTTCTCTAAAGAATACAATTAATATATCACTTCATCAATTCTCTTTTAAGAATAGGAAACATAATAGGAGAGCTTAGAAAATAGTAACAGAATATTAAATAATAGCTTTGAATAGAAAGAGAATTACTAAGGGAACGAGAAAAGGTGAGGAGCACAAAGGACCACCAGTAAGCTGTAAATTATTAAAAAGCCAATTTAAAGCATTGCTTGTGGTGATTCTCAGAGCACCTCTTGGATAGTATAGTCTCCCTGCTCAGGTTTGTTCCTACAAGGCCTTAAATGTCATTGAGTCAACTGTTTGCTAAACATTTGTCTATTTGCCACATAATAAATATATATTTCTTGTAATGAGTGGAAATGTGCAAATATCAAAATAGTTCTATAAACAATGCCATCTGATGTAGAAATAGAATTCTTCTAGTATATAGCATTCACTGGACTATGTGAAATCAGAAGATTATATTTAGGAATATTATCTTATAAAAATTGAGTGTCTAATATTCTGTATTCCAAATGTCAGGGAAAACTCAGGTGGGCGAGCAATGAAGATTCCATTTGAATACTATATTAGTATAATGTGACATTCTAGGCAGGAGTCTATTGAAACATGAATTAGAACACTTTTTCATGAGAGAAACTTGTTCTGGGCAAATGAATATGGCATGTGAGGCTATTTTATTCAATAGCTCTTAATAACACACTATAATAGAATGAATTGAAAGCCTATTTTGTCAACCTCCAGCATGAGCTACCCTACCTAACCAATACATTTGTCTCCATCCTCTGTCCTTTAGGTAACACCCACCTCTTCAAGCTGACCACCTGAGGAACTACTGGTTCTTCTCCATCCTGTCTTTGTTTTGTATTTGTATTGGTGACTTCACTCAGAAAACTGGGAGGCCAACTGCAGTCATTTGCGGGCACTATACCATGTGTGCGGAGCTCACCCACAGGTTTATCTTTTCTGCTGATCTCTAGAAGCGATCCAGACCGCTCATGTAGCCTTTCTGAGCCACATATCATCACTAACTCTGAGAACTAAACCAGCCTGTGCAAAACGAAGCCGTGGAGCTGACAGATTGGAGAGGATTCAGATAAACAGGAGCACAAGATGCCAAGTTTTTGGTGGAATCTATTCAACCTTATGTGCATATCCAGAAGTTAAAAAAAATAGTTAAGTTTCAATTCGGCATTAAAACTCAGGTTTAAAAAGAGCAATAAATCACCAATTTATCCCAAGAGAATAAAGCACTCTGAACTCCTAGTTAAATTTTTCATGATTGCAGACTCGCTGCCCTGCTTTCACTATTTAATAAGTTCTGGCCTTTGTTTGACACTGGTGATAGTGAATCACTCCAGTCTCGTCAAAGTCTCCATTTAAGAATAATAAACCCAAGGACAGTAAGACTCCAGTCACATTTTCCAAGAAAGAACATTAAAACATAAGCTAAGAGACAGGACGACTGGGCTTATTCACACAAATCTAGTTCACAGTTCACATATAAGGTATAAATCTGTATTTTCTAAGTCTATACCTATTAGCTACTGTATATAAATAGAGTAAGTAGAAGACATTTACCAAATGAGGAGGTAGCAGCAGTCACTCAGAAGCCAACTGTACACACAGGCACAAGTCAGCTGCCTGGGACTATTCTGGTCCTATGGACAGATGACACCAGGATTCCACTGAACGGTGAACTAAAAGATGACAGTCATGTGTAAGGTGGACAGCAGAAGCAAGTGTAGGACAAGAACTATGACCTAAAACAAGGAATCACTGTCAACAGGTGGTTGGCTGACAGCAGAGAAGCGATGTAACGGAACCAGGAACTGTGAAATGGGGAGTACTCAGTGTGCTGGGAGCTAGGGTCAGCACTTCCAACAAGCTTTACAGCCATCACTTGGATGGCCAGATTTCCTTTCACACATATAAATGGCAGAAGACTAAAAATAAACGTGTGGCTTCTTCCTGCAGGTTGCTGAGAAAAGCAACAGCCTGCAGGAAGAAAATGGGGGTGAGGGTAATTATCACAAATTTCCCTGTGGCCACAACCCTCTGGAAGTCCTGAATGGATTCCATGAACATAAGTAGCATTTTTGGGGGAGTGGGTTTCTTCAGTGTGTCAACATCTAAGCAGAATGACCAAAGAAAATGCACCTCCAAACTGGCATAGTTTCTTAATGGTAGAATCAACTTGCTCTATTTCAAAAAAATGTATTTTATTCTCAAGCATCTGATCATGTGTTTGAAATCATAAATAATGTACTTATGGATCACAGTAAGTTATGTTTTCAAACATCACACTATTTCAACAATAAATCCTTAATTGAATAAAAACTGTTTTGTATAATCCCGGTAGATTCTGGTGCTGGTTTTGAATGGGCTATAGGAAAATAGAGCTGGACTCCTTCCCTCTCTGTGACCTACTTCTCATTGTCACACAGGCTACTTAGTGCTGGGTGGGGCTGAGAAGAAGAAGTTAATGGGAGGGACACACAGAAATATCTGGCAATCTATGTAAGACAATAAAGAAGAAGGAAAAAGCAATTAGGGAAGAAAATCATCTAACTGCAAGACAGAAGCATACCCAGTCCCATCCCCTAGTTACACTGCGCCTCTTCAGGTCTGGTCACCTTCAAAGTCATTGGCTGATCACACCCTTCTCTTATTCTTGCGTATCAAGGTCACCTGGTCCTCTCACGAGAAGGAGAAAGGACCGACTCAGATATTGGATATTGAAGAAAATCTGGATTTTCTGAAACTGGTCATTGCATTTTCCTTTAATTATCTTGAATTATAAAATGTAGTTACCTATTAATATTAAAATGTTGAAAATGCCTTTTGTAAATTAGAATAGGTTATTTGGGGTTTATTGCCTACTTTGAACTACCCCAAAAAGGTAGTTGTGAAAGCATTTGATCTCTATTTATATTGGTTCTAGTATCATTTTCATAATTATGAATAGAACCCAAATAAAAAGTTTATTTAACTTTCATTTGCTTTCATTAATAATCCCAGGTCATTGTTTTGGGTCTTTTTTACAATTATAATTATTAGTGGAATCTGTATTTTACTTAACTTTTATTGTTATGTTTTTCCTTGTCAATCATAGATCATTATTATCTGTTTTTACATTTCCTCTCATTTTTCATTATGCATCTTTGTCCTAACAGTTTTGTCAATACAACAGATCAATGCTAGGATATAAATTAATTACTATAAAATACAGGTTACTCCACAAAGTAATGCAAGCCCTCACATGCAACTAAAGACTTTGTTCTTACAATTCTCCCTTCCACAGAATTAACCACAATTATCTGTTTCAAACTTTCTACTGGATTATTCTTGAGAGCACACAGACAAGCTATTCTGTGCCTGCCTTATAAGTCTCCTCATGGAGAGTGGGAATGCCTCCCCAAGTATCATTGCCCATCTCTACAGCTCTTCACAAAATCATTCCACTGACTGAATCTCACTTTCCTCACTTCTCTTCTGAACAAGAACCTATTTCAGTCCTTTGTCTTCTCACTTCCTGGACACGCTGCTCATTATCAGCAAGGAACTCACCCTCTTCTAACCCACAGCTTTCAGCTTTCCTTTCAGGCCCTGGACAGTACTTACTAGTAAGGGGCAAGTCCATCTGTCAAACACCCTCTTTTTCACATTGTCCTCAATGTCCTCACATTTTCCCACAAAGCTCTCTAGCAGACTGGCATTGCTGGGTCTCTCTTCCCTTCTTGACTTCTCAGGTGTCTCTCCCTAACCTCTGAAGTGTGTCCAATTTGCAGCCCAGGGTAGTTATGTATGTGGTCCAACAGATTTGTAAATTACAATGTCATATCTCAATGTGAAAAAGCTGGATAAGGGCTGGAAGATGGCTCAGTTGAAAAGCACTTGTCATGGAAGTGTGAAGAGCAGAGGTTGGATCCCCAGAACCCATCCACATAAAAGCCAATAATAGTCTTGGTTGAGAGGCAGAGACAAGGGGCACCTGGTGCAACCTGGCTATTTAGATTAGCTAGAATCTGTTAGCTCTGGGTTCAGTGAGAGACCTTACCTTAATAAATAGAGTGAAGAGTGATCAAGGAAGACATTTGATATCAACTTTGGGACTCCATGCTCACATGCATGCACACCACATGTAGGCACTCATAACACACATACAAACATATGCCAAAAGTAAAAGTTTGGATACATGCCTGCCCTGTTTTGGCTCTCATCCCAGATGATTCATGGCAGTCATTATTAAGCAACAAATATCTCCTGTACTCTAATGGATTCCAATGCATTTTCCATACTGCCTCCTACTTCAGAACCCCAGGCTCATTTGTCCAACTACCATTTCAAGTGTTCTAGTCAAAGGTAGAGCAGGCATGTTATGCTGAATAGAGTACACCCCAAAGGAATTTCCTTCACATTCATACTCCTCCTATCTTAGGAAAGATCAGCATCATTTACTCAATAGTTCAACCACAAGCTTAGAGGATGCCCCTACTCCCCATCTTTCTTCACATCAAATTCGAATCCATATGGCAGTAGTCCTGAGCCAGCCTCCCCATTTTCACTCCTGTCCCATTTTCTCTACTGTACACAGAGTCTCCATGAGTCTTGCAAAACAGTGAAGATCACGACTTACTTCTGTACACATGTCCAATTCTAGTGGCTTTTCATTACATTTAGAACAAAAGCCACCTTGGGATTTAAGGTTCTAACTCCCCCTGTTCTGGTCCTGATGTGTCTTCAGTGCTTATCTTTAACATTTTCCACGGCTTGTGCACTCCAGGCAGCAGTCTTCTCTGTCCCTCATCATACAGGTGGTACTCAACTGAGACTTCAGATATTTTTGGAATTGTCTTTTGCAGATACTACGTACACAGATGATTTTTCAACGGGCTTCCTTGATTACACCTAATAGCGAGCCCTTCTCTTGCTAACTTCGTCACATCCCGTTGTGTCTCTGTAGCACCTACAATGTCTGGCATGTGCTCATCACCCTTCCCATTGAAATGTAATATGCATGGCAGCAGGGCCTTGCTCATCTTGGAACTGCAGTTCTCAGCACTGTGTTTGACATATAGGAAATGCACATTATGTAGCAGAAGCAGGGAGAATTCTGCTTTCCCTATCATTCATAACTTTTCCCTCAAGCTACTAATTGAACCAAGCACAACCTTGCCTCTGATTTACTCTGATGCTATATGGTGTTCTACCACTAAGCAGCTACAACGAATCAAAACAGAATGATGAAAATTCCATGATAAATATGTCACAACTTTTCATAGGCTCGACAGAAATTCCTAGAGTTATTATTTAGAGATAAGACAACCATGTGAAGATTGTAGCTTCCACAGTAACAAAACACTCTTCCACATGGGTGAGTTGTGGATCCTTCAGCCTCCCATGGGAGGGTACATACTGATTTTCCTCAGTAGACCTCTCAATCCTTGCTCTCACAGCTCTATTCTGAAGTATGTTCATTTCCTGTACCTCTCAGAACATTTGCCCAGCTTGCTTCCTTTTTCCCATTCCATCCCTGTCCCACTGTGATGCCTATGTACTCTGGGCTAGCTACCACCTTTCATTCCTCTAGGTCAATAGCCTTTCTTCTCTGATGCGCTACTTGAAGCTCTGGCTTCATCAGAAAACATTTTCATGTCCCTTTGCTGTTATCCAAGCATTCTTGGTAGGAATTTTATCTCATCCTTTCACAGTCAAGACATTTCTTTCTTTCTCTAAAGAACTATGCTATGTGCCAATACTTGTTGTTAAATACAATTTTATTTATTTATAATTCTAATTATCTTCTTACTGGACAAGTCACTGGCTTATGCAAATGTTTGTTCAGTTCTAACCAGAAGAATGAGTATTTATTTCTAAGATTTCTTTAACTTGATGTTATCCGTCAGACTTGCAGATATATCCAGCCTTTTCACACTGCAATGTGATGTTGTCTTCTACAAAAATCATGCTCAAGGATACACAATTTAGTTACAAAGAAATTGTAAACAACATCTCAACGTTTTAAGTATGCTTCCAATTTTGTATCGGGGTGCATCCCTAGCTACCCTCAGCTACATGTGGTCCATGAGCTTCAGGGTGGATAGAGTAAGAAGCAGTGTGAAAGAGAAACAGTACCAGCTCTGTTTATCATTGTATCCTCAGTGGCAATAATGGCTACTGCTGAGCTGAGAGATGCTTAGTAGACGCTTGGATGAACACATGGCTCAAGCCACATGATATGTGAGTTTAGATGTGGACATGTATATTCACAGTCCTTTGTGTCATGTGATATGTAGGCTCTACTTCTCTGTCACAGAGCAAGTAATTATCCAGTAAACTCACCTAATTTATAAGAGTGAAATTTTATACCTTTCATATTAGCATTTTGGAAAACCAAGTCCCTTAGGGTATTTTTTTGCATATCCATACCAAGTATAGAAGCCCTAAGTGGGAAGGTAAACAGGAGCTCCCTTAATTATTCAGCCATTTCAGTACCCACCCGCATATGTATAAAATAAAGGTTTGAAGAATTACCCGAATGCCCTTTCCTTTCCTCATTCTGTGAGGTAGGCAAACCTTTCCACTAGACACTTTTACTGTCCTCTAGTTAATCAGTTAAACAATAAAAGGTTATAAAATGCTATAGCAATATTTGTAGAATATGGTGATTATAAAAACTTAATACGGAGTAGTAAAATTTAAAAATGAGATGTTTCCAGACAATTCCTCATACTAATCTCTCATCCCTCATCCCTGCTGTGCCAGCAACTTTGAGAAGTGGTACCCAACCAACTTCTTGGGGTTGATTTCTAATTCAACAACTTCTGTCTTGGATAACACCATCATCATTAACTTTCTGTTTTATGAGAAGAAGAAAAGGAAGTGTTATTATTGCTTGTAATAATAAGGAGAAAAGTAATAATGATAAAATGCAAATGTTTACTGATACTTGGTCAATACTAGGACTCTGGACTATGTTCTTCCATGAAATCTTAAGAAAGATCATGCTACTAGCTCCATTTTTTCACTGATAAAAGTGAGAATTAAGGCAATAGTTTTGTACAGTTCTAAGTGAGAGAAGCAGCATTTTTGCCTCGTATATCTGTTAGCTTATAATCCATAGAATGGTTAACTGGGCTTATGATTAAGTACATTTTTATTCATTACATAAAAATTACCAAATAAAACATACCACATGAAACTAATAAAACACAGAGAGAACAAATGATAGCATGAGTCTTTACAGGCTCTTGCAATATACATTTTCCAGAAAATTAAATTTTAGCCATATATATATACTTTATATGCTATATCTCCTAATTACCAAAAGCCTGTTCTATAAAATGATGATGACAAATAAAAAGTGTTTTATTGGTGAGTCCAAATTATATAAAAAGCTCACAAAGAAAGTGATATTTGCATTAAGTGGCACTGCAGAATGACTGGACCCTAACATGGACAAAGATAGGATTATAACACTTCAGAGACACTGGAGTCTACCACGAACACATAGACACATATATAGGATTATACAACATATATAATGTTGTGCTTCACTACCTGTTAAATGCTAATTCTTAAAAATGTAAAACTATATGTTTAGATAATAAGTAAAACAAATATCTGATTTGTCACCCAGTTAGGTTAATTATTATTCAGAGACTTATTCATTTTACTCAGAGATATGAGCAATACCAAAAGGGTGCAGATGAAAATAATCCATTCAAAAGCACCTTCATCCCCCTTCCCTCCACTTTTTCAGTTCAGAGTGTTGCTGAGACCCGTTTCCTGTCCCATGATAGCAGATGATATATCGTGTGTGGAGCAGAGAAAGCCCCTGAGTGAGTGACTGTGTACTTTGACATGGATGCATCCATGTTACAGACTCCGAGAGCAATCAACTCATGGGAAATGGGCTAAGCTGTTACCCGTATGGGCTTGGCTCAAGATGAATGGCAAGGCTTTCCTCAGGGAGTCTGAGTATGAGTGTTTATGAAAAATTGATCAGTGTGTACAGACTAGCAGCTGTGGCTTCCTCCTCCCAGATGTCCACAGACTGAGCCTGCCCACTTACAGAGACTACGGAGTCTAACTGGCCCCTGGACTGTTCCTAATAAACATCTGAGGTCCAGGTTGGTAGTGGTAGGAAAACCCAACCTGATCCCAGCTTTGCTGTATGTGTGCCTGTGTGTGTGTCTTTTCTTCATTCCTTCCACACCCCTAGGCAGGGTGCTAGAACCCAAGCCACGTGGGCCTTGGCAACTGAGATTGTCAGATAAAGCAGGAATGTCTACTTCTCAAACTTGCAAACTGAAATTCCTGAATCAGGAGATTTTTAACTTTGTTAAAACAGGGAAAGTGAAACTTATTTGAGTGCTATGAAGAAATTTAATATTGATAAAATAATAACTTCCAGTGGTGAACACACAGCTCTATATAGATGTTTATAAACAATCTGCCAAGTTTTCAATCATATATCATTTCTCAATATTGAGTTCTACCTTTTACCAGAAGCAAAACAACCATGTTTCCTAGCATTTTATGAGAAGACAGTGGTTTATGCATTCATCGATCATGTTTTAATCATGGGCCTCAGTAGTAACACAGTGTCAGAGCAAAAAGCAATATTGGGAAAGTCTGATCCTAGAACTGTGTTTGCCATCTGAATACACAAATATGCACTCAGTTTCATAGGGAGTGAGTCAATACTATGAGATTTCATATTTGCAGAGAGGGGGCTTAGTGCTTAGATTTGTATGTAGGAGAGAATAAAGATATGGGATTTACAAATCTTCTATTAAATCTCTGCATAAAGCAATAGCTTACAAGTAGAATGTAACTCCATATATGGCTGCACAGCTACCACAACTAATGAACTAACTAAATATTATCACATGAGCACGTGACAAAGTATCTTCTTCCCTCCGAAAAACGAGACCTTTAATAATGTATTTTGAAACATTTCCATTCTAACTCACCTTGTTATTTAAAAACCATAGTAACTGAATTAGCAGATGATTAAAAACCCCAATCTATATGAAATTTTACAAATAAACATCTTTTTTTTACAGGTTGTGGCGGTCTGAAAGAGAATGGCCCCCATAGGCTAATATACTTGAATGCTTAGTCACCAAGGAATGGAGTTGTTTGAGCAGGATTAGAAGGAGTAGGAGGTGTGGCCTTGTGGCAGGAGGTGTGCCCTGTTTTGCTGGGAATGGACTTTGAGATTTCAAAAGTCCATGCTAGTCCCTGTGTCTCTGCTTCCTGCTATTACATTCATGGACTAACCCCCTGTGAGCCAGTCTTTAATTAAATGCCTTCCTTTATAAACTGCCTTGGTCATGATGTGTCTTCACCATGAGCAGAATAGTAAATAAAGACAGGCTCTTAGTATATAACATTGGCTGACCTTGACATCTCTCTCTATATGTTAGGCTGGCCTTGAACTCTTAGAGGTCCACCTGCCTCTGCTTCCAAGTGCTGTGATTAAAGGGACATTCCACCATGCCTGGCTTAATCATTTTGCTATCAACCTAATTTAAAAGGAACTCAGAAATAAGTGTCTAGATCTCAGGCAGTTCATCTTCATGGCATTTTATATTACTGTCATCTAAAAAGTTCAAGTCTGAACAACTACAAAAGAAATCCTTATTTACCTTTAAACACTCACAATGACCAAAGTCCATAAAAGATTTATGAACTTTCATTTCATATATAATTCTACCATGCACAGGCTGCCCCTCCTGTTTTACCATTTAAGGAAAGCATTATTTTGTAAATTAAGATATCAAAACTCTGACATGAAATGACTCAATAAATAAGTATATAGACTGAGTTCAGCTAAAGGAATTGCCCATACATATGTGACTGCTCCTAAGCAGGGTTCTACTCAGTGTGGCCAATCAGATGGTCTTTGTGGTTCTACACAGAGGTTCTTTGAACATAGTGTCTATACACAATCCAGGTTCCAGTCAATGAAAAAAAAAAGAAAAAAAAAAAAAAGAAAGACAACAGAAAAACACATGGTTTTCTCTAGTGCTAAAACACAATGAGACTTTGTGTCTCTTACCTTTGCCATGGCTTCTCCCATCCTCCAGGAGCGGCACAACGATAGTGTTGTTCACATTTCCAGGTGACCGTACAGCGGTGTAGACAACCGGCACTGACTGTACCACCACAGGGATTCGATGAACATGACTGAGTTTGTTAGACTGTAAGTTCATGGGACTGGAAGGTGGGACAGGATGAATGATGTGCAAAAACTGCTGGCCGCCCACACCAGATGCAGAGGCAACAAGGGGTCCTGGAGATAACACTGTTGACGAAGACGATGCTGAAGATACTGATGTTATAACAGTGGGGGATGAGGCTGGACGACTAGAAGATGATGAAGAGGTTGAAGTTGAAGAAGGTGAGGAGGCAGACGCTGTCATGGAGACTGGGGAGGATGAAACTGCGGTAGGGGAGGTCCTGGCTTTGTTGATTGACAAGTCCACTGGCTCAGTTTGTGTCTGGAAGTGATCTACAGGCAATGAGTCCTCTGGGGGCTCCCCTTTCACATTATTTAGCAACAGGGGAACAGCTTCCATATCGGGGTAGTTGTGGACGTTTGGAGACTGCAGGGAGAAAATGGAACAGATTTATCATTATTAATGATATATTTCAATAGATGCATGATTTCTTATTTGAAAGTGTATTAAATTTTCCCTATTGCAGTGGGGCTTTAGTTTATTCACTCAAATATTCAATTTTTTTCTCTAAATCACAATGATGAACACTCTAGTGAAAAGTACAACAGAGAGTAAGAAAGTCTTTCAGCATGAGGACATTTCCTTTCCATCGGGAGGACAAACACACAACTCCTTAAGCTACATCCACTGTTTATACAAGAGGTCACAGGAATTTCAAAATGATCAGTAAATTCATGTCGAATTTTCTAAAGACAAGCTCAGGGTGTAAAGCTTCATCTTAGAATTGTGTAAACAAGACTGATTTAGTTAAAACATCGCTTTGCTCTTCTGAGTCCTGCTGCACTGGGGGTCTGGTTGAGTGTCTTCTGAAAAAGGAAGGAGAATTTTCATGAGATGAACTGAAGCATCATCCCAGCTCTGGAGTTGCACAATGTCATGAATGATTTTACCCTTGTGCAACGTGACCCTCATTGAGACAAAATACCATCCAGCAGCAATCTTGGGAAATTTGCTGTGACCTTTCTGCATTTGTGTTCAGCACAAGAGCTACCCGGACATGCTCATTCAGAGAAGGCACACGGAGTTCTCTAGTCTCCCAGCACGGGTTGTCAACTTACCGAAGTTGAATCATTTGAAATGGTTGAATTCTAACCCTCAGTGCCTGACATGGTGTTTTTTCCCTTTTAAGATATTGCATGCAATTATGACACTGAAACTGGAGGAAAGTTTTCAGAAAATCCTACATGAGAAATTTGAAGTTGTTTATTCACATTTTGTTTGATTTAAAATGGTAATTTTATTTAGGTTCATTTGTATTTTTATAAGTTTTAATGAGAAAAATTTAATAATAAACTCCCTACAGTTTAACACACTAATATTCTCAGCACAGTATTAATGGGCATGAGTCCACATCTATTAATTCCTAAGTTGAGCAAGTATACATGAAATGCACACTCCTGGGACCAAAGGGTCCACGTTCTATTGGAGCGTGTCAGTAGAGCCTTGACAGAGAGAAGCAGGCCACAGCCGATTACTTGGTTACGTCTAATTTAACCAAGTCAACACTCACATTAGTATTATTCTATTAAATGAAAACCCCAAATTGTTATTTTCAGCTATCTTATGGTATCAGAACAACAGTTACGTTACGTCGGTCATTTAAATCTTCATTTCCTGAAAGTTTTTCATTTGCTATTCTCCTGAAAACATGAAAATGCATTTCAATGTTTTTTTTTAAATTATTCTTAACAACTTTCATTATAGAATATAAATTATAGTTCTGTTCAAAGCATACAAAGGCTGTCGTGAGAGGGCGTTTTATTCAGTCACAAGAAAAACATATCAACAGTGGTACCAGATCAAATGAAAGGAAAATGGGTTGATGTTTTAATGGCTTTTACCTCTTCTTGGCTAAAAGGGTTGCCTGCAAAAGCATATGAACTAGAAATACAAAAGCTGAGTGATCTATAATGCATTCTGTATGGAATTCTAACTGGGATTTGCACTTTAGGTACTAAAGCAGAGAAATAATTTTATAAACCATCCCAAATGCATTAAGAAACAAACAAATAAACAGCAAAACACTATAAATTGCACTACTTTTGTGCAAATCTGTAGACATATCACACCTCCTATTAGAGCAGAATGTTGGTTTATTCTTCGCATCATCATTAAAGTTTTGTTTTTGTAGGATAATGTGAGTTGTTTCTTATCAGTTTATTCATATACAGAAAGCCCTTGATATGCTTTCCTAACAGATAGTAACTGGTTCATAATCCAAAATTTAAATCATTCAATGTATTATTAAACAGTACCAATCTCTTTGAGTACATATACTCTTGATTGGTTATGTATTAGACAAACTAGTGACTCTTAATTTGGAAACAATGGTTATTTCTACCTTACGTAGGAACAGACCTTTACAAATAGAGGGTTGAAGAGTATTTCATCCCTGTAGAAGCAGTTCCAAATGGAAATGAAAGAGTGCATGGCCAGATAATGACAAGGGAAATGGGGCATACAGAGCTTATGGAAAGAGGTGGCTTCCAACGCACCAGGCATCAGTGTGCTTTGAGGTATCCCAACTGCTTGTATTGTGACCAAGAACCCACCATTTGCATGGCATTATCTAATCCTCAACTGAGGACAATACTTCTTTCATGACCATGGTATAGCATCAGATAATGGCTTCCTCTCTGTCCCATTGGATAGACTAGAAAGTTATAGACAAAACATAGAGAACTCCTAACTCCTCCCAGATGCCTGAAAATCACACAGCCTTCTTCTAGGCTCTGAACCGTTGGATCAAACACTAGAGGCTTTGGAAAATGATGCATGAATTTATAACCACAAATATCACAGAGACACATGGTACCTTTTCTCTAATATATAGTTAAAATGAAGCCAGTATATTAATTAATTATGCTCAATCAATATCAAGACAATAAAATCTTTATTGTACCCTTCATCTGCTTTCAGTGTCGACAGGGCATCCCAAAAGTCATTACTAATCCCTTGAGACACACAGCATGGCAAGTAAGCTATACAAACTTCCAGCTTTGGGCAGTACATACCTGTTTGTAAAGTCAGCGATGTTACAAGACAAGGCCTCTAAATAGCTATGACACCTCACCCTCTTCATTTTAAGAGAATGGGGAAGACCTCCAAGGCTCAACCCTGGAATCACCATTAGGAATTCATTTCTCTGCTTTCCAAAAGTGGGATATTGAAACGCATTCATTCTGGGGTTTGGATCCCTAAGTGGGAAGCTGGGGTGAGATGCTGGGAACACAGCTGGCTGCCAAGAGGGAAAAGATGGAAAAAGTGCTGAAGAAGCTGAGGATGCCATGAAGGATGGGAGCGGGGCAGGCCTGGAAGGGGAAGGCACACCCAGGAGGCAGCAGAAATAAACAAAGATCGAAAGCTCTGCAGGAGACACTTCTGTGAAAAGAGCAAAGGAAGAATTGCATGGCGAAATTTCACTTCTCCAGCAACTGCTCATTTCTTGACACATCCATGAACATCTACAGCGTACCGACTAAGTTGTTTTGTGGTCTTCCATACACAAAGATTTTGGCTTGGGAAGTTGTCATATAAGCTGAATTTCACTGTTGATTCCCTTGGTATGGAAGATGGAACTCTTACTACATTCTCACTGGCAAACAAAAACAACCAACTTCCTAATGCCACCAGGAATGTATGGGAATAAAGCTGGATTTTTGTCAAAGAGGAATGTAATTTCAGTTTCTAGAAAGTTATATAACACCCCTTGGAAGGGTCTACCCTAAAACTTCATCTTTTTAATAATGTTTTAGGAAATAATAGTGTAAATATATACAGAAGTCCAGCAAGACAAATCTAACAATATACTTTACATACCCTAGAAAATTTGCATGCAAGCCAAATTACAAGCAGGAATACCTATTACATTATTACTTTCTCCTTATATCATAAAATTGGTTTTACACACAAGGATCCATGTGATAAAATGTTACACACAGCATCATAGTGACATGCTCACTTAAGTGTCTGCAGGGGCAGTTGAGTCTTGCTAATCGATAGCCTTCTCCCTGAATAAACAGTTTAAAATGAAACTTCAGCTTTAGGCATTTTGTTGAAGGGGTGTACAGAGGAGCCTCAAGCCCCTCTATGTTTTTTTCCCCTTGGAGAGTTCTAGAGATGTTTCCCATAGCCAGATAGTATCAACAGCTGGATCTTATTCTGGTCTGCCATGGGACAAACGGTATCTTTGATTGAGATCAAGTATTTTGATCACCTGCAAATCTTAAAAGAAACAACTACGTGTGGACACCACCTTCTCTTTGGAAACCCCTGAGGAGTCTTCTGGTTGAGGAGGATTTGAACAAAAGGCTCTCATATGCTATCCAAGATGTATATGATGCCTGTTGTTACACCTTTATTGGGACCAGAGAGTTTCGGGATGTGTTACATACACATAGTATAATGACAGCTATTTAGCTATCACTAAAATAAATTACGTTTTATGTCACTTTTACAAAAATTTTGAGCAATAATTTCCAACCAACTTTTAGGAAATGTTACAAAATGATTTACCTAACATGTCTACTACCTAGGAAACGAATCTTTTGTAGGCTGTTCTGAAGTAGTACAAAAAGAAAGTGAGACTTGGAAAAGAATTCCAAAGATTTGAATTCATGGCGTAACCCAGTCTACTTTTTATTAGTCATGTCATGTTGAATTCCCTAGAGGACTATTAGTCCCGAATCTGAAAAACTACTATGAAGAAGGAACTGATGGCATCAAGCTCTTGTAACAGTAAAAAGAGAATCAAATGATCAATTCTTTTTTTCTTCTTGGAAGTAAAAACTGCAAACGGAGCCAACATATTGTGACAAGTATCTCAGAGCTGAGTGATTCAACCTACTCCAGCGCAAGATTGCAAAAGGCCTCACTGAAGAGGCACAGACAGGCCTTGCAAAGCAAGGAGACACACATTACAAAATAAGTTGTCCTTGGGACATCATGTGGTTAAAAATATCCTGAATATTTCATCTTTTTTTTTTGATTAGTCAGATTGATCCATAAGAAAGCCAGAGCTGCTAGAACCCATTTTATCTGATTGATTTCTTAATGTTACAATATGAACAATTGCAAAGAGCATGGTTGCCTCTTCTCCCACGGCAGTAATTTAGTTTCTATGAAGTTCAGAATGTGTCTCAACCCTTAGACATGTGGCTGGAGAGATGACTCAGTAGTTAAGGCTGGGTGTTACTCTGCAGTTCAGTTCCCAACACTCACATCAGGTGGTCCACGGCCACCTGCAACTTCAGAGCCAGAGACTCCAGAGCCCTCTGTGGTCTCCGTGGGTACCTTCACTCATGTGTATGCGTGTGTTTACAATTTTTTACGTCTTTTTCAAGTGTTTAAAATTTATTCTGTTTTTCCTGCAAAAGGTAACTAAACTGAACCCATACCTGTGGTTATTTAATGTTTTATACTGCATTATTTAAAATTCAACTATGTTTTAATTAAAGGGCTATTTTAAAAATATAACATCCATAGAAGCTACATACCTCAGGTTTTCCCCTTAATCACGCCTGATGTGAGCACCCTGCAACCCCGGCTGACTATTTTGCTCCCAGTATAAAGGCCATCATTCTCCATCTGTGGCTACACCACAGACTTCAGTTTTCCCTGTGTTCTTTTATTTTACTGAAAATGAAGTCTATTTGTTATACTTTCTATTGCGTACGTCCTGATGCTCATTAATTTGTCTTGTTTTCAGAGATTTATCATCTTCATGGGTTCAAGGGCAAAGAGGTAAACATAGATGCCATAAAAATGTAAGTTTATAAAATGGGAAGAAATAAAGTATACTTGTAGTGACATATGTGTACCCTAAAAAACTTGCCTGAGGATCAGAGGACAAAGCCAGCCACTTGATTAGACACAGAGGTCAGGCAGTAGTGGCACCCACCCTTAATCCTATCACTCGAGAGCAGAGATCTGTCTGGATCTCTGTGAGTTCAAGGCCATACTGGAAACAGAGCCAGGCAGTGGTGGCACACACCTTTAATCCCAGTACTAGGAAACACATACACCTTTAATCCCTGGAAGTGATGTCTGGGCAGAGAAAGGCATTTAAGGCTCAAGGAAACAGGAATTCACTCTCTTGAGGCTGAGGATTTCATAGAGGGAAGATCTAGTGGTTGGCTGCTCTGCTTCTCTGATCTTTCAGCTTTCACCCTGATATCTGGCTCTGTTTTTTTTTTTTTTAATTAAAAGACCACCTAATATTTGAACAACAATACTAAAGAAAGACCAACTGTCACTTCTCTAATGCCATTCATGAGAGTAAGAGGAAGTGATTCGCACCAACTCTGATAACTGATACTCAAATTGTTGACAAAGTTATCTACTGTGTGGAAGGATGATATACTTGAATGATATACTTCATATCAAAATCTCAGTTGACAATGCATGAAGTGATTCTTAAAAAAATACAGGGCAGGGCTGGCAAGATGGCTCAGCAGGTAAGGGCATTCCTGGCCCTGTGCTTTTAGTCCATGGAATCCACATAGTGGAAAAAGAGAATCCACTCCCTCAAGTTGTCTTCTGATTTGTATATGTGCATGTTGACACACACACACACACACACACACACACACACACACACACACTCACACTCACAATTGTAAAAATGAAAATCCATAACATGAGTATAATATAACAATCCTTGTGCCTTGGTTTATGTTTAGTGGCTTTTATTCCTGAACTGAGAATGTGAGCCTTAGAAAATCTTTAGTACAAACATTCCAACTATTTCCTTATTTTCTGGTTGTTACATTTTCCATGAATTTTATCTTGGGGCTTTCTTAAGTTACATCATTTGTCCAAATCAATCAGAATCAACTGCACTCTTAAACTCTAGTGAGGCCAGTTGAATGAAGAGAAAGAGAGGGG
Organism: Peromyscus eremicus; assembly: GCF_949786415.1. NCBI lineage: Eukaryota > Metazoa > Chordata > Mammalia > Rodentia > Cricetidae > Peromyscus > Peromyscus eremicus. Next base: position 23,708,515 of record NC_081425.1, on the reverse strand, counting down.
GATTTTGTTTATGCAGTTTTCAAATTAACAGCAGACATCCCTAAGTACCAAAAAGATGGACAAACATGTTCAGACATAAATGTCAATATTATATGTAAATATAAATAGCAAAGAAAAGAGAGTGGTAGCCTAACTTAATTGATGAATATGCATTACATTTGTTACAAAAGAATATGGCTTTTAAGATATTCTGTGCCTTAAACTACATAAATTCCTTCCATCTGGTCAAGTTAGAGGAAGTACTTATCTACAGTCAGCCAATGGTCAACTTGACATACCTGTGAAGAAGAATCTTCACTGAGGAATTGCCTGCATCTGACTGGCCTGTGAGCATGGCTGGGGCGGGGGGGCATCTTCTTGACTGCTAACCAATGTAGGAGGATCCAGACTACTGTGGGTAGTGCCATTCCTAGGCAAGGAAGCCTGGGCCATATAAGAAAGGTAGCTTGGCAAGCCAAGGAGAACAAACCAGTAAACAGTGTTTCTCCATGGTCTCTGTTTCAGTTCCTGCCTTGAGGTCTTGCTCTGGCTCCCTTCCATGATGGACTGTAACTTGTTAGTCAAATAAGTCTTTTCCTCTCCAAGTTGTTGTCCTTAGGATTTTATCACAGTAACAAAAAAAGCAAGATAGAAGGGCACATCCAAAAACAAAGTACAAAAAAAGAAACCCGGAAAGTTAATTTTCTACTGCCTAACAATTGTTTTTCAACTAAAGAGTGTCTCACAAAGAGTGTCGAGAAAATATCTTTTTCTCTCTTATCTAGTGAAACTTTAATATCTTAGCTCACCTGATGAAAAGTAATATCCATTTAATAATAAGAACAAAAGAATTTCTAATTATTAGTGGAAAAGATAAAATTACCTCCTTTAAAATCTATAAATGCTGTGGTAGTAGTTTTTGATATTAATTTTGCAAATGGCAGACAAAATAACATTAAGGTCTTATAAGAACCATGAATAATTGAATTTATTTTAAAAATGAGTTCATTGTATTTTCATACGTGAAGATTATGCACCATGACCAAGTTGTCTTTCTCTCTGATACAAAGATGGTTCAACATATTCATGTCAATAAATGTAATAAAACACACAAATGGATTTAAAGACAAAAGTCAAATGATTATCTCAATAGACACAGAAAAAGCTTATGACAAAATTCAATGTTGCCTTCATGATAAAAGTCGTAGAGAATGCAGGACCAAAAGAAACGTATCTCAGCACAATAAAAGCTATGTATGAGAAACCCACAGCCAACATCACCCTAAATGGAAACATGCTTGAAACAGTCCCACTGAAGTCAGGACCAACACAGAGATTTCCACTATTCATACTCCTTTTCAATATCATGCTCAAAGTCCTAGTTGGAGCAATAAGGCAAGAGAAGGAAATTAAAGAGAAACAAACAGGGAAAGAAATAGTCCATACATCTTTAGACTTAGAGAATAATTTGGCAGAGTACATGAGATGCACATGCTCCTTCTATGCATAATTTCTTCTGTTATCAACATCTTGCATTGATGCGGCCCACTGGGGATGTGTAATGACAAAGAGTTCACTATAATTTTATTATAGATTATAATGAACTCCTACATTGTTAAGCACAGTCTCTAGCATGCTTTATGGCTCAGTCTGTATTAAAATGTCCTATGAGTTTTGACAGTGATGTGTATCTGTTATACAGTTTCATGCAGTAGTGTCTCTGCATCAAAGTCCACTGTGTTCCACCTCTTTATTTCTGCCTAGCTGCCCCTCTCCAGAACCCTTACCAATGACCTGTTCTACCTCATCTAAAATATCATACCTTTGTCTTTGTGGAGGAAAGCAAGGCAAACCAGTCGGGAGGTAGCTTGGTGGGTAAACGCGCTGGCTATGCCAGCATGGGGACCTGCGTTTGATTGCCCAGAACTCACATAATGCTAGTCCCACAGCAGGAGGGTCTGTGACACCAGTGCTCCTGTGAAACAATCCAATGCAATGACAGAAGAATCTGTGGAAAGTCAAGGGCCAGTGGCAGCAGCAAACCCACAAAGAGGCCCCATCTTAAACCAAGTGGAAGGTGAGCACCAATACCCTATGGTTGTTCTGTAAACTCTACCTTTTGCCATGGTATAAATGTGTACACACACACATACACACACTCATGCTGCAGTAGTAGGGGCAAAATCCTCCAAAACTAATGGGAAAGTTGAGGAAACTCAACCTTTCCCTGCCTATCCCTGGAAAATGCCCCAGGTAACAGTGCCAGCCTTCTCAAAAGCTGCAGCAATGTTTCATAAGCAGTGACTTTAATTCCATATCACATTACTACAAAAAATCAGGAAAATTCTTTCATGTAAACACACATTTTGAGGCTCCCTTTTTGGCTGCCAGATAATGGAAGTTAGGACTTATGCAAGTTTAGGGATCAGAGAGGTTGATATTGTTTGAACTTTAAAAGGTATTTTTTCTACATTTATTTGTTTGTTTGTTTGTTTGTTTGTGGTGCGTATGTGTGCCTGCTTGCAACGGTGCTGGGTATCAAATGACAATTTGAGGAAGTGAGGACTCCTTCTATTCGGGGACAAACTCAGATGGTCCGGCTTGGTGGCAAGTGCTTTTATTTGCTGAGCCATCTCACAAACCCATCAGGTGGCTTGATGTCCTATTTTGGCTTACAGTAGCCACAGGGCACACAGTTGGACATGATCAACACTTTCACATAGAATGATTTCTACAAAGGAATACCCTGTTCACTGTGTCCGCTAAGACAGCCATGGAAGAACACAGTAGACCAGGCTGGAGCCCAGGGAGGCAAAAAGCAACAGAAACCCAGTAAGAAAGTACAGCTGTACCCCAAAGGGAAAAGTTTCCCTAATCAGGTGTAACTTACAATGATGGAGATGATCTCATCTCGGTGTTCCTCTTGGCTAAAACACTTTATAAAATAAAGACTAAAATGCCAACAGCAGGGGCCAGGTTGACAGCTGTCAGTAAAGTACTTGATGATCAAGTGGGTGTCAGATGTTCACTTATAATCTTACCACTGGAGGGAAACAGAAACAGGGAGATCTCTGAGCCTTGCTGGGCGGCCAGCCTGACCACTCAGTGAGTCCCAGGCCAGTCAGAAAACCTGTCTCAAAATGGGGGGATGGGGAGAATAGTGCCTGAGGAACTGAGGTTGTGCTTCGGCCTTAACATACACTAGCATACATATATGCAAGCATACATGCACCAGTATACACATACAGACAGATACACACACACACACACACACACACACACACACACACACACACACGCACACAGTAAGAGCAATGCTAACAAGAATATAGTAGAGTTGAAACACTGGTGTGTTGCAGGATGGGAGTTTAAATGGAGACAGGCGCGCTGTGAAACTAGCTTGCAGAAGTCTTCAAATACCTGTGACTATTCTGAAGCATCTAGTCAGTGCCATTTTCCTCTTTATTCCATCTCCTACCCTCTAAGCACAGAGGAAATAACCTTATGTTCAGGGGGCATTCTAAATATGTTCCTAAACACTGTGCTTTTAAAAATACAATAATGTTTAGAATTGATGCCCTCAAATAAATGCCATTGTGGACTTTGAAGGCTCACCAATGAGAATGTTTTTAAAACTAAATATAAAAACACAAAACAAAACAACAAAAGAGAAAAGCCAAGGTCAAGGGAAGACTGCAGATTCAGGCAGGAAATTTGTGGAATGAGCCCGAGGGGTCAGGTGCCATGATGGTCAAGAAGCTTTTTAAAGGCACTTGTTGTGTTTGGAAGAAAACCCATACAACAACCTTTTCAGTTTCACAGAAATAACTGTTTTAGGTTGCTTTGAGAGAAAATTTCAAAGATATAATGCCTACTGACTTCAACAGAACCTGTATCTCAAGCAAAATAGAGAAGAATCGAGGTGGTATATTCCTGCAAAGTTAGTTGGATTGCTTACAAAGCAGCTCAGGGAAGACGCAGACACACATATTGAAGTTGTGCATTAATACAGGTCAAGACAGGCTAGAGAGATGACTTAGCAGTTAAGAGTACACTGGTTACTTTTTTAGAGGAGCCAGATTCAATTCCCAGCATCCACATGGCCTCTATCAACTGCCTCTAACTCTAGTTCCAAAGGGATCCAATTCCCTCTTCTGGTCTGTGTGGTCACTGCATGCACATGGTACACAGACTTCTACGCAGGAAAACACTCATATGCACAAAGTAAAAATAATTAAAAAAATTAAAAACTGACTAGAATATAGAAAAGTATTAATTTAATATTTATGTACTATGCTACATAGAACATGATTTCTTAATTTGTTAAGTAACAAATACATCAAGAGACTATACACTATTGAATAATTTCTATATTTATTATGGTTATAAATCTTTCTTCCTGGGAAAACAGGGGACAAGGCAAATTATTTCAAGGAATTACATTTGAATGTTTGTGTCGATTTGGGATTTTGACAAAGCTAGAATTGTGACTGCTTTATTTCTATAGTGGTGAAAAGTGCAGCAGCAGACTGGCCATACAAACAGGAGGAAGCCAACAGTGACGGCTGCAGTGCATCTAGGAGCTGGCTAGCTGTCGGGGACCCACGACCAGCATTGTGACAGTCGGGGCGCAGCAGGAATCTCTGCTCTAGGTATGAAGGAATCATTTGCCATCCCAGTGACTGGGGAAGTCTGGGATATAACAATGAATGCCACAGGAAAGTATTTTAGATAGTACTAAGTGAAGGGAACTGTTAGTGGACAAAATTGAATCTGAAAAATAAATTTTGGCCCCAGAAAACATTTTTGTTTACATGGGAAAACAAGAAAAAGGGCAGAAAAAATTCTAGCTTAATGGAGTCTCCATTAAGAGGATATGTGGGTGAATTGTATTTCATCTTAAACTATTTTACTTTATTTATATTTTCTGAAGTGAATCTATGTCACTTTAAGACAAAAAGAAATAATGTTCTATTTTTCAGAAAGTATTGAAAACAATTTCTATGAAATGCATTTTACATTGACTCCTAATGAACCTTCTTTTACCTAAATCTTTATATCAACATTTTTATTAATACAAAATATACTTTAAGGGAAAAATTTAAATTGATAAATGAGTCTTTCATAATTTTTACTTTAATTCTGGTGTGTGTGTGTGTGTGTGTGTGTGTTCTTAGGTTCCACAGCATCATCAGAGGAAAAAAATACATTATATTATGATGAGAGAAATCACAAACCTCACCAAAGCTCAACTTGCTATGGAAGTTACCACCATCAGGTTTTATTGGTGACATGAATATTCTACAGAAATGAATGTGTGCATCCTTCTATCATTTGAAATTAAGCTAAAAAAGTGAGCTGAGTATACTTCATCATGATAGGCAGTGTAATTCTGTAACTAGGGTGGGCTAAAACCATGGTTCTCAATAAACATCATCTTTGTACTTGAGAAAGTACCATCACCACTCCACAACCAGGTCTCAGTATGACAAAGCCTTCCCTGTCTTGATGGAAAGTGTTCAAACTTAGTTGATAAGTGCTTAGTGAACATTAAAAAATGTATAGTATTAGCTATATGCAATATTCACCACAATCCATCTAAGGATGCTTCAAAAGAAGCAAGCCTCTCCCATCCCCTGAGATCCTATGGCATTTGTATCACATTTTTAGAGACCTGCAGTCACAGACAAATAAATATATAAAGAATGAAGAGTGTTTCATCCCTATAGTCTATAAAAACAGGTGGTCTTCCCTTGCATGGTGCCTCATGCCTGCAATGAGCCAGAACTGTGGAAGCAGTGTCAAGAAAATGGTTGCACACGCAAGGGCAGCCTGGTCCATGTGGTGAGCTCCAGGCCAGCCAGGGCTACATAATGTGAATCTCTCTAAAAACTGAAACAAAACAAAAAGCAAAAGGAAGGCAGGACATTGAGATGGCTCAATGGGAAAAGTCATCCATTGCCAGGCCTGAAGACTGAGTTCATTCCTAGGACACTGCACTGAACATTTAAGCATGGGGTGGCAGTGTGTACATGTTGTAAGAACAGGAATAAGAATTCCTTGCTGTGGGATGGTCTGTATGTCAAGTGTGTTGTTGATTGGCCAATAAATAAATCACTGATTGGCCAGTGGCCAGGCAGGAAGTATAGGCGGGACAAGGAGGAGAATAAAGCTGGGAAGTGGAAGGCGGAGTCAGAGTCACTGCCAGCCACCACCAAGACAAGCAGCATGTGAAGATGCCGGTAAGCCACAAGCCACATGGCAAAGTATAGATTTATAGAAATGGATTAATTTAAACTGTAAGAACAGTTAGCAAGAAGCCTGCCATGGCCATACAGTTTGTAAGCAATATAAGTCTCTGTGTTTACTTGGTCGGGTCTGAGCAGCTGTGGGACTGGCAGGTGAGAGAGATTTGTCCTGACTGTGGGCCAGACAGGAAAACTCTAGCTACAATCCCTTGAAACTATGACCTATCTACACATATGTGTCTGTGTGTCCCTATTACTTTATTTCTTGTGTAGTTTTCAGGCTGTGCTTTAAGTTCAGCTGTGTATGTGTGTGTGTGTGTGTGTGTGTGTGTGTGTGTGTGTGTGTGTGTGTGTGTGTGTTATTCTGTGTTAATCAAGAAGCATGTTTGGGACTGAAGAGAGTCCAAGTCACAAGTTCTCAAGGCATTCTTCAAAATCACTTAGAATCTGCCTATGCAGTAAAGATTCTAAACATAAGCCCATGAAATGTCTAGTGTCACATAACTCCAAGCCACATCATCCATGATCTTTTTTTACAGGGACAGCACTATGCTTCCATAACATGCATAGCAATGTACTGCTTACACTTTAGAGGACCTCAATGCAGAACACTGGGGCAGTTGCATATTTTATGAATGTAAGCAGACCTGGGAAGGTCAAGAAGCATTTCAATGGTTCTATATGTGGATACTATTCAAACAACCATCAATGAATTCAGACCATTGAATCCGTGAAATCCATGACTTTAGTATAAATGCAATGCTGAGATGCCATGTCTGATTTAGAATGTATGCCTTCATATCAGCATAAGATGATGTCACTGTCATCACATCTACAAGGCATGTTTCAGTTGTTTCATGCAACTCAAAGACCATGGTGTCATTTAGTAGAGAAGGAAGAGTCCAAAGGTTAAGTAAAAGCTCTCAGACTTCACAAACACATCTTAGTATGATTATTTTTCCATTAATAGTTTCCCTTATATCTCTCAAACAACATCTGCATGTTATTTAATTGTTTATTAGTGAATAAACAGAAAAAGAAGAGGCAGATGCATTAATCATGTCTCTCATCCAAATAAAAGGAGCCCAGTTCCCATGAGATAAAGTTATTCTGTTTTATGGCTTTAAATGATTCCTGTGATGAAATCTCAAATTAATTACTGAGTAAATAAGCAAACTCCTATTTACATGCTTCATTTTCTCCCTAACGTCAGAACTTCCAGTTGCAGGAAAATAGCCAACATTCAATTATCTACAGTCATAGAGGAGATCATGGCATAAGTAATCCCAAGTGACAGATAATCCAAGAAGCATTTATATAGGGTTTTTAACTCATGATATGATTCCTGCAGATTTATCACCATAATTGTATTTTTTTTTCTCCCCACAGGCTCATATTAAAATCCATTTGTAGTTCTTGAACACAGGCCAGTCAACAGCGGGAAGGAGCGCTCCAGACATGCGCTGGATGCCACAGGGAAGCTGCTTCATCCAGAGTGTTGCTTTTCTCCCAGAGAATCAACATGGAGATGAGATTATCAGGAGTTGACAGTGATACAACGGTTTATGTAAGAGATCTCACTAAAGTGACAGGTGACTGCCATACAGTGGAAGAATTACGGGCACACAATGTGTAAGACTTCCGTTTGTGTGATAGCTCTGCCTTCATTCTGTGAACACAGCACACATTCTTAACATTCTAAATGTTAAAGCCTCGTGCTTACGAAAATGGTGCTGACACTAGTAGCAGTTACATGGCGAAGGTGTTCAGAATTAAACTGTTAAATGCACAGTGCTTACATGATGTTGGAGGCTGGTTTTATTATAGTTATTATCTATTTCACTCTAGAACTAAAACTAGAAAGATTCTTAAATCTGATAATGTGTATCACTTTGGTTTCCACAAAATGAGTAGAGTTCTTACTATTGAATAAATTGTAATGGTTACAGTAAGGTTAAATATTGGATTATGCTCAAAGTCTAGTCTTGTCCAACTGTTAACTGTCAAAATCAAATACTGGCAGACATGGTTCTTTCTTTTAAATTGATGGTGTCATTTGTTTCAGAATTTACACTTTTGAAGACACTGTTCAGCTGGAACCTCCAGCTCACTCCTGCTTGCTCTGGAAAGCCTCATTTCTCTCTCCCCAAACTCCACCCTCTCAGATAATCTCCAACAAAGAAAAAGTGCCCCAAAGCCCAGGTCTGCATTCTTGGCAGCTGTGGCAGCTCCTCCCCTGAAGTAGCCAGTAACCACGACCCTACCTAAAGAGGTCAGTTTTTGGCCATACTTGGGCACAATCCAAGCTTATGGCAGACACGTCATCACCCCTCACCTACAGTGTATATAAGGCCCCTGCTTTACTTTGGGCATGTGAAATCACCAGGTCTGACTTCTGAGGTTGGAGGACTCATGCTGGAGTTGCTGTGCTCAAATAAACCTGTTCTTTGCAATCTGGCTTGATCTGGCTTACTGTGTAGGTGGCAGAGAAAACTATTATTGTGACAGAGAAAACCTATGAAATACATTGCCTGGGGTGGGTGCGAGGGTCTAGGATAGAACTGAACGTGGAGAAATAGCCCTCCACAAAGACAAGGAAGATTGACAATGAATTGCCATTGTATATTGTCATTGTACATTATCTCGTTGCATATTGTCAAGGCCAACAACCTGCATATCAATTCAATCTAAGTGAGCTTTGGCCAAACTAACACTCGAGAATTCTAAGGATTTTAGAATTATTAACATAATGTGAAAATGGACTAAATAGGATGATACCATTAATGCCAATTCCATAGTCTTCATCCATACTGCACAACACATCACACCATTTTAGAACAAGATTTTTAAGGGAGTAAAGGCCTTCTTTGTTCACAAAAGAAGGATTTTTGGTTTTTTGTTGTTGTCGTTGTTCTTTTTGTAAATGAAATTCTGAGCAGTAACTCAAGCTCAAGTGACTGTTCTTCAGTCCTAAAAGGGACTGGACGTATCCCTATTTACAAAATGGTGACACTATCCCTTATCACTTAGGAAACAATTTCTTTGATACCCTTACTTTAATAGTGAGCTGGATTATAGTGTTATATGTTATCTGTGCTAACCTGTGAAATTCCTCAATGCCTTTACTAGTCAGTGTGATAAAAAGAACTGATTCTTTGAAAAAAATATCATTGCTTTATAATTTATTTTCTCACAAATATACACAAATTATACTATATTACTATATCCATTGAAAATAGATCCTAATGAGGCCAGGCCTGGTGGCATACACCTTTAATCCCAGCACTTGGGTTGCAGAGGCAGGATGATCTCTGTGAGTTCAGAGTTCCAGGACAGCCAGCCTCAAAATAAGTAAATAAATACATAAATAAATAAATGAATGAAATAAAGAAAGGAAGGAAGGAAGGAAGGAAGGAAGGAAGGAAGGAAGGAAGGAAGGAAGGAAGGAAAGAGAGCCCATAATGAAGTAGAGGGCAGAACACAGATATTTATTTGTTAAAGACAAAAATATAGGATTTATATACCCACTAAACACACACAAGTAAGGGAAACATTGGTGACAAACTATTATGTTCCATCTGAAGGGTTTTAAATCACAACAGAATCAGAAGGTAGTCTGGTGGCTAGACCAGGATGGCTGAAAATTCTTTCTTTCTTTCTTTTTTTTTTTTTTGGTTTTTCGAGACAGGGTTTCTCTGTGTAGCTTTGCGCCTTTCCTGGGACTCACTTGGTAGGCCAGGCTGGCCTTGAACTCACAGAGATCCTCCTGGCTCTGCCTCCCGAGTGTTGGGATTAAAGGCGTGCGCCACCACTGCCCGGCTTGAAAATTCTTTCTATCAGAAGCTAACAATCAATGGTAAGTTTGCCAGTGCCAGTGCTGGGAAGATGGAGGCAAGTAGATTCCTAGGATTCCCCTGCTGGTCAGCCCGGCCTACTTAATGAACTCCATGTCAAAGAGAGAGCCTGTCTCAAAAACAAAATGGATGGCTCCTAAGGAATGACCGTGGAGGTTGACCCCTGAATTCCACACACATGGACACCTACATAAGTATCCCCTACACATATACACACACATGCACACAGATTCACATACATACACACACACACAAGAGAGCCAAACAGACAGACAGGTTCAGAGACAGACATAGAGACACAGAGACAGATCTACTTGAACACACATACATACAAAAATGTTCATCACTCAGGGTATGTCAAAGTCAGGATAATCACAGTAAAATGAAGGAAAATGTGCAATGGACTACTGAATGAAACCATGAAAATCTAGATTTTAAAAACAACTTAATGCTGTCTACTTGGAATAATAGTTTCTAATCCAATTTAAAACTAAGCAATGATAGTTTTTGAAGCTGCAGTTTTACTAGCATAGGACTAAGGATAAACTCAATGGAAATATTTGATAAAGATGCATACAATCATGTAATTCAAAACCTGTAAAAAAATGAAGCGCTCCCTCCAAAAGGGGAGGATTTTCCATAAAATGAGTTGAATATTATGGCCTCATTGATTGCCTACGCTGAAGTCCTGAACTCACGATTCATGCCAGTCATGGTGAAAAACTAACATCTGAAAAGCTCTATAGATAAGATTATCCCATTTGCGGGCCAAACATATCTTTTTTTTTAATCTTGTTTTAAAGCCTTCATTAAACTGGAAATTTTTCTCATGATATGCTTCATGGAAGGGACTCCAAGTAATGAAATGGAAAATAATCTGAAATCACCTGGAAAAAACAGCAGGTGAAACGGAAAAAATAAGAAAAGACTAAGAGTCAATTTGACACTGCAGTTTGGAACTGGGTTGTGGGACGCTGTATAGTGTTTTCATAAGTGGTTGCCATGATGATCGTGCTTCTAAGGAAAATCACAGCGCATGGTGAGCGCTCTGCTTGTGGTACTTGCTTTATGCAATCTTGGGTATTCAAGGCCTGGTTGTTCTACTTGATCTCCAACGTAAGTGTCAGGGGGCAGAGGACAGACAGACGGAAGCAACCTCCAAGATGCAGCGGCGGCGGCTGCAACACTAGCATTACAAGGCTGCGTTAGTGAGCAGTGAGGGCAGCTGCATCCACAACAGCAAAGTGAGGGCAGCGGGCTCCCTGTCTCCACTTCTTCCCAGCGGCCCTCATACTAACAGAAGGGAGACCAATCCAAAGCCCATCCCTATCCCCTCAGTAGATACCTGAGAATTTAATTCTACATTACATTTCTGACTGCTCAGACTCCCTGGAGTGGTCAGTGTTTCCTATATGCTTGCTGATTTATGTAATTGTAAGAAGAAAAAGTGTGGCTATAGATGCTTTGAAAAGCAGTGTAAAGAAGGGAAGTGAGACTCAGTTAAGCGATCACCCAGCAACCACTATGGGTTCCTGGGCAGAGTGCAGGTGGAATTCTACTGTCCGAAATGGCCCCTCACATTCCTCCACACTGCTTGCTCCCAGTGACATGTAGGTTCTCTCCTCACTTTCCTGACACCAGAGTTTTTCACCTTGTTACCTCTGCACATAATTCCCTCTTGACCATTTCCCCCTTAATACTCAAGATTTCCCCAATGCATGTGGATCTTTGAGATGTGGCTCAGACAGTCTCTCTGCCGTGAAGCAGTCTGATACTCACTTTAGTTCAATTAGCTGCTTTCCTCTGGAAACCAACTTTTCCACTTGTCATTATGCATTAAAACTATGTGCATATATATGTATATATACATATATATCTGCATATATATACATATATATCTTAGAAGATTGTAAATATAGTTAGCTCAGCACAATTTGGGAAGACATGTAGTAAGCATTATCCCAATGAATAAATAGAGAATGAGTCTATAATTTTCCCTAGTTCACCTACTTGAAGTGATTAGTTACATGGGTTTAAACGAATAAATACATGTCTTTAATATGGTAGAATTTTTAAATCACATTAAGCATGAATAAAAGAATTTTATTATGCTTAATTTAATCCACATTTTTTAATATGGAAAAAGTATGAGGGTGTAATCCGTGCCCTGTACAATAGGAACTGAAATGCCCTACTCATTATGAGTCATGGGACAGTTGGTCAGAATTTTCCCATATGTCTGCCTATTCCAATGTAAACAGATTTCAAAATTTAATCTCCATATCTATATGTCCCAATGAGGAATTGTCCAAATCACACTGGACCATGGGCATGTCTGTAAGGAGTTGTCTTGATTGGTAATTGATACGGGAAGGCCCAGCCTACTGTGGGTAGCACCATTCCCTGGGCATGAGCCTCAGGAGGTGAGCAAGCAGCATTCCTCAGTTTCTGCCTCAAGTTCCTGCCCTGGCTTCCCTAAATGATGAACTGTGGTATGGAAACACAAGTCAAATAAACCTTTTCTTCTCCTAGGTTCTTTTGGCTCATGGTATTTCTTGCAACAACAGACAGGAAGCAAGAACATATAGGTAAAGAAAAATACAAATAAAACAGTTTCATTTGGTATTTCAAATTTTCAGTTTGAGATATGGTTAGTCAGTTTGTAGATTACTGAAATCCTGAGTGGAAGAACTAGCAGAAGTAAATCAGGTAGATCAGAAGAAGAAGCCATGGTCATAATGGTTCATAAGCCATTGATGGCCTCATTCCACTGTGGTTGGCTGATTTACTCTGTATGCACTTAAATACTTTCCTACCCCACGTTGCTAAAATATCCTCTTGAGTAGATATGGAGGTGCTAAGTAGTACAAATAACGGGGTGCCGCTGTGAAATACTGCCTGACAATTAATAAAACAGAACAGTTCTGAAAAACAATAACCACCATTGGAGAAGTGGAGGCCCGTTGCTCAGCTGGAGAAAGTGACTTGTCAGAAGAGAATCTAATGGATCTTCATGAGAATAGAAATTTGATTTTATTCCCAGCTACATTCCAAATACCAGAATTTTTTGTGAAAAAAAAAATGAATGGGTGAGACTATGTATTTTAGATGGTCCTTTTTTTGTTTGGGCATATGCACAGGCATGCCTATTTGCACACATGTATGTACAGACTTGTGTATATGTTTGTGATCACTAGAGCAAGATGGTAGCTGTCTTTATTTATGGTTTCATCTTATTTTTTTGATCATTTGTTATCGATCTGGCAGTCTGGGCAGCAAGCACTGGGGATCCTCCATCTCTTCATTCCCAGCACTGGGATTAAAGATACACTATGCACCCTATATTTCACTTGGGTACTAGGGAACAGAACCTGGGTCCTTATGCTTGTTCAGCAAGCCTTTATCCACTAAACTGTTTCCTCAGCTCTGGATGCTTCTCCTCTGTCGGCACATTCCTCTCTTAAACATTCTTTTGATCACTCCTGTGACTCTTTCATCTGCTATGCTGTTATGGTTTTAAGCCTGGAGGAAGAATCTTTATTATGTCAAGTAAGTGTGTGTGATAATAAATGGTAAGTAGAATCACATCAAAAACTTACAGTGAAAACTAATTACATCATTTTATCCTAGAATGTTCTAATGGATTCAGCAACAGATCTAAATGACTATTTTTATTACCTTAGCCATTTGTTAATGGCCTGTTAAAACAAGCTAATCAATGATCAATTTACCAATTTCGTCCTCACCTCTGTCCCTCTTCTAAATGAGAACTCAGTAAGTAGTAAAAGAAATCACTTTAGCAGATGCAACTTCTAAAAATAAGCAGGAAGGAGAAAAGTGGAAACATAAATAAGCTTCGAGATTCACCTGTCACATCACTGAAAAAGAATTTCTTCTCAAAGCTTTGTTACATGTGGTAAAGATCGCTATCACTTCCTCATTGGTCTGCTTTTACATATTCTCAAAACTCTGCTTTCTATTGACAAAACATAGTTATAGCATGACTTGTGTGATTCTAATGGTGAGAACTCACATGCTTCTCATATAAATGCCTAGAATCAATTTAGGTAGCAAATCCTAGTTGGCCATAATTCTGTTGTATCATGAAGGCACTGGGAACAAGTTTCCAAACCCCACTTTATTGTTTCATATGTCTATATTGTTATACATGTTCATATTTATTTTGTGAGTTTTTCTGAAAGCTACATAAAGCTTTGCTGAGTTGAAATGGTTATCAATTATTTTGACTAAAAATGAAGCGAAATGGTGTTCCATTCATATTTCAGAACAAATAGATATGGTATGAAAATATTCAGTACATTGTTTCTAGAGGAAAAGAAAATGTTGAGTTTGAACTATGAGTAAATTATATTGCTCTAAAATATCTGAAAATAATTGGTATTGGTGATGGATTCAAAGGCCCAACTCTGGTGTTTAAGAAGGCCCAGGGCATTCCTCATCCGAACAGTAGACATATGGTGCCACTCAAAAAAAAGCACTGAAGCAAATAATTCACTAAATATGCAAATACATACAAGTGAACTTGCTTGGAAGAAGCAAGTCGGGGAACCAAAGGGTAGCCTGGCAGTGAATGGGTAAGGCTGAGGGCTGTTCACAGCAGAGCATAATGATGAGGTCAAGAGCAGCCTGCAGAGCTTTGGGCTCCTTATTATGGATGTGGCAGTTCTGAATTTTTATTACTGAGCTTGGGCTCACGCTATGATGATTTCAGATAAGGTATTTATGGAATGTCTGAATATTTGACCTTGGTACTTTATGGACACTAGATGTATTACTTTTTATGGAGAGAGCAAGAAATACTATATGGTTGTATTATTCATATTTTCAGCAAAGAAAGCAAGCTGGCAAGGGTCTGGGGGAAGGGAATATGGACACTGCTGTGAAACATTTTGTGGATGCTCCATAAGAAGAAACAATTATGCATTCAATAAACTAGAAAAGGCTGTAAATCAATTAGTGAATCTTTTTAGAAAGCCATATACTCATAAAATAAATCACATGATGCTCTTTTTACAATAAAGTTCAACTATGGTAAACCTAGTCATTTAGAAAAACATCATTGGACTGATATCAGTCTAATGTGAATTAAAATAAGTTTGAAAACCAGAGTTTTATTATCTTCAACAAAAAGCAAAGTATTTAAAAGAAAGAAAGAAAGAAAAGAGAGAGAGAGAGAGAGAAAGAAAGAAAAGAAAACACTGAAAAGAGTCAAAGATTGAGAATCAGTCAAACATGTCCTATTATATTATACTGCTCAACATCAGGCATATGACCTACATTTACAGCACCAAATGCTACTAGTTCATGTTACCAAAACTAAGATACATGAGAGAATGGACCATTACCTTTATAATTTATTCTTTATTAGTAATGTAATAGTTCTAAACTTTTCAGTGATTGGTTTAAAACATCAGTAAAATGTTTTTTATCAGTTAAATTGAAATATTGAAGATTCAAACTCTTTAAGCTTGGCCAGCAACCTGGGAAGTTGGGTCAGGAGGTAACCTGAAACCAGGAGTCTGGAAATGGAAAATACAGTGAGACTCAGAAAATGAATGAATTAGTTTATTTAGCTCATAGTTTTTTATAAAGTTGCAAGTATCTAGAACCATTGCTAAAATATATATTTTAATTAAATACTTGTGCAGCTAGAGTTTTTCTCTCCGGGTCCCACCAAGCCCTGGCAGTCCCATAACCCACTTAAAAAATAAACATACAGACGCTTATATTATTTAAACTGCTCGGCCATAAGCTCAGGCCTACCATTGTCTAGCTCTTACTCTTATACTCAGCCCATTTCTGTCAATCTATATGTCGCCACGTGTTCCATGGCTTTACCTGCTGCCTTTACACGATGCTCCCTAGACGGCAGGTGGGTGTCCCCCCCCCCCCCCCCCCCCCCCCCCGCCCCCTGCCTTCCTGTTCTCTCTATTCTCCTCTCTGCTAGTCCTGCCTATACTTCCTGCCTGGCTACTGGCCAATCAGTGTTTTATTTATCAGTCAATCATCCACGGCATACTTGAATGATTAAATCAATAATACAAACTTTAAATAATTTGAATATTGTTTACTTCTTAGTTTCAGCCTTGGTCACTTAAATAATACTTAAATAAGCAAGATCATTGTCCAAACTAGGAAGATTCCTGAACACTGGATATTTTTAAGAGAATGTGGATAGTTTTACACAAAAGAACATGATTAACATAGGTAAGTTTTGTAGCCTAATAAATGCCCACAGTTAGCATTTTTCTGATATCTAATGTTTCCCTTTTATCAAAACTATTTTTATGACACCCAACCAACTTTGATATATATTTTATATTGTTCTATATTTTCAAATTTTCCATTATAATTTTTATCTGTCTTAGAAGTAATTTCGAAAGTTGTTAAATTTCAGTGGAAGGTTTTTTTATAACATTGTCTTCTTGTTAAAGGCAGTCAAGTGTGGTGTGTCAGGAACTGTTAGAAGATTGGTGAGGTTTACTTTATGGCATATACTTTGGCCCAGGTTTATAACTATTGCAAGTCTTTGAAAGGATACTTTTTCCTACGTTCTTTGATGCAGGGTTCTGTCCATGTTTATTCTGTTTTTGTTTGTTTGTTTGTTTGTTTGTTTTGTTTTTGGTCACTAATTTTTACTAGCTTTCTTCCTGAACTCAGTAACTGAGACTATGAAACAAAATCTACTTCCATGTGGGAGAAGAAATTTTAATGCTTTATGTCCATTCAATCTTGCTTTTTGTTTTCTTTATATTATTCCTAGTTGTTTATAAATTTCAATCATTATGTTGTCCTAATAAATGATGGTGAAATATCTCACCCTCTGTAATGATGCTTTGTGTACTAAAGTATGATGCTCCACAACAAAATGGTATGACTATGTCACGCCTAGTCATTAGTCTTCTGCTTTCAACTCTTGTTCTTCTGTTTGGATGTTTTACTTGAAAACTAATGTAATTAACCTTAAATTTCAAATCTCAGCCCTGTCTTTTGTGCTTAGTTTTCTATTACTGTGAGACAAATTATAACACTCTGCTGTGGGATGGGCTGTATGTCAAATTACTCTGATTGGTCAATAAATAAAACACTGATTGGCCAGTGGCTAGGCAGGAAGTATAGGCAGGACTATCAGAGAGGAGAAAAGAAAGAACAGGAAGGCGGAAGGAGTCATTGCCAGCTGCCGCCATGACAAGCAGCATGTGAAGATGCCGGTAAGCCACAAGCCATGTGGCAAGGTATAGATTTATAGAAATGGATTAATTTAAGCTGTAAGAACAGTTAGCAAGAAGCCTGCCACGGCCATACAGTTTGTAAGCAATGTAAGTCTCTGTGTTTACTTGGTTGGGTCTGAGTGGCTGTGGGACTGGCGGGTGACAGAGATTTGTCCTGGCTGTGGGCCAGGCAGGAAAACTCTAGCTACAACACTCCTATTGACTTAAAAAAATAACACAAGTTCCATCTCGCAGGATTCAGGATAGAAGTCTTGGCCCACTGTTTCCGTCTGGCTGGTCTCTCTCAGCTCTTAAGGTTGCTCTGGACTCATTTCACTATAATAGCTTAGGATTCTTTATTCTAAGATTTGACTTTTCACAACTCTTCCCTTTTAAGTCATTTCCTGTGACTAGTCTGGGAAAACTTGTCTTTTAGAAGGCAGATTCAGGCTTTTCTTAAAACTAGCTGTGCTTTTGAACATAATGTACCCAGAGGTCTACCATCCAGCAGATTTGCAGTTCCAGTGATTATTCCAGGCAAGTGCCCTGGGCTCAAGCAGACAGACTCTCAGGGGCCGCCCAGAACTGTTTGCTTAGCACATTCATTTACCTCCATTACCACCAGGAATATTTGAATTCATTTCTGCTATCCTTTTGTATTTTATTTATGCTTTTGTTTATTTTTTTCCATTTCTGAATTACAGAATGAAAAATAAAGAGAATCGCTTTTGTGTTTTATTTTTTTGTTTTGTCCTTTATACTGGTTTTGGCACTTGTGTGTTGTACCCTTTAGTGCTTAACCCCCACTGTGAAGTCTTGTATTTTAGTGCTAGTCCTCTAAAAAAAATGAGTAAAAGTTAGCCAAGCAGTAAAAGTATTTTTAGAAAGAAATTACAAGTGCAAATTTATATTTGTCATCATTCTTTTTACTTTTCAGATTGTCCTTTTTGAATAATTCTTTTTCTTGAAGCTTTAATATTTTATAGGTGGTGTGTGTATGTATATGCGTGTGTGTGTGTGTGTGTGTGTGTGTGTGTGTGTGTGTGTGTACATGCCCTTGTTTATGTCTATGTGTGAATACTGGTGCACTCATCCTTGAATTTGGAAGTCAAAGTCTTATTTTTAACGTGGGGTCTCCCACTGAGCCTAGAGCTCACTGTTTACGTCAGAAAAGTATGACAATACCACCTCAAAATCCACTTGTCTCCATGCCTACCTCTAAAACTGAAATTACAGATGTGATACTATGCTCAGCTCTCATCTGGTCACTGGGGATCTGAATTCAGGTCCTCATACTTAGACAGCAAGCGCATACTTACACCATGCAGCTACCTCCCTAGTGTCTCAGAGTCTCTCAGAGTGAACTCCCTTTACTTTAAGTCTCAGTTTTTGTCTATTCTAAAAGGTCCTGTGCTGAGCCTGGTAAGGCAGACCAGAATTCCAGGTACCTGGGAGTCTGATTCAGAAAGTCCATAAGACCAGCCCAAGAAACCCAATAAGACCCTGTTTCATGATAAAAGTACTAGTCCAGAGATGTAGTTCAGTGATAGAGGGCTTGCCTAACACATATAGGGCCTAGGTTGAACCCCTAGTACTGTCCAAAGAAAGTAAAAGTTCTTACTTCTCCCATTCTTTGGGGGACATTCCACAGGATTATAATAAATTATAATACAGCTGTATTTTTACCTTTCTCTTAACACTAGTAAGTATTATATTCCTGCTCTTTTCCCACTGTTGATATTAAGATGATGGGTTTCATTCTGGTATTTCTTTTACAAACCAACCTATAACTTTGCTTTTAACATTTTTGTGTAGTTTGTTTGCTTTTGTGGTTCCAGTTGTGTAGTTTAAGTATTGAGCCAACAACATTTTAGTTATAAAAGTTCAAGGTGACTTTTTTTTAAGATTACTTTATTTTTATTTGATGTGTATGGGTGTTGTGCCTGCAATGTAAGTCTGTGAACCACATGTGTACAGTACCTGAGGAGGCCAGCAGAGGGCATCAGAACCCCTACAACTGGACTTACAAAGCTACCATGCAGGTGGTGAGAACCGAACTCTCATCCTTTGAAAGAGCAACAAGGACTCTTAGCCACTCTTGATCTCAATCAATACAGTATCCTGGGGTAATCTGAATTTACGGCTTCATAATAAGCCATGTGTGTATGTCTATGTGAGATTTTGTTATAGGGGAAGTAATAAGTAGGAAGTATGGCAGCATCTAGAGGCCTCCATTGTTCTTCTGTTGTAAGGTAGCTTTATGGAGTACCTGGTCCCCCCTGTGCTGAAGTAGCACTATCTATAAAGAACAACTGAGCAAAACATTGTGATTCACTACCAATAGTTTTTAAAGTTTTTATTGTGTCTTTTCAGAGGTCAATTTTATTATCACAAATTGCACCCCAAGCAAAACAATTTCCCATAATGCTAAGTTAACTCTCCATATTTTGAACAAAGTGCATTCTAACCAAAACACCTTCTGTAATTAGTAGGCTATAAAAGAAACTCTGGCAGACATGATCAGAGTAGTTAATATATATATAATATATATATATTATATATATATATATATTATATATATATATTAAGCAACAAAATTGGCAAAAAGAAATTCCATTTGCTCCTCAGAGGGATGCTGTAATATTCACTCCCAAACAATTCACTGTCATATGACATCCATTGATAAACAGGTGAATATCTCAGTTTTCTAAGCGTCGGGATTACAGGTATACACAACTGAAGATAAAAGAAATCTCGCCAAGTGCTCGTGGAATAATGGGCATGAACACTCCTGTATTGTTTAGTTTAGCTTCTCTTGAACTTCATCTAGTGACTCTCATACCTTATCCTGTGCCACAGTGGCAGCCATGGCACACACATAAATACCCAACACAAACGACTATTCTATCTCCACTCCTGAATCAGATTTCTCTCTCACCAAAGAGATACTTAGCGGGTTACTACAAGTGCATTAGTGATATAGTTGCTACTTTGCTTACTATTTCAGCTCCCACAAAGAACCTCATGATCTAACAGTACTAACTGCATTGGAATTTCTCCTTGACCTTCAAACCTAGAACAGTTTTAATGGGTAGTTCTCATGAATCTTCGAGTCTTAATGGGTCATCAGAGTTATACTGACTTTATGTCTGGTTTTGTAAAAGCATGAACTTAAGTAAATTTAATTAAATTACCTATTCCACCGTCTCTATTCACAATAGAAAATTGCATTCTATATGGATGATCACATAAAATTATACAGAGGCTAATAAAAAAGGGGAAAAATTTTCTCCTACAGGAGTCATATAGACATAAAATTTAACCTTAAAATTTTAGTATTTCTTCCATAAAAAAATACTTTTACATTTGGATATGACATGGAACTCTCTTAAGTAGGTAAAATGAAAAAAGAATAAAGAAAGAAGAGAGTAAATTATTTTAAAGTTTTTTTTTTCAGGTCTAAATTATCCAGAAAGTGTTTGGCTTGTATGGTACTGATAATTCCTTAGCCTTGGGCTAATTATTCTATGAGTTGGCCTATGGATCTCAAGGACTTTGTACTCTTACATCTACAGATTTATCATTTGTGTGTGTGTGTGTGTGTGTGTGTGTGTGTGTGTGTGTGTGTTCATATATGCAAGCATGTGTGGTGGCCAGAGGTCAATGTTAGCTGTTTTCCTTAACTGCTGTCCATGTTTACTTCTTGTCGGAGGGTCTCTCACTGAACCTGAAGAGTGCCAGTTTGGCTGAACTGGCTGCCCAGTGAGCCCTGGAGTTCCTCTTGTTTCCCCATTCCCAGGGCTAGGGTTACAGGTGTGCATCCGAAGCCTGGCTTTGTTGGTTTTAACATGGGTGATAGAGATCAAAGTCAGAGCCTTTTTCTTGGACCTGCTTGCAAGGCAAGTACTGTTCTGACTGCGCTGTCTCCCCCACGTCTAGATTCCATGTTCTATGGGAGGGATGATACTTTGAGGTAAGGAGCCCCAGAGTGACCAGCAATGCAGCTGTTTGGATGGGGTGTGCACGAAGACCTACTGATAAGGACCGACTTAGTCGGAACCCTAAAGAAAGGAAAGTTAGCACTCTTGGAAAGAGCAGAACTCTCAGCTCTCTGTGCGGCAGCCTGTGCATTCAGGAGCAATTCCAAAGAGACCCACACAGTTGGTAAGTTCTTTGTTCATTTATAGTGTAAGTACTTACACTCAGTTAAACACCAGATTCCCAGGACCAGGAATGTTTCATGGACTTAGCATTTATTTTCCAAATGTAAACACTAAATATAAATACTAAATACATTTTCCAAATGTAAATACTAAACTTTTCAACATGTTCTTGTAGACTTAGGCCCAGACTAAGACTAAGTTAAGAGTCTAAAAGGAATTTTTCTTTAGTTTATTGTTATGGAACAAACATGGTGAAATGATCAATGATCATGGTCATTAGGTTTAAGGAAAAGATTTTTGTAAAAATGTTATTCCAATGAGAGAGTTGTTGGTTACTACCAATATGTGCATGCCAATATTCCTGTCCTGTGCCTATGCTGGGTCTTTATTCCTTGTGCAGACATGCCTCCAACCAGATGTGGGTTCCCACGACCGCCTGCAGCTTCCAGCCAGGTTGTGACCCTGACTCACCCATGAGCTGCTGAACTTGCTGTTTCAGGAAAATGTAACACGTGTATGGTGAAACAGGAATCTAAAGTTAGATGGGAATGACTCTGAGGCCTATGGGCTTTTCTTTCACAGGAGCATGAGCAGGGCTGCTCTCCCAATGGTAATCTTCCCAAGTTTCAGATTCTTGGCTGTGTTCTGAAAGGGTGAAGGCTTTTCCAGTTTTGGTTTCCTTGGCTTTGTTTATTTGTTTGCTGAATCAGAACTTAAGGGAAACTATTATGGGATGGAAAACTACTGTGACCTAATTAAAGGAAAAATTATATAGTTCTCCTAATTTTAGAATGAATAGACAATATAATTAACAGATACTCTAGTTTAACATTACCATAAAAACAAAGCATGCATCTAATTTTAATTAAGCTTGGTATGTAAAATTTTTCACGTTCAAAATAGACTAGGGTTATTTATTTATTTATTTATTTATTTAGCATCTATTGACAGTCATTAACACTCTTACATGCTCCCTGGGAATTTTTAAAAAGTCAAATCTTTGGTCATTGCAAAGTCCAAATTCAGCAAGAATTAAGCCTGTTGCAGAAATGGAAGGGGAGACTATGCCATCTTTGCTATCCAGATTTATAAGTCATTATTTACAAAAACATAACATCCACCTTTATTTTAGGTCAAAAGATCAAAATTAGCATTTTTTGTAGAATATTATTTAAAATGTTTTCTTTAAAATTTCTACAAATCTTAAAGTAGCAAAATAATTATTTTATCTCTTTAGCACAACAATTAATGATAATTGCTAAAACCAATTTTAATCCATTTACTCCACGAAAGAATGTAGCCAAAGATACCCTGCCACAAAACCCATACATATTGTAATTTATCAATATGTCTGCAAAGTTCCTGCCAACAAACCCAGCAATGTTCCACATCACCTCTGCATCTCAGTTCACTGCACTTTAGATATCTGGTTTTGACGCTAGGAAAAATCATGAAGGACATGAATGCTTTTTCAGTCTTTACTTGGGAATGATAATGAATGGTAGAATAAAAAAAATCTAACAACACATTACTTTCTTTATATCTCACTAAAGAAATAAACATGGAATAGGGTTGGTTATGTTGTTGTTGTTTTGGCACAACCTGAAGTAAACAGCTGGATTTGCCTGGAAAGTGATGGAAGCCTCCAGCTCAGGACTTGCTGGACTTTGGAGCAGCACGCCTGTGATGCCAGTCCTGAGAGAGCTGAGGGGCGTCAGGTCAGTTCAGACCCAGAACAGGCTACACAAAGATGCAGTGTCTCACAAAGAAGGCCAAACATGAAAACTTCGGTGGTTTGAAAGATGGCCTTCAAAGGGAGTGGCACTATTAGGAGGTGTGGCTTTGTCTAAGTAGGTGTGGCCTTGTTGGAGGAAGCATGTCACTGTGGAGGCAGGCGTTGATGTCTCCTACATATGCTCAAGATACCACCCACTTCCTGTTGCCTTTGGATCAAAATGTAAGGACTTTCAGCTCCAGCACCAAGCGTACCTGCATGCTGCCGTGCTTCCCGCCATGACAATAACGGTCTAAACCTCTGAAAAATGTAAGTGAGGCACCCAATTAAATGTTCTCCTTTATAAGGGCTGCTGTGGTCATGGTGTCTCTTCACAGCAACAGAAACCCTAACTAAGACAGACACTAAGGACTTGTTGGCATTTCAGTTTGCCTCCATGATACCTTAAAGGACAAGGTTCTGGGGTGTTGGGGTTTAGGCTGATGCCCAGCAGTAGCTCAGGCCCCTTTGCCTTACCTGGCTAGCTGGCTTCGCTGATTGATGCTGCTACTGGCCAACCACTGACACCTCAAATAAACTTCTGCACACAGACCCTTCACTTAAAAGTACTGTAATGTTTCAAAGACACTTTTTTTCCCTTGAGTTTTCAGAACTTGATCTAAATCACTCACATTCTTGTTATATTTTACCTTCACATTTTTCACATTTCAGACAAACTATGGACACACAGAATATAATGACAAAGAGACTGGAATGGAATTCCAAATAAAGCAACTGCATGTATTTAGATCTCAGAAACAATTTTATAGTCACAAATGTACTTGGATGGAAAGAATTAAATCTGAATTTCCAAACAAGTAAGTGAATTTAGTAAGTGATACAGAAATATGTTTCAAACTATACTGTGAGATTTTTTGTTTGTTTTAAAAATGTCTGTTTGAAATAGATTACATATAGCACTTGACTTTATAGTTCAGATTGTTTAATTGAAGAAAGGACATATAAGTAATTTTATATCATCTGTTAAGAGTGAAGTGAAATAGAACATTTACATCAAAATTCGGATTTTTGGAACCAGTAGGCCCTATGATAAAAATCTAAAAGTCGATGTTTTCCACATGTTGTTTTACCTTGTAAGTATATTTGCAAATTTTAAACCAGAAGCAAAGTTTCCACATTAACACAACTCATCATTTACATATTACAGAGCAAATGCAGAAGGAGGCCAAGGCCACAGCCCATGCGCACTGGCTCCAGGAACACCCCAGGTCTTTCTGCAGGAGTCACTACAACTCCAGTTTTCTCTCCCCTGGACTGTAGACCCCTTCTCCAAAGAAGGACCAGGGGGAACTTTAGCACTATATCACTATCTCTCTCTCTCTCTCTCTCTCTCTCTCTCTCTCTCTCTCTCTCTCTCTCTCTCATGCTAAAGTTTGTAGGTAGCTATTAAATAAAAAAGATTTTGCTTTATGGTGCATCATTTTTATTAATAAGCAACTTCAATAAGTACACCCATTAACTCTTCAAACATTAAAAGTTATTTGCACCAGGAATAAAAATAAGTGAGTCTACCAAAGCCTTAAATGTGTGCATCTCTCTCTCTTTTAAGATGCTATTTTGTTTCATCTTTTGATTTTTAAGATGTTATGGTCATTAGTTTTCATATTTATTGCATTTGTAATTATGTATATGTATATGGGTCTGTGGATGTGAGTGCAGTTGACAGCGTAGGCCAGAAGAGGCTGGGAGATCTTGTGTGGAGGTACAGGTGACTAGGAGTTGGGTTGTGAGTGTTGGGAACTGAGCTCAGGTCCTTCGACAGGGCAGTATGTGCCCTTAATGGCTGAGCCATCTTCCCAGCCCCCAAAGCCTTTCTTTTTAAAGCACTGGTTCTTCCTGTGAGAACCTTTGGAATGAGTGCACCAGCAATGTAAAAGTCAAAATAAACGACCTTGCCAAACTACTACCTCACCTAACTTACATAAACAGGATGACATTTAGTTGGCAAGACTGTAAAGGAGTATGGTTAAAACTTTATTAGTTTATATTTGTGCACTCAAGAAATATGACAGGGAAGGACACCGTAATATCAAATACAAAAAAAAAAAAAAAAAAATGGACCCAGGAATGCTGCTGGCTTGGAGATGAGTCTGCGGCAGAGACATAGTTCTTAATTCAGCCCAAGCTGTATCTATTCGGTGCCTAATAACTTGTAAAACTGAGCAGGGCACTGCAGCATGGATAGACTCACTATTCCCTTAACTATCTGATAACCCAGGGTGAAAACAGCCAAGACTGTAATTCAATTATAAGAAACAATGTGATCAAAGGATGGTGTTTGCTTGCAGTTAATGAAATTATCAACTCATTGCAACATGCTCTTTGGAAACCATTTCTTACTGACTGTGTTACATTCAGGCATGTGCTCTGTGGCTATAGCTGAGATAAACCCCTGGCTCACTCTGCACGAAGCTGCTATTTTACTCTAGATGACAAAACCTGCTGCAGGAACAGCAGCCCCAAACTGGAACAAAGTTTGGGTGTGGGGAGTCTTTTATTGGCCACGATGATAAAATGTTAGCCTCCACGCTTGGTTTCTAAAGATCGACACAACAGTTCAGCTGTCAGGCTCCAATCCCAACTGAACTCTTTTCTCAGAAAAGGACAGTGAAGACAGTAATTCCAAAGACCCGCTAATGGTATTCCAAGGATTAACCATGCTGTACCAAGCCACATTGCCTGGCATTTATTCTCTTTGCCCAGCTGGAGGGTATATCAGTAACTCCTTGTGGATCTGAGTCATGCTCATCGTCAGGATACAGACATAGTTCTGGCTAAGGAAAACTTTGCTAGACTACGTAAGTCTTCATGATCCTGATCCTTTGACTTTCCACTGGAGTTCCTGAAGAAAACAACTAAACTAAATGCTCAATAATTAATAATAATAACAACAATAATTTGTGATAGTCACTCTCAGCTTGCAAAACCAGAGTTCTCCACAACCCTTCTCCACTTCTTCCCTAGTGAATCACTCTTTACCTCCCCTGCTCCCGAAAAAGGTTGTTTCATATCAGCACACTGATTCACTGCCTGCAAAGGTCCTAGGGTCAACTTTTCTGACTATGCCCTTTGGTTGGAAAAAGGAGTCTGACATGGCAAAGGAAGATGGATCCACACAGAGTCTGTGCCTGTCTTGTGCGGGTCCAGTAACCCACAGACCACCCTGCAACACAGAAAGAAATGTTCCACTTGAACCATGGTTCAATATATTAGACACTCACCCACGTGGCTTACAGTACACTTGAACTGGGATGGGTGTGACTGCGAGTTTTTATAATTTCAATTAGCATAAATTTAACTTGAACAGCCACGTGTGGCTAGTGGTCACAAAACTGACCACAGAAAGTTCTCTTGTTAACGCCAGGCAAGAACTCCTGGTTATCAAAGTTTCATTTTTCCTGATGCTTCAGTAATGTCTAATAAATCACTTCTTCCGTAAATATCTTCTTTCTTTTAGTCGTGGAAGCACCACCAATTCTTGTGTCTCTGGTGAAACCTCTGACTGTGGACTTCACATCTGTTGACTCTGCTTGTTGTGATCATACTCCCAGACCTGAAATGCCCCAGGACCTTCACACTCCACTCTCTGATAATCTTTTGATATTGTGTCAATTACAATGAAATATCTCCAAACACAGATTGCCAGAGACAAAGGGGCAACCGAGTTCTTCACCCAGTACCTACTTCAGTACCCAACAAGCAGAAAGCAACACACTTAACTTCTCAACTCTGCAAAAATCCACCTCTTCGTAGTCTTCCCACAGCAGCAGGGGCATCTACATCCATCTAAGCTCATCACAAATCTAGGCAGCTCTCCTTGAGTCCTCCTACCTTCTCTTTCAACTTTGACTCTAGGTAGATAAACAAGCAAGGGCCCTAACTGATGAATGAAAAGTAATGTTTATTTTAAGGGACATAGAAAGGGCCTAAGAAGTTTCAGGTTTAGGAGAAAAAGCTGCTATGGGGAAAATAATTTGCAAGAGGTGCCAGTGGGATTTAGAGAGGCCAGTGGGATGGTACGGTGAAGACTGATTGAGTGATTCTGGAGGTGGAAGTCGAGCAGAGAGAAGCAGAGGGTGACAGGGAATTGGGGATGGAAGACGGTACCTAGGATTTGACCTTAAGAAACTAGGTGAAAGTTAGGACAACTACTGAGATGAGTCAGGTGCTCAAAGAAGCAGTTTTGCTTCTGATGGAGGCTGCTGCTGTTGCTGGTAGTTAACCATCAACTTGTCTGTTCTATATAAGCATCATGAAGGCGGGTCTGACAAAGGGACAAAATTCATTCGGTCCCGGTCTATTAAGGCACTACTGTGGTCTCTCAATATGCCTGGAGTACTCTGGAGACATTTTCCATTCTAAATAGATGGTTAAGTAAAGAAACCTACCAGCTGCAAACAGGGGCAGGGCGTAAAAGGAAGTTCACAGATTCTTCCCCATTGCCTTACAGGACAGTGCTTGCTTCTGAGAGATACTGTGCTTGGTGGTAGGAAATCTGTGTTCAGGAAGCAACTACGTGAGACACTGATGAGGAGCAGTATGATACAGAGCAAGGGCGCTTTCTGTAGAAGGTTAATACTCTATCAGTCACACACTGAAACACTCAGGCACAGAAAAAACATTTTTTGCTCTTTATTTCCATATAAAATCTACTCACTAGGGTGAGGTTTGTGTGGAGCTCAGTGTATGAGTGTTTTAAGATCGCTTGCCCCTGAGTTTGATTCCCTAGTAAGGCCTGAAAAACAAGCAAACCACTCTCTTGATCCTTCATCTTATGCACACTCACAGGATTAAGCCTCTATATCCTAAAAAATAGTCTCCTCATCAACACGGGGGTGGCAGATGCACACCAGTGCTAGCACAAGTGCCCAGTTTGACTCTAGACCAAGTGTTTCAAGTCGGAGGCAGTACTAAAAACAAGGCACAAAATTAAAATTAGCAACAATAACAAAATTATCTTCACACTTTTAAAAAGGTTCATTTTTTCTTTGTGTTTCAAGGAAATTATTATTTATCTGTTCCTCTACAATGACTTCACTATCCTTGTTAATCTCCAGAAAAATATTTATCTCACAATATCTGAATTTTATTCCAATGAATAAGAATATGATTTCTGACATAGCTCCCTCACAGCATGACAGGCAATGGCTGTATTTAACACTGACCTTTGTAAACTGATTTCATTTATATGTAAGAAACACTCATGACTGATCATGGTCTTTAAGTGTTTCAAGAAAAATACTCTATAATTTTTAGAGACAAATATTTTAGATTAAAATGACTTTAGGATACGTTTGATACTTTCATGATTATAATAGTTTTGTTAAGTCATTGAGACTGTATTGTCATTACAAGAGCTTTTGGAGAAACTGCATTTTGCTGCCATTCAAAGCACTAAAGAAAGACATCTCTCACATTAAACATAATTCTTTCTTTCACTACTTTATACACAGTTTGATCAATAGAACAATACATTCTCTTCTTTCTTCTATATTTGTTAAAAAGATACAATTATACCTCAGTATCTTAGAAACAATGTGGTAGGCGATTAAAGAATAGAGTGAGAAAGGAGATGTGCATGTCTCATTTGTACAGTTATGAAAGAGCCACCCCGCAGAAAACAAGGTTTTTAGTCTCATGAAACTTTGTTTCAATCTCATTTGAGATGTAAGAAATCTCTTCAGATTTGGGGAGCTTCTGGGGGGACTGAAAACTGATTCTTTGTTGTGTCTTGTCAAGTTTTGTGCTCTTCGTTTATGTCCACAAAGCTTAACTATAAAGGCTCTGCATCTGAAAAAGTCACAAGAAAATATGATCAACGGTAAACTCCTACTAAATGTTCTGGAACTGTGTACAAAAATCTCCAGCAGGACAGTAAAGCCATCAAAACGCGACTTTACAGATTATTTTAGTGTCATACCTGTATGTTTAGATTTGGCTTTGTCTTGACACGTTTAGTGTCTAGCAGAGCTGGTGTCAACCTCATGATATCTAGCTAGCTATATGTTCTGTTAGTCTACTGCACGGTGACTCATACAGCACTGAGATATCTAAATTTCAAAATACATGAAGAAGCAATGATAGTACTGTCTTTGGATGCTTGGCTTGGTATCAGTAGTATAATAATTATTGAGGACCACAGATGAATAGTATTCTTTTTTTTTTTTTTTTTTTAGTTTTTCGAGACAGGGTTTCTCTGTGTAGCTTTGTGCCTTTCCTGGAACTCACTTGGTAGTCCAGGCTGGCCTCGAACTCACAGAGATCTGCCTGGCTCTGCCTCCCGAGTGCTGGGATTAAAGGCGTGCGCCACTACCGCCCGGCGATGAATAGTATTCTTAGTTCAAATATTAAAAAATTGGAAATCTACAAGTCTAATTTCCCCTTAAGAATCATAAAACCTGAGAATCTGAGGGACAATTCGTTGTTTATTTTAATCACCAAGAATTGGGTCTTTAACCTTGGTATGCTACAACATGTCTGTAAAGAATCAAATGATAAATGCATTGTGGAAATTAAAACATCCAAATTTGGAAGACAACCTTATAGTCAAAAGGAGCTAAGGATAACGTTAAATTTCTGAAGCATTTTGTACATTTTAAAAATATCAACAAAATATTTTAAAGCTTAATAAACTAAAAAAAAATGCAGAGTCAGATCAAAAGCAAAGTGAACTTTTAAATATTTGATCATAATACCAATGCACTTCACATTTTCCATAACAAAAGGCATTAAGTATAGTCAATTGTTATTTTTAATAATAAGAGGCATTAAGCATAACTTTCCAAACAGCTTGTAAAGGAATCTTTTGCAAATAAGTATGGACATTTTTATTCACATGACAAAAAGCAATGAATTTCCAGATGACTTCTTTATGAGATGTCTTCTAAGTAAATAAGTTCAAAGTTATTGCCGTTTGATTTATGAGACATATCTTACTGTTAAGTATATCTGTAGCCGAGAATACACAGGAACATGATCTTTGGCCATGACCATAGTTGGAGTGCGTTCCTTCTCATTTCTAGCTCATTACCATCAGATAAACAATGATTAATTCTCTGGGAATCACTCCCATGCACTAAACTGTTTTCCTTATCTTCTACCTCACTCCAAGGTCATGGATTTTACAAGCTTTGCTTTGGGCTGTATTTCAAAATATTCCTAGCAAAATATCTCTTTCTAACACCAAGCAATGAAAAGCCAATCTTACTAAGTTCCTTAAATACTTTCCATGAAAATGGCAAAGGAATTCATTTATTAACTCAATTTTCACTTAAACAAAGAACCCTTTTAGTCTTATAATTCTTTAAAATCACTTTAGATAGCCATAAATGGAGTTGTTTTATATAATTTTAGACATGAAAATAGAATATAGATTTTAATTTTTATGGACAGTTTAAAAATTATAACAGACAATTTAATGGCTTTTACAATGGTAACCAGTCTTTATGGAAAGTCATGGTGTTGGTCTTGCTTCCCACAGGCCCGCAGCAGAACAGACCAAAGAGGAACAGAGCCACTGAGCTAAAGGCTGTCATCTACTTTGAATACAGCCAGATTGCCAAAATGCAAGAAATCCCTGTCAATGCAGACAGACAAGTAGGAGTCTCTCCATTTTAACCCTTTAAGGGAAGGAACTCTGAAATGGCTCCTCTATTTCATGTTCTATTTTTGTGTTTGTCAGCCCCTTACAGCCTAGAAAGCCAATGTTTACTGCTCACTTCCTAAGAAGACAAACCCCATCTTGTGGGATGAGGTATTGATTAACATTACATATAAGAGCCAATTCAATGTTTAAAAGTAAATTGGTAAAAGTTTTAACATTCCACTGTGAAAGAATTAAAAAACATTGGTAGTTTTTATTCTTTCTAATTCAATGTCCTTGTTAACACTTAAAAGTGTTAACACTTAAAAGTACTTAAATATGTATTTAAAAGTACTTAAAATGTCTCAAAGAGTGCACTTTAACATTTTAGCTGATGTATTAAAGTACAGAATGAGTTTTGCTAGACTGTCCCAATACCTCTTATGATAAAAATTATAAGAAAATTAAAAAGCATTGAATTAAAAAGCCAAAAGCACAGGCATATTTCCAACAGGAAGCTGAAAGCAAATCTTCTACCAGAGCATCCTTCTGTTTCAGAAGATATGACCATACACATAAGTGCAGTACGGGCAGGTGTGGTGAATAGTTTTAAATGTCAGCTTGCCACAACCTAAAATCAACTTGGAAGAGAGAGTCATTTGAGGAGCTGTCCAGAGCAGGCTGGCCTGTGGGCACATTCATGAGGACTGCATTAAATGTTAAGCAATGTGGGAAAACTAAGTCTATTAATGGGTGGCATCTTGTGGGCTGGCCCTGGGCTCTATGTGAAAGCTAGCTGAGTCCAAGCAGGAGCAAACAAGGAAGGATGCACTCGTTCTTTCTGCTCTTGAGTGTGGCTATGATGTCACTAGAGCCTTGGTTTCTGCCTTGACTTCCCTCAAATGATGGGCTGTATTATGGAATTGTAAGAGTAAATAAACTCATGTTCCCCTCAGCTACTTTCAGTGAAGGTGTCTTATCACAGCCACAGAAACAAAATGAGGGTGGCAGGTGGGAGACAACACAATTAAATAATAACCATGGATCAAAAGACATTTTGAAATTACACATTAATTGCTATTTAAAATATAGTTTCATGTATTTCAGAATGGAAGATTGCCTGTCAAAATATTGTTATGCAAAGGAAGTTGTCTCACTCATCTAGAATGACCTGGAGCAAGACTCCTCTGGGCTTCTCTTCTCTGAATGCAAGAATCCATCAGCAGTGGGGCAAATGAGGGCCACTCCAGCTTTTTTAATATTCATACATTCAACAACCAAATTACTTCTGCCTCAAGAATGAAACATAAAACTGGACTGAAGAAATACAATTTTTTAAAAGAATTTGTGAAATGATGAGTTCTGGACAAATGAACTTTCAAAATAATTATAATCAAAGATGATGTGAAAATAAAGCAATTTTCTGGCCATCTAACCAATATGGAGGTTTATACAACTGTTCATATTCCTTAAATGTGAGAGTGTACATGTAAACCACAAGGGAGAAATTGATTGTTGTCCTGTAATTTTTATTTCTAAAGAAGATTCTGTGGGGGCTGCAGAGATGGCTCACTGTTTAAGAGCATTTATTATTCTTGCAGAGGACCTCGCATCAGTTACCAGCACCCACATGGAAGCTCCCAACCATTTGTAACTCAAGTTCTAAAGTACCTACATTCTCTTCTGACCTCCACAGGTACTGCATGCAAATGGTACACAGACATACATGCAGGCAAGAACATCTACATACATGAAAAACAAAAATAAATCTTAAAAACAACCCACAAAAATAACATGACCCCAACAGAAGGCAGATTGGAAAAATCCTTAGGAAATTTCACATTCTCAGATGAACTCTGAAGCCTTAGGGCAATGGATGGTATGTTTGTGCTCAAGCCAAAGAAGAAGTTTTACTAATGATTTTAAGACATAATAAATCAATATCAGCATAAATATTCAGGTACCTTAATAAAACAAAAATATTCTGACCTTTGGGGCAAAAATTACCTCAAACCTTACTCAGTTTGCACAAAGTTGATTGATACCTTCCTCGACAAAAGCCAATATCAGCTCTCAACTTTCCACTGACAAGGAATCTAAGTAGATCTATTCCTATGATAGCTACCACAACCAAACAACAGCAACAAACAGGCTATCACAGAGTTGGGGGCAGCTAGAGGAGGGGGTCTAAGTAACTCTCTTTAAGAAAAGGGACTGAAAACCAGTTTTAGTGGCAGCACACAATTTTCATATTCTTAATACAGTCTCAGACCAATATCTCAGTTACAAAGAGGCATCATCTTGGTTACATATGTGAAACAGAGAGAAACATATGTGTAACTATTTGTTAGCTACAACCTACTTTGAATTTTTCTCATCACAAGATCATATTGATTTTTGCCAATATGTTTATACCAAAGACTAATAGAAATTCACACTTGTATAGGCAAAGCAAATTTGTTCAGACAGTATACCTTGTTCAGAGCTTTGAAAGGCAACACTGTAAAAAGTTCTGCTTTTTTCTCCCCTTTTGCTCACTGAGTATCAGCTTCTTAGGTTGAGTTTCTAAGATCTTATTTTGAAAAGGCCGTCTTCCATCCATCCCTAACCCACACCTCTGTGTGCTTCTCCAATTAGCATGGGGTCAGAGAAAGGAGCACATCCGAGTCTCTTCTCTAATGACTAGATAAACACAATCTATGGGATCTAATTTAATTATGTATAGTGTGTGGATCTTCTCATTAGCTGTAGTTGACTGAATATCTGCAAGTCATTTGATCCATTCATCCTTTCTCCCAGTTTCCCAGTTTCAGAAAACATTCAGTCAATGGTATTGAGTGAGAATTTACTATGTGCCAGCTATTGTCCTGTATAGATTTTTTCAAATAAAGGAAAAGACAATAATATGCTTGCAATTCCAGGTTAAAAAGCAAGTGCCTTGATGAGGCTTTCAATAAAAAAAAAAAATGTAATGAAGCTGGTAACAGAGCTGGAAAGACAAAAAGG
Organism: Peromyscus eremicus; assembly: GCF_949786415.1. Lineage (NCBI taxonomy): Eukaryota > Metazoa > Chordata > Mammalia > Rodentia > Cricetidae > Peromyscus > Peromyscus eremicus. The sequence continues at coordinate 23,674,656 of NC_081425.1, read as the reverse complement.
AATGGGAGCCAGGCTGGCAAGAAGAAAAAGGAAAACCAAACCAAAACAACAACAATAAAAAAAAACCCACCAAACAAACCTACTTCATGTGTTCTTCTTTTTTTTTGACATTTCATACATGTGTATCGTGGATTTTAGTTGTTTATATCCCTATCCCCCTCCTTATTCCCTCCTCTCTTGCTGGAAGTCTTCTCAGCAAGACCCTCTCCTCCTTTCACATCTTGGTGTGTGGCCCCCAATTGAGAATTTCTTGTTTCAGCGAGAAGCAACTTTTCAGTGGCGACGCCACTGAAGAAAATGTCACCTCTTTCCCCAACAACTGTTATCTCCAAAAGTTCCTCAGGGAGGGGGGACCTCAGGGGCCGCTTTCCCTGTTCATGATGACATGTTGAATGTACAATCTTGTGTGGATATTGTGCAAATATATACAGCTACAGTGAGATCACCAGGGCAATATCCATGCTGTGCAGGAAGAAATCTTTATTGCACATCTTTTCAACCTTCTATTCTTTCTGCCTCTTCCCACAAAGTTCCTTGAGCCCTGGAGGGGTGATAATGTCCCATTCCAGGACAAGTACTCCATCATAACTTATTCTCAGCACACAACAAAAAGCTACTCTCATCCCCAAAAGTAGAAGAATAGAGAGAACAGTGTCAGAACACAATGCTTTTTTCTCTGTGCTTTTACAGAGCGCAGAGAAACAGGACTGCACCAAGAGATGTGTAATCAGATGCTGTCATGGCCAAGGAACACTGACCAAGTCAGCAAGACAGAAGGAGGAACGCTTTCCCGCTTTCCTGGTGCTATCTTTCTCTCATTTTTCTCACTGAACTTAGGAAGTGCATCAGCCTGGGAACTTGGCAAACATTGTAGGAAAGGGCAAAGAAAACATAATTTAGAGACATCTAGAAAACAGTAATGCCTTACCATTTCAAGTTGTCAGTCTGTAAAACCATTTTCAAAATGTCTCCAAACCAAGTGTGCATATGTGCGCACAGACCAGCACACACATGTGCATGCACTTGGGAAGTCACATTGGCAAGGCAACAATGTACAGAAAGTAATATACTGAGAGCTCAATCTGCTCAATCTTGTTTTTTTTTGTTGTTGTTGTTGTTTTTGTTTTTGTTTTTTGTTTTTGTTTTTTTTGGTTTTTCTTTTTTTTTTTTTTTTTTTTTTTGGTTTTTCGAGACAGGGTTTCTCTGTGTAGCTTTGCGCCTTTCCTGGAACTCACTTGGTAGCCCAGGCTGGCCTCGAACTCACAGAGATCCGCCTGGCTCTGCCTCCCGAGTGCTGGGATTAAAGGTGTGCGCCACCACCGCCCGGCTTTTTTTGGTTTTTCGAGACAGAGTTTCTCTGTATAGCATTGTGCCTGTCCTGGAACTCACTCTGTAGCCCAGGCTGGCCTCGAACTCACTGAGATCTGCCTGCCTCTGCCTCCCAAGTGCTGGGATTAAAGGCGTTCGCCACCACTGCCCGGCAGAGAGCTCAATCTTTAGAGCCTAGGATCCAAGAGTCACTAATGACTATGCAGTATTATTAACTGTTTTATCCTTTGAAAATTCATCTTAAGTCACTCAAAAGAGTTTGCTGCCATGAATGTCATTGTATGTTCACTTTAGTGATTAATAAAGCATATGCTATTTTCTTTAGCTTGCTTGCCTTATTTAGGTCTTTTAACCACTTTCTTCCCAGTCTGAGGTACTGATAAATTTCTTTCAAACTAGGATATTTATTTAATTTTATCTAGTACCCTGTGTGTTTGTGTTTGTGTTTGTGTGTGTGTGTGTGTGTGTGTGTGTGTGTGTGCTGTTCACATTGTGGAGGGGGTGTGTGCAGAGGTAGATGCCAGGCATTGGGCATCTTCCTCTATCACTGTTCATCTTATTTTCATTATATACATAATATATTGTTATATAATATAGTATATAATATATATATATTATAATATTGTTTTCTGTTTGTTTGAGACAGTTTTTCAGTTTTCCTCTCTGAACCTGGAGCTCATATGTAGAACTGCCTTTCTCTGCCTCAGCATAAGGATCGCAGGCAGGTACTGTCGTGTTCAGCTTTTTATGTGAATTCAAGGATCTGAACTCAGGAACTCACACTTGTGCAGTAAGCACTTTATACGAACGGAACCATCCCCAGCCTCTCTAGTCCGTTTGGCTCGTATCTCATGTGGCCACTAAGAAAGCCACTTAAAAAGAGAATTATAATAAATAAATTGTGGAAGTGTGTTGTTTATTTTTTCTCTTTAATGTAAATTTTTAGGTTTTTTGCCTTTTATTTTTCATTATGTATACTGATTGGAAAAAATATCCATTCTGATATTAGTATGTACTTTCTTTTTTATTTTTAAAGGAATGTTTATTAAATGCTATCAAATTTATTGGCAGTATCAACAGTAGATGTTCTTTTCATTCTTTCTTTCATATCCTTTTCTTTTTGATCCACTTGCATTTCTTAGTTTATATACATAACTCCTTGGACATATAAAACATACATTATGCACATATGTGATATATGGTACAGCCAGTCAACGTAAGTCTTGCTCTGTGGTTATCGCCCTCCCCCACTTCGGTGAGCCACACAGCTGCAGTCAGGGTTGAACCTGAGCCCCTCACACTGCCTGCATAGTTCCATCCCTGTGGAGTGCTGAACAGTGCTTGATATGATGAAAAATCCCGCTTTTACCCGGGTTCCAGATTCAGAGTCGTTCTAGATGGCTCATGCAACTAAAGTTTAACTTCTGCATAATAAAACAAGTGTCTTGCAGGGTCATGGGACCCTAGAATGCTGAAAGGATTAGGAAGCATTTGTTCTTGTTACACTGAAAACAAATCACCTACAAACCAGAGACCTGTGATTTTTCCAGTGGGGTGCTGGAAGTGTCATGCAGCCGGAAGACAAGGCCTAACCCTAATCACTGGGTGATATTTTTCACATACCCAAACTCTCCTCTTATGCACATGGTTTATAAAATGGAAATTTTGACTTGTGAATTTATATTTAAACCCTGAAACCCTCGAAAAGGAAAGTAGGTGCTTTGATCTCTGCCAGCTGTCCCAGTGACTTCAGTGTGGGTAGTCAGATATGCTGACATTGAAGAGAAAGGTTGCAGCCTGAATTATGAGCCATGTGTCAAATCAGGAATGGATGGCAGGAGATGTAGGGGTGTCAGGGACACACCAGGGAGGAATGAGTGACAGGGAACGATGAAAGCCTGATCTAACTGGAATGGAGAGAGTGGAAAGGATGTAGGTTGACATTGGGTTACCAAGTCTTAGATGAGAGTTTCTATCCAGAAGAGACCGTGAACGAGAACAGAACTATGTCCTTATAGTTTACCAGTGGAGAGAAGCTGCCTCACAGGCTTAGTAGGCAGTACTTCTGTCTCACAAGCGGGAAGAACACAAAGCATACAGCAGAAGATAAGTTTTTGAAGAATCAGGTCCTGAGCACACTCCACAAGTATGCTTCATAGTCACAGGAAGGCGAGAACATCATACTTATTTGCTATAAGACAAGCTAAGTCCTCTAAGTTCATTATCACTGAAATTGCAAGCTATATTAACAAGCAGTTTCCAATTCAGTAATTTAAAGTTTTCTCATGAGAAACGTACTTCTGAAGAAATCACATTATCATTCTGAGAACTGTATTTTTTCTTTTATAAAAAGCAATGTAAACATGAAGGGCAAAAATTGGTGTGTTCTAAAGGTCCAACATGGGCCAAGCAACACACTAAGAATGACTGGTGACCCCTCACACCACATTAGGTGACCTCCAAATCTTCTGGAAACATCCTACAAGCTGGCTGTGAAACTGGGCCAATTTCAGCTTGTCTGTGCACCAGAGCTCAATGTAAAGGTCATCAGAATGTTGCAGGCTGAGACTGATAAGTGCCCTTATCTCCACCTAACTCATCTCCTCGTGGAGGCAGCTTTAATGTCTGGATGTCTAGGAGAATTAATCTGAATCTAAGCACTCATTTTCAGAGTGAGCAATTCTCTTCACATTTTTCACTTTCTCCTAAAACCTATAGTCTTTTTTCTGTGCATATAGAGTCATTTAGTTATACATGTGGGTCCTAAATGGTAGCCCCACCCCAACACTATGATATAATTACTCATTGTGGTTTTCCACAAAGATGTTATCTTCCCTTCATTAGTTCTATGTTTTATCATTTTACATTTCAAAGCTCATAGAAATTATTCTAGGCAAAGGTTTTTTTTTCCCTCCCACATTTCATATCTGGTCCCAAAAGGCAATATTGTCAAAATACATTGAAATCTATGGTGGTTACATTTCCATGCATTCAAAATTACACTCTCAATTTGTTTCTTCTGGCAAAAATAACTTTTTACTTTCTGAGTGATGGTGGAAGACGGAATAGCATACATCAAGAACATTCAGTAAGTCTCTACAATGGGAGAAAGACAGGCATCAAATGAAGACTCTTGACTTAGCTGATCCAAAGACTGCAAAACATCAATGGGTCCGGCATCCCCTTATTCTTATTCAAATGAGCTAACCAATCACACTGCAATACATTCATCTTTCTGAGCACAGTGTGTTTTTGAAGGTCATATATTTAAAACACGTACTTAGCATCCCTGGGTTTACATCCCCACTCACATGAAACTGTCCATCATTTGCATCATCCAGACAGGTTTCCAGTGCCTTAGCTATGGTCACTTCCTTAGTTATGGTTTCTATTGCTGTGGTAAAACACCACAACCAAAAGAAACTCGGGGAAGAAAGTTTATTTCATCTTATACTCCCACATCACAACCCATCATCAAAGGAAGTCAGGTCAGGAACACAAGGTAGGAACCTGGAGGCAGGAAGTGAGATAGGAGCCATAGAGGAGTGGTTCTTAGTGCCTTGTTCCTGATGGCTTAATCAGCCTGCTTTCTTTGTACCATCTAGGACACTTGCCCCAAAGTAACCCCACCAACAGTGGGCTGGGCCCTCTAACATCAATCATTTATTAAGAATATACTCTACAAACTTGCCCACAGGCTGATCTTACAGAGGCATTTTCTCACTTGAGGTTCCTTCCTCTCAGATGACTGTAGCTTGTGTTAAGTTGGTATAAAAACTGGCCAGGACAGCCACTAACCCAAGGTGAAGACAGCAATATGCCACTTCTATATAAAGAACTCTGTAAATGTAGAGGGCCAGGCCAAATGTGAGAGAAAAAGCTTAGCTCCTCATAACAACTGTGTAGTCCTGGCTCTCATGTTAACCCATAAGGAAAAAAATCATGGAGGAAAACAGCAATCCTAGCACCCTAAGTCACCTGCCTGGGTGAGGAGAACAGAGCTGATCAGGTGTTTATTCTAAACAGGTAAACAAGATGGCTGTCACTAGACTCTATCACAGGCCTGACAACACCTGGAAGAAGGAAACGTGCTGTCTCTCAGTGCTTGGCCAATCATGCACTCAAACAGCACTTCCTATTGATTATCCTTCCATCATCTGAAAGGTGAGAAGAGAAGTTAGAGACCCACAAATAAAGAGAGCGGTTGGGATTAGGGCATAGCCCCTGCCATCTGATTATGATGACTTGCTAAGGCTGCAGGTTAGGGTTAGCACAGAAAGAAGACGGGCTTATTGTTTACAAGGCAGAAGCTGTAGAGAGAGGACTCAGGGTGTGATTGGATGGTGGAGAAAGGGCACACTGGCAGCAACATCCAGCAGCTACACCGTGGAGCAGCTCAGACGTCCACTCCGTAGGGACACTGTCCAGATGGGGGTTGGGATGTGGAGACAGGGGCCAGTGGCTGACTAAGAGGAAACACAACTGCCCAGCTCTGGCAGGTTCAGAAAGTAGAGTAAATGGTGACATCATCTATAGGAAGACTGTGACATTGCTAAGCCACACGGGCAAAGAATTAGTTCATGACAATAAGTCTCAAAGGGACTTCCATTGCTGCCTTCCTTCCTGTCTCTCCATGTTCACCTTCTAAAAAGAGGGAAAGGGCACGCCCCCAAGTCATTCTTCCTCAGCCACCTGCAGTGGACTCCACTGTATAGAACAGAAACTCTAGGGCGTGTGTCCCTTCTTAGAGCCATTTGGGCTGGAAACTGAAACATGAAACCAAATATAAATCTTTTTTTTTTTTCTGTTAAGAATCAGAAATCACTAATGAGCTACAGAAAATATTTGAGAAATGAAAGACGGGAAGGGGGGTTTAGTGAAATCAGAAAATATATGAAATCATAACTTACTGAAATTGCCCAATAAACTGATTAGAGATGGTTAGTAAAGACATTCAGCCAACATGCGAATATCAAACTCTCTCAGCAACAAGACAGCTTCCCAGATTATAGCTAGCATGCACTTAAACAGACCCTCACACGTGAAGAGAAAAATTCACACATGCTACTGTGCAATGATCATTTTGTTCACCAGCTTCAGTTAAGTGGGATTAATGGGTAGCTAAAGTAACTACCCCAACAAGTGGCTGCAAAGCATAAGAACACATCTTAAACCTTAAGATTTTTCAGTCTAATGGATGACAGCACAACTCTAAGGTTTAGTGGAATTCATTCATTCTACATTGCTTGTGTTAATAGAATGATTATATGGCTTCCAAATAAGGAGTTTTACATTACAGTATTGACTGTGAGAAATCACACTATGTGCACAGAACACTGAGTGTGGAACATAGTTTTCAAGGACCTAGAAAAATTAATTACATAGTAAAAAAAAATTAGGCTTGTGCAGCATAGCAAGTGATTCATATTTTTTAAAAATGGGAGAAGTAATGATTTTGCTTCCCAAATCAGTCAAATGTCTACATGTTCTTTCTTTAGTAATGATACTGTATTTGGCTTACTAGATGAGTTGTTCATGACTGTTAATTCAAAGAGCAAAATACTCATACACATTTTAATCAGGATGAGATTTCTGTTGGCCCATTCACCTTAAATTTGATGCCAAGAACCAGGAAAAAATCTTGGAAGTTCTAAGTTCTAGTTATAAAAGCAGAAGATAAACGTGATTCACGGGCGTTGTGCTTGGGGAACACCCCAACAGTGACAAACTGATTATTTCAAAGCCTGCCTGGATTGGAGTGTTCTTTCCCCTAAAGAAAATCACAGAGGTCCCTAACAAAGTAAGTGAACATACACTAAAATCACACAAAAGACTGTGTTGCTGTTTATATTATATGGTCAAAGATGCCAGCCACATTCAGTAAACACTCTGTACTTAGCAATAGCTTCACCTACGGAGACAAGAAGAATGGGCTCAGATTCTTAATATTTCTTGAAAATGTATTTCCAAGTTGTGCTAAAGAAATCAGTCAGAAAGCTCTAGCCCAGCAGTCCACCCACGTTCAACCACCTTTCCACACCTAATGATAATTACACTCTGTGGAACAGGCAGCCTCTAATAAATACCATCACCCTTACAAGACAAAGATCTGGAGGGGCCTCACTGTTGCCATGGAAATATCTTCAGGCCACCTTGTCCTCAATACTAAACATCACCCTCGTGTTAACCTGCTGAGAAAGAGGGGGGCATATGTTAGCCTAAATTATAGGATAACTCACTCCGTCCTGATGGTTTATAAATGCCATGTTACCCATAGTTCTAGAACAATCCTAACAATAGGGAACATGAATCTCAGTGTCAGCCACCTCTGACTAAATGTGCTCTTGCTTCCTTGGTTTTCATGTGACACCCCACCCACCTCACCCCCTGCCAATGTAGCAGAGCAATAAAGGGCAGCAAAGATATCGCCACAGTCACATTCCTTTTCTCCACTCTAAGCTCTGGGATCTGTGACTTCTAAAAGTACTGGTGTGGTTCACAAATGTAAGACAGGGAAATAAGTCTCCTCAGGTCTACTGACAGGAACAGAATCTTTCTTTTTCTTTTTTTTAATTAAGAAAATTTTTATTCATTTTACATACCAATCACAGATTCCCCTCTTCCCTCCTCCTGCCCCTCCAGTCTCCCCCCCCCAACCCACCCCCATTCCCTCCTACAAGAAGGTAAGGACATGGGGAGTCAGCAGAGCCTGGTACATTCAATAGAGGCAGGTCCAAGCCCCTGCCCCTGCCTCAAGGCTGTGCAAGGTGTCATACCATAGGTAGTGGGCTCCAAAAAGCCTGCTCATGCACCAGGAATGGATCCTGATCCTACTGCCAAGGGGGCCCCTTAAGCATATCAAGCTATGCAACTGTCTTGCTTATACAGAGGGCCTAATACAGTCCTGTGGAGGTTCTATAGCCTTTCTCCAGTAACTGATGGAAGCAGAGATCCACAGCCAAACACCAGGCCTGGCTTCAGGAGTCCAGTCGAAGAGAGAGAAGAGGGATTCTATGAGCAAGGGGCATCAAAATCATGGTGGGGACACCTGCAGAGACAACCAAACCAAACTAGTGTAAACTCATAACATTTAGAAACAGAATCTTAATAATCTTGTCGAGTGGCTGGTAAAGGGGTTACGACAGTGTTCTTCAAAGGGAGCTATGAAAGGAATCAAGAAACTTTCTCGAGGCATTTAACAGCTAAAAAATGCCAGTTCAGAACTCATAAAGACTGTGACAGCATGCACAAATTCCTGTAGAAGCTCAAGCTAGACAAAATTCTAGAATGGAGGATGGGAAGTGTGCAAGAGGTCCCACCCTCAACCAAGGAGCCATTGAAGCTTGCTTCTGGGAGAGAGAAAGGCAATTCTCTTCAATGGAGTGACACCTAATACATTTAACATAGCCTAGGGCAGGCCCCAAGCCAGGGAAGAGATGGAAAGAGAGACAAGAAGAAAATGAAGTTGAGTGAGCACAGAGGTGGGGAGGATCTGGAAGGATCTGGGGGAGGAACATGAATATGTTCAAAATATGGTGTATGGGATTCTTAAAGCATAAATAAAAACATTATTTTAAAAAACATACAAGTTCATTTAATATAGTTGCAAATACTTTCAGTGGACATCAAATATAGTTTGGGACTGCAGGTACCAAATACAACTTGGTCATATATAAACTACTGATAATTTATATGTAACTTATACTTTAAATGTGCTTCTTTTAAAGGCCACTTAAACATAAATCCCCAACTAGTTACAAATGATAGTTTAAAAAGTAGAATAACGGAAGTATAGTTATTTGGACTTTCATTATCCCAAAATGCTTATGGTATGCAGAGAACATATAAAGCAGAGCAGAACAGAGAGGATGTGAGAGGGAAATTTTCAGACAGTGGATAGGAGCCTGGACAGTGTCTAATCCTCTACTCTTTGAGGGTGGCCCTGAGTTTCTGACTTACCTTATCTACCTATTGTGTTTTACTCAAACTGACAGGCATCCCAACTGGTACTTCATATAGAATCTCCCAGTTAGGAAGAGGAAGAGACTTCATCAGCTTCACAGATGTGTTCCTTTCAGGAGTTCATGATAGTGTTACTTTACATCTTCATTATAGCATTACTCTAGGTCATCATTTAGTATAATGGGAACATTTACAGAGAACACTCTGAAGTGTCCTCTGGACTAACAGTGAGTCAACTTCCCACCACAGAGAAATCCATCACTATTAAGTCAGGAATCTAAAGCATCTCTTCCTTCTAGTTGTTCAATGTTGCTCTTAAACATACTTCTTAACATCTGTGTGCTGAAGATCCCACTTTGAATAAGGGGGTCATAAATACTGAGGTGGTGTTCATTGACGCGAGGTAGAATGTACTACTATCCACGGAATAGAGAAATACACAGAGAGACCTAAAGACAGGCCCTATCTCACAACATGATGCTCTGTGTTCAACAGCGTTTCTTTGGAAGGCTGCACCCATCCATATACCCTCTCTTTTTCCTAACAGGATACAGCAGCTTTGCTCTGATCAGCTCCTTTACATGTATCACTAGCAGATCATAAGTTTTTCAACAACAGAAAAATTGACCCACAAATCAAAACTTTCTACCTTTCCAGCTGTGTTAACACAGGGTTTTGTTTTGTTTTTGTTTTTTTTTTTTAAAGTAGCAGAATCTAAAAGAAAATATGTTCTCACTCGGCTAATGTCTGATTGACACAGAAATTTTAAAAACAATACCGTATTTTAAAGAGGCACTGTCTGGGTATGGCATCAGTGTATGCCACAGCACGCGGAGATATGAAGGAGCCACACATCAAGAGACAGGCGATGAACACCAAAACGAACCACATAGTCTAGTGTCTTATTATTTGTGGCAGTCCACAAACACATAAGCCAGTAAGTAAGTGGTACAAAAAAATAAATAAATAAAAGGAAGAGAAAAAACATCTGATACAGTATTTGAAAACAGCACAGCAATCTGGGCAGCCTTTGTAAACATGCATTAGCATTCAGTATAAGAGAGCGGCCTCCTGAAGCCAATTTCAAGAAGGGATTATGCAATTATTTCTGAAACTTTCTTTGAATATCAAGTCATAAATTTCTCAAAGGGGTCGAGTTTAAGCCTGGGGAAGAGTTAAAGTCCTGGAAGCTTCAAGCTCTCCCACCGCTCTTGGGCTTAATCTGCAGAAGAAGTCAAGACACACTAGTGAACATGGCAAAGAGGCCATAGTCACACATTTTCAATGACCATCACAACATGGGCAATGCAAAAGCAAGCAAAGAAAACCAAAACCAAAAAAACCACGAGAAAAACAGATGAACTAGATAGGAAGATGTAACCAGAGTCCTCAACCACAGCCAGCAGACACAATGTGACATATATTTAAAGCAGTGGAGTGTTATTTATTGTTATTAAGGTTCATTGATAAAATCTAGGACCTCATACTTCAATACATTGTTGTGAGACACTGTAAGTTGATTTCTATAAAATCATTTCCCCCAAATTGCTGAAATTCTGTTTTCTCGGAAAAAAAAAAACTATAGTGAATAGAATTTTCACTGTTGAAGACAGATAAGGCATTAATTTCTGGAAAGGGTAATTTGTTCTGTATTTTGTTTCGATTTTTAATCTGACTCAATTTATTCAACTTTGATGCTATGAGCTCCTGGTAAAGCCAAAATTATGTCCAAAAGGCCAAAGAATATAGAATTAGAAATCTTAGCCCTCTCTAGGAAAGTATTGGCTATTCATTCCAGTGATATAAAAAATAATATAATTATAATTTGGGTCATTTTATCATGGGGAAACAGCATGTGGTTTCACGCTGTATGTTACAGGGTTTGTGACCATGTGCAATGATTAACTGCTGTGACAAAATCTCTAAAACCATAGCTAAAGGTTAGAAGAAGTTGGTTTGGTTCTCAAAGGTTCACGAGGACTGCTGCCCATCCGGTAGAAAGGTATGAGGCTGAGAACACAGGGTGCTGAGAACACAGGGTGCTGAACACAGGGTGCTGAGCACAGGGTGTTGAGCACAGGGTGCTGAGCACAGGGTGTTAAGCACAGGGTGCTGAGCACAGGGTGCTGAACACAGGGGTGCTGAGCACAGGATGCTGAGAACACAGGATGCTGAGAACACAGGGTGCTGAGCACAGGGTGCTGAGCACACTGCATCCTCAAGCAGGAAGTGGAGTTGAGTACCAGTACTCAGCTGCCTTTCTCTTTTTCTCTGGTTTTTCTTCAGTCCAGGACTCCAGCCCATGTGATGGGTGCTGTCCACATTCACAGGAGGTCTTCTTATCTCAGTCGGTTCTCTCGGGAGATGCCCTCAAACACATCCCGACTAAGGCCACAGTTGTTTACTAATCCAATCAAGCTGATAGTGAAAATCAACCAATTGTACTGACGACATTTTAAAATATACTTTAACATCTTGGACTCAGTTAGGAAGAAAAGAATGGAGATACACTCACAATGACACACGGGACTCCGCACAGCCAACTGAGAATGAGGGGTGCCAAGCTATTATTATATAATTATATAATATTATACAAATTGTGCTATGTAGCACTAACACACAGAACTCAGTACCCAAGGATTGTCATTCAAAAAAGCCTATCCTTTGGCAACCACTTACCCTTGGTATTGACATCAATTTATACTCAGCAAAAGTATGTCACCTGCCAAGTATGATGGACCATGACTCTCATCCCAGTACTTAGGAAGCCAAGATAGAAAGACAGCCATGAAGTAGAGACCAGCCTCTACACTGAGTTCTAAGACAGCCTGGGCTACAGGGAGATCTGTCTCAAAGACCAAACCAAACAAATCAAACAAACAAACAAAAAAAACAAAAAAATCCAAATTATTCTCCATCACCAATGTGATGGTAATTTGAATTTTACAGCTTTCTGAAATCTTGATGTCATTTAATTGCCTATTTGTTTTGTTTTATGACTGTACTAGTTCTACACCACATAAAAATTTAAAGGCTATTTTGAATGCTTGCTTGTTATATGCAGTATTATAAGCCAAAGATCTAAATATACCTTTGGAGGTATTGAACACTTTCTCCTTTATAGTGATCTGTTCACTCCCCACGTCTAGCCCACAGAGTGCCACTGCTCTTCGGTTACTGAATTACCTCTCATGCCCAGAGGACGTCTTACTAGTACAGGTGAAAGGCTTCTGTTCCTTTCTGCCTAGTCTTGGTCTGAGGGACTACCAACCTATTTTTATTCATCTAAGGTTCTAGTGATAAGTGTCATCATTATGGTTAACTGCTTCACTTTTAAGAGGGGGAATAACAGCCTAATAGCTTCACAAATACACAGTACAGAGCAAGATCAACAAGCTTGAGCCCAGTTCCAAGAATTTGTACAAAGACTACTTCTTGTACTCTTTCCACTGCTAACCATATTACTCAGAAGATTCTAATTCTGGAAAGATAATTTCTAATCAGTTTAGTACCGCGCTTTATGCCATATTGTTCCCTTTTCATTATTACCACTGCAGTATACACAACATAACTTATATGATGAAATGCCTTATATTGTCAGTTCTGGATAAATGTTAAAATAGATTTTAAAATTAGATGCTGTTACTCACAAACATCCATGAGAAAAAAAATTAATATCCACAAGAATTGGCTTTCCCTTTGAAATGTTTGTATCAACTGATTATCATCACCCAACATAACTTTTCTATTTAAAACCAACCACCCCTCTTTCCTGACGGATCACTTCATCTCAAGTTCCCCTATTTTGTCAGTGTGCATCCCACTCTATGCAATGAATCCCAGCTCATTCCAGGTACTGCAAACCTGGCTGAGGCTGGAAGGTCACAGACCCTAGAAGCAAACCCTTTTCTAATGTGATGTAGTATCAAACTGCCTTCTAAATGCGTACTTTACAGTCACAGATTAGCACAGTTCTCAGGCCTCGTCGAAGCAACTTCCTGTTGAAGCAGATGGAGGCTACTCCAGAGAACCACACTGGTCAGGCTAGAGAAAATGATTACGGAGTGCTTATTTCCAAACGTCTGTAACACAAGCCCTCCACCTAAGTCTCGGGGAATGTCAAGGAAGAAGCAACAGAAAGATGCTAGAACCAGAAGACCAGGAAAACTCTAAAAAAAAATCAAACTATCATTTGAAGCACGTTTTTAGGGACTTCAAATGAAACAAAACATCTGTCCCCTGATACACAAATATCCTACTTTTTAAAATTATAGTTGGGATACTTTATGTATTCGTATTCTTTGATCCATGTATTCCATGAGGGGTTTTTTTTTTTTTTTTTTAATTATTGGTCAATATGTTTGCCAGTGTTGGCATTGTCTTTCATATGCTATCTTTGCTGGCCTGTTATTACATACCTTCAGCTTCATAGTCTTTTCCTGTTTCCTCTTCATTTTGTAGATTTGTTTTTATTCATCTGAATTTTGTATCACTGTGTCAGTATATGCCACATGTATGTTGGGGACCCTTAGGTCCTCTAGAAGAACAACATGTGCTCTTCATTCCTGAGTCATTCCTCTGGCCTCATCTATTTTCTTCTCTTCTCCTCTGTTACCTTCCAGGCAATTCACTATGTATGTGTATATGCTGGCTAGTGTGATGTCAACTTGGCACAAGCCAGAGTTAGATGAGAAGAGAGAACCACAATTGAGAATACGCCCCCATAAGGCTGGCCTGTACTCTAGGCTGTGAGGCATTATATTGACTAATGGTTGATATTAGAGGGTCTCTCCCATGGTGGGGAGGGGGGCTGTCCCTGAGAATGGTAGTCCACGCTATACAAGAAAGCAACTGGGCATGCCTTGGAGGGCATGCCTCTAAGCAGCACTCCTCCATGACCTCCACATTAGTCCCTGCTGCGACTTCCCTGGAAGACGGACTGCAAGAAGAAATAAACTCTTTCCTACAAAGTTGCTTTTGATTACGGTGTTTTATCACAGCAATAGAAAGCTGAACTAAGACAATCTATTTTCCAGTTCACCAATTTTCTCATTAGCTAGATCATGTCTGCTTTATAATCTTGCTATTCCATGTTTTATTTTTGTCGTATTGATTGCCATTTTAGAGTAACATGGGCTGTAGGGTTTCAGTTGTTTCAAATTTTCCTGGTCATTTCACCACTTGTTCATTTTTGTGGTCCATCTTTTAGTGCTTTAAATATGTTCGTACATCCATTTTGTATTTGTATATTTGGTAACTGTAACATGTGGGCTCTGTTGTGGTAAACTTCTCTGCTGCTTTGATAAGGAAAACAAACCAAACCAAAACAAACAAACAAAAAACCTAACCAAAATCAACTTAGGAGAGGAAAAGTCTTGCTTGGCTTCCAGGTCATAGCCCATCACTGAGGGAAGCCACAGTCAGAACTCAAGGCAGAAACTAGAAGCAGAAATCATGAAGGAACTCTGCTTATAGGCTTGCTTCATTTGGCTTGCTCAGCTTCTTTCTAGAGCTCAGGCTCAAATGCCTAGGAATGTCACTGATCAAAGCGGGCTGGCCCTTCTCTATCAATTAGCAATTTAAGAACATGTCTCCCGGACAGGCTGAGGCCAATATGATGGAGGTAGTTCTTCAGTGAGGTTCCTCTTCTTAGGTGTGTCATGTTAACAACTAAAGTTACCTATGAAACACTCCGTAAGTGTATTCTGAGTTTTACTATTTTGGTTCTCAGATAAAATGGGAAGCCTCATGAAGGTGGTGATTGACTGCTGCCTGCTTCACCTTAAGCTTTTAACATCCTGAAAATCTACACCAATGATGCTTGACAGCCAACTTCTGCCTGCTTCTGCTAGGAGCTAGAGCACCACTGGCCTGAAAGTAGCAGCCCATTTCAATGGCCCCAAGTTAAAGATGGTGTGAGAAGTTCAGAACCACCACCCTTATGACTTTCCCAGGTCTTGGTATCCACCCTGCAGTGTTTTGGTTTTTGTTGTTGTTGTTTTGGTTTTTTTTTGTTGTTGTTGTTTTTTAAACACATTTTCACTCTCAGAACAATCACCACTCCTTCATTCTCTCCAGTCCATTCGCTCTATTTAGTAAGGGAGACAGAGAAGACTCATTTCTCAGGTACTACAGCACTTCTTCCTCCCCAGCCCACTAAATGTGTTTCTAAAAGAGGTTGTTTAAGATGATCACTAACTAGAAGTTAAGTCCATATTCTCTTCTTAAGTGGGGGCATCAATCTCTGCTCTGAAATGAAACAGCTGCATGCTCAGGGGAGCACCTTCCTCGTCCTTACCCGTTGCTCAATTGTAAGTTTAGACCTTATACCCACCTGTAAGTTTATACCTTCTTCCCATACTGCAATGCTTCTTCAAAGTTCCTCATGCTCAGTACACAGTTTTTCCATGAATTGCACAGCATTCACCATGTCCTAAGCACTCTGCCCAACCTCTTTGCTCTACCAATCCAAGTTCTGCACAGACTTTTAAACCTAGGTCAATCAACTGTTCCTTTGGAGGTGTTTTCATTTCAACCTTTATTTCTGCATTCTTCTTAATGTCCAGAACTCAAAATTCACCACAAAACAATGCTTCATCCAAGGTTCAAAAATAGGAAGACTACCTGCTGTTTCTATCCTAAAATTAAATTCAACCAAGCCCAAGGGTAATGAAGAAATATGCAGGGCACCCAAGTTCTGGCTGGCAGAGGCCACAGCACCTGGCTCCTTACCCACAGCCCAGAACTCTTCCCTTTGTACTGTGCTGGTCATTGGACATTTCCATTCTCTTTTCTGAACAAAATCCCTATGGTCACTGAAATCCAGAACGATCCTGATGACCTACCCAATCTGCTTTTGCACAGCTTCCTGCCAGCTACCAACCTAAGTGACCTCACCATTATCTGGCATTTACTAAGTATAACTATGCTGTGACTGACATATACTACAAGAAATGAATTCACGATTTTCTATTGTGATCTACACTTCCTAGAAATGTCTGGTTAGGGGCAGAAACACAGAAAATACTCCTCGAATGAGTAAATGAAAACATCAGTGGCAGTTAAACATTGCGACAGTAGCAAGAGTCTAAGGACTGTTCAGGACTGACCCTTCTTTACAACTGAGCACGCAGAAGAAAATGGACTCTCCAGGAATACTTGTTGATTAGCAGACTAAGATTTACATGTGGCTTCTTTCACACAATGACAAATCTTTGAAAGATCATCTTTGGACCCTTCCTATTCAAGGAGTTCCAAGTACAGTTCTGCAAAGTGGTCCAGTGAGCAGTCTACACTTTCCATGGTCAGAGCCATGGAAAGATGATCTAATTTTTCAACCAGTTGTACTCTTGCTACCTCATATATATTCCAGCATACCTTTCTGCAATTGCTAAAGTACACACTAAACTCTGAACTATATATAAAGTATATGCACACAAACATCTTTGAAATGTGTGAAGATCTGGTCTCTCCTCGGGTAAGTTCTCAATGACTGAGTATTGGCTGCATACACAGGAAGATGTTCAGTGCTTCTAAACTGAAGCTGTCCATAGTCTCACCTGTGAGGCTTACCTGGAAATGGTTACTCCACAGTCACTGGGATTGATCTTGACATCATGATTTCCCCACCAAAGGCAGGGATTACAGTCATATACCATTACATCCTTCTTTTTTCAATACTAGTGATCTGAATCCATAACACATGCATTCTGGGCAAGCTCTTTACCAACTGGGCTATATCCCCAGCTCTCCTTTCAATTTTCTTAAATGGTTTAACTTACTAAACTCATTTCCCCCTTTGGCTTTTGCTTGATCATACACAAAATATCTCCCAGTTTTTTAAATAAAATTACTTTATACTTGTAAAATTTAGTACAAATAAATATATAGTCTTAAGTTTTAAACTTTTAAAATTTATTTCTTTGGATGCATCCAACAACTCAATCACATGAGTAGAAATTACAGCCAGGTGGTGGTGACATACACCTTAAATCCCATCACTTGGGAGGCAAAGGCAAGTGGATCTCTGAGTTCAAAGCCAGCCTTGTCTACTACAGAGGGAGTTCCAGGATAGCCAGGTCTACACAGAGAAACCCTGTCTCGGAAAACCAACCAACCAAACAACCAAACAAACAAATTATTAGCCCCTCCAGTAAATGAGTAAGCAGTAGGGCACAGAGTTAGTAGCAAATAAGGGCTGTGACTGGAATTCAGTTCCAAGCTTGCAAGAGTCTGTTCTTCACATACTGCTCTTCTTACCTGGCCAACGTTGTCAGCATGCTTCACTTCTGGCTATATCCATCCGTACTGCAAATTAATACAACCCATTTCACAGTATTTTCCAAACTCATTATTTGATATTAATGATAGCATTCTCTAGTTTTAGAAATCCACATCTTAGTCCCACCGTCAAGGCTCAGCATTTGAGAAAACTAAAAGCAGACTTCACCCTACTTTTAGTCCAATGCCTAAATATATTAGAGAAAATTTTATCATCAAAACTGAATCTAAAATTACACAACTAATTTACTTTATCAAGTAAAACTGAAGATTCTTTGGGTGTTGGCCTTTATTAAATTCATTGACTTTTATCAACATATGTTTTAGTGAATGGGAATATTGAATTATGCCATGATGAATTTAATCTCTTGACTCTTCAAAAATAGAAAACTTCATAAAATAGTTCAGGTGTCTGGGGGTAGGAGTTGTTGATCAAAGGCTTTAGGATAAAAGAATAATGTTTAAGAAAAAATGTGACTATAGTTAATGAAAATGTATTATGCATTTCAAAGTAACTAACAGATTAAATTTCAAATGTTTCACTATGAAAATGGGCAAGTGACATGACTGATTGAGTAATTAAACTTTATTAATTGTTCTACATTTTAAGTATATAAGAAACATCATATTGTTTTCCTCAATGAATACAATTGTAATTTGTCAGTCAATCACAGCATTAAGTAGAAAGTTTTAAAAATGAAATAATAAAAGGCAAAAGTGTAAGATTTTATGGGTTTAAATGAACGGATGAGAACATTTCTTTAAATTTCATAGCTTATTCAAAAGGAAAAGTTACTTTGGAAATGTATTTTGGGAAATGTATTCTAAGAATAATAAAGGACTTCTACAGGCAAATGGTATAAACAGAGTGGAACTGCTGGGCAACTGGGGAGTGGACTGCAGTTCTTTGCCTCAGTACTGAGGTGCAGCAGCCAGACAAGTCCCTTCAGTCAGAGACCGAAACGGAGAAGCCTGGCTTCTAAATTCAGAGTCACGTCGCTGAATAAATACACACACAGTACATTTCCGTGAATATAAGATACACATAAATCATTCAAATTGAAATAGTCTGTGTATATTTGAATGCACTGGCCAGATAATACAACTGCACTAGGAATTACAGAAACAAGAAAAAGACATAAGAAGAAGACAACAGGTAAACCAAAGCTCGTGTTTCCTGTTTCAATCACAGAAATGCCCACTGTGTCTTTGTGCTTTAGGTCTGGGCTCTATTTCTTAGCAAATACAACCTTCTAAATAAAACTCTGCTTTGTAGGCTGGATGCCCTGCCACTCACACTGCTTTCTGCTCCTTTATGCTTCTATAAGGTATAATGAGTTAGCACAAGGTGTGTCCGCCCTCACCGCAAAGACCTACTGAAGGTCTACCTACTTACTTCTCTCACACAATAACTCCAGAAAAGTACCTTCTAATGAGCTTTTCCTAGCACCACAGACAAATGCTGATGATTGTTCCTGAAGGAGGCCTGCTAGAGCGATTCATGTTTACTGTTCACTATGTTCCTACTTCCCTTTTTCCTTCCACAGGCCACTTTAAAAAATTACCTTGGTTTTGCAGCCCACAGTTTAAGTTCCCACTGGGTGAACTTCCGTGAAGTAATGCTGACACAAAAATAGACATGTGAATACTCCTTTATAGATGCTGCTTGGGTTGAACTGTATCCCTAGGAGTGAGCAGTTGAAGTCCTAGCACTCAGTTCCTCAGAAGACCTTCTTTGGGACTGGTCATTGCAAGTGTAATTAGCTAAGATGAGTTTATGCTGGAACACAAAGGGCACTTAGTCCAACATGACCAGTATCCTTAAGCAAGAACGAGAGAGAGACACACGGCGACACTCAGCCTGAAGTGATGTATCTACAAGCAAAAGAGACACTGTGGACTTTTGGCAAATGCTGAAAACAAGGAACTATTTCTCCTCTAGAGAAAGCCAGTTTCTGTCAACATGTTAATGTGAGGAACACGTTTCTGCTGTTTTAAAATACCAAGACATCCTTCTGCAGGGTCTAGCTAGATAAGTGTAGGCCTCACCCCGTATTAAAGAAACTATTCTTTGCAGTAGACGGAGACCATTACAGAAAATGACAACCAATCAAATGCAGAGTTGGGGAGCCCAGTTCTAATAGATACATCTATAACACATCTCCTGCACTCAAGGCTCAGGAAACATGGAGGAAAAGAGGGCAAAAGACTATAAAATCTAAAGGAAGAGGAAGCTTCTGTACAGTTGTGTCTCCTAGAAAGGTCAGAAGCTACACTCATAAAGTTTCACCAGTATGGCTGCCGAAATGTGAACAACACCAATAAAATTTCCTGAGGTAGAAGGAGGTAATGCTCAGGAGGCCTCAGCCACAGGCAGCTAAGGAATACTGAGAGTGGGAAAAGCAGTTTTCCAATTGGTTATCCAATACCAAGTGGTCAGCCCTAAAAACATACATATAAATAACATTGTGTGCACTGAGCAGGTTGTATTTATATATTTAAAGATTTAGAAATGTTACATATAGATATACATGTGAAACATCAATTAAAGAAAAAAGAGGCTGTGAATCTGAAAAGAACAAGGCAGGGGATACATGGTAGTATCTGGAGTAAGAAAAGGTAAAGAGGAAATGATGTAATGATATTATAATCTCCCAAAATAAAAAAATTAAAAATAAAATTAAATACCAGGTTTGTGGCAATTAGCTAAAGTAGTCCCAGGGAACTGACATGCATCTAATCCAAACTTCACTCCAGTTTGTCTCCTTTTTTTTAATTCTTTTTTTGTTTGTTTTTTTGTTTTTTCCTTTTATTGCAAGATTGGCTTTGAATTCTTGGAAACCTCCTTATCTCAGCCTAGCCCATGGTGGGATTATAGAGGTGATCCACCGGGCAGTTTATAATTTCTGTTATTTCATGTACATATGTATATGTGAGCTTCTTGTCCAGAATCTTCCACCTTATTCTTTGAGGCAGAGTCTATCTTCCTAGGAGGCTTGTTCCTGGGACCCCAAGTCTGTGCCTTCTGAGGCTGGAGTTATGGGAGTCTTGCCATGCTCTCTGGCATGCATTCGAGTCCTGGGGATCCTAAGTCCTGTCCTCTTGCTTACATGGCAAATGCATGAACGCTGAGCCATCTCCCCCAGCCCTACAATTCTATCTTAGTCTTTTAATCTGTTCCTCCTCTAACGTCCAACAACTTCCTCAATCTCCCTACACCTTCACTCTCTCATGACCTTTCCCTACTTCTTTGGGCCATTAACTTGTGATCATATCTCATCTCATTCATTGAGTCCTCGGAGAGCCCACCCTGCAGCCTGGGCTCCACGCAAGCTAGGTTCCGTGTAAGCTTCCACTTCCAGAACCCAGCATGCACTGCTTTGACACATGTCTGTCCCCCTCCTCAGCCTGGGTGCTCTTCCAGCACAGTTTCTGTCTTCCTAACAGCATCCTCAGGACTGAATGTCACACCGAGGAGCACGGTGCTGGTGGCATGACCGAATTATCAACTATTCCTATTTTACATTTCCTTTTCTTCATAGGTTCTTTTTCTTTCTTTCAACACATCATTTTTTATTCATTGATTTAGGATAGAGCAGTTTTTCAATGTCCAACTTTTGAGAAAACTCTAGAAAAAACAACCTGCCACAGTCATTGAGAGGCACATCCCACCTGTGGGAATCCAGGCTGGTCCTCAGATTTTCTCTATTTCTGTCATCAAGTGAAAGTGATGATCCTTACTCCATTTAGCTTGAGGTTCTGCATAGGTAGTCAGCAGCCAGGCAGCTGGAGCAGCACTCTGAGGACTAGACGCGAGGAAGACAATCCATTCCTTCCTACCATGTCCGTGGCCAATAGGAGAGCAGCGCTCTTTCCCACAGCACTCGCAGAGCATGGAGTGAGAAACAGAGCGACGACTTGGACGGAGTTAGCAAAGGAAAGAAGGCAATCCTGTTGGCAACGACCACAGCAACTGATCTGAACTTGGCAGAAAGAATATGCCTTTTATACATCTCAAGTAAAACACAGTTTTTACATTTTAATTATATTTGGAGAGCAGCTTTACGCATAAATATTACCTTGAGTGGGTTTTCAGCTATTACCTTTCTAAGTGAGGACTTTAAAACTGTACATTCTGAGCAGCATACGCCAGATTGCTAACCGCGGCCCCGTGAATTTACAGTAATTGCACTGAAAACAGCTTTATAAGTATTTCTCTGTTAAAAATAAACAGCAGCTTTTGGTGGGGTGGCACACGCTTGTCACCCCAGAACTTGCAAGCGCCGAGAAGGATGACTAGAAGTTTAAAGCCGACCTCAATTACAGACCAAGTTTGAGGCTTGCCTTAAACACCAAATAAAAAAAATAACAAATCAATTCAAAAGGCAGAAGACAGTCAAAAGTTTTGTGAGAACTCTTTGATACTTGCTGCATACCCATGTATGGAATGGATTCAATTTTCGTCTCTACTGCTCCATGGTAAGTCCCTCACTGATTCTCAAAGCAGACTGGTTTACTTCTGCCAACCTCAATAAATGGACTCCACTCTTCACCTTCATTCTTATATTAATTATTCTGTTCATACACCATGTTTTTTCAAGTTTAGATTTCAGAGTAAAACATCTTAAAGGATCATTATCACCAGCTTGACAAAAATGAGCCAGTGTGCTCTCATTTGCCAAAACTCATGTTGGTTAGGTCCTGGGATGGGCTGCTGGAGTGCAGAACTCCTGAGCTTAGGAATCACCTGAGCTGGTGTTATTGTTGTTGCTTGTTGGTTTTTGACAGCTTTGATACTCCATAAATAACCTGGCTGGTTATAAAATCCTTGGTTCATACTTTGTTTCTTAGAGTTCTGTATTGCAGCCTTCTCTGCAAGTTCCTTTTGAGATGCCCAATACCAGTCTAATTACCTTGACCTTACAAATGATTTCTTCTTGTTTTTTCTAAGGGATCTGCATATACTTTATTCTGAAGTTTCAGATAGCAAATATTTTAGACATTATGTGCTACATGTGTCCCCTGTCTCTTTGTTTTATAACTTTTTTTTTAAAGAAATAGAGACCAGAAGCTAAAGAAGTGGTTCAGAAGTTAAGATCACATCTTGTAGGGACCCTGGGCAAGTTTTCCAGCACCACAAGGCAGCTACTAACTGTCACTTCCCAGTCTTTCATCCCCAATTCCAGGGCTCCACTGCTCTCTTCTGGCCGAAATAGGTACTGCATGTACATGGTATATGAACTAATATTCAAGCAAAACACAAAGTACAAATAAACAAATCTTTAAAAAAATATAGAAACCAATCTTTTAGTTGCACAGTATATAGGTTAACAGCCTTTGTTGTAAGCCACAGAATTTTTATCTTTAAATTTCTTTATTTCTGCTGGTATCTGTCTAGAAGCTTACCATTTCTTTGAAGTATATTGCATAAATATATTTTTAAAAGTTTATGAAACCTACTAATATATGGTCATGCTAATTTCAAAACACTCAGAAAAAAGTTGTACATTCTTTGTCCATCTTCCTAGGTATTTGGAAATATGCACACTGTGATCGTTAAATTCAACCAACATTTTCTCAGTACTAGTTGAAAATATTGATTATAGTTCACTCATTATTTTTGCCTAGTGGTTCCAAATATGTGTGCACCAAACATTTTTCTGTCTTTCATGTCCACAACATGTTAGACTGTCATAACCTTTTCACTACTGGATTTCATAAACTTGATTAGTTGACTATATTTTGTTGACTTTCTTTACTAAGGTTTTCTTCTAACCAGTGCTTCCTGAACATCTTATAATTTAGTCTTGATTGCTTACAAATCTACCTATTTTGTGATTTCCCCCAAGAGCAAAGAAATCTTGTTCATTTCTTCCTCTTCTTAGTCCATTTCTGCTCTTCAATTTCCCCACCTCCATCCCCAGCCATCCCAGATAATTGATAATCAGGATTCACTTTTCCTTTTGGGAGATTTGAGCTCAATTATACTCTCTCTTTCCTGTGATTTTTACCCCCAGAAATCTAGCTTCCTCCATGGACTGAAGAACTAACCTTGAGAAATCCTTTACCTGGCAATCATCACTTACCTTCCAAATGCAACTAACTTGACTTACAGGGGTCTCTGCTCCCATTGTGCCCATGCGTAACACGAATTTCTAAATGGTATTATTATTAAAAACAAACCTGGGGCCAGGTATTGGGGTGAATTCTGAAAGATCAGAGAAGCAGAACAAGCCACAGCCAACCTCACCTCCCCAACTCTTCAGCTGATCTTGTTTCCTCAAACTGGAAGCGTCTGAATCCTCACCTGAATGAATCTCACCTGAACTGCTGCTAACAGCCTAAAAGCTTAAGACTCTAGTTACTGGTCCTCATGCCTTATATAACTTTCTGCTTTCTGCCATCACTTCCATGGATTAAAAGTGTGTGTTTCTCCCAAGCAAGACATGAGATCTCAAGTGCTGGGATTAAAGGTGTGTGTCACTATGCCTGACTGTTTCCAGTGTGGCCTTGAACTCACAGAGATCCAGATGGACCTCTGCCTCTGGAATGCTAGGATTAAAGGCATGTGCTACTACTGCCTAACCTCTATGTTTAATATAGTGGCTGTTCTGTTCTCTGATCCCCAGGTAATTTTATTGGGGTGCACAATATATCAACTACACCCATGTTTGATACCTTTCTTATTTATATGCATATATTCTTATGGCACCTAAAGTGATTTAGTTATCAAATTAAAAAAATATGTATGTGATGTGGGAAACAGGCAAATAAACAGTATTCCAGGTTGGAGAAAAGCTGATTCATACACATGTACAAATCCCATACAAAGGTTTAAAAGTTAAATCATTTTAAACAATGGCTAAGATTTTGTATATAGAACTAGTCAAAATAACAGCTTATGAAAATCCATACATTGTTATGTACATTGTGTACAGTGTGTGAAAATATATTGTTGCAATTGGTTTAATAGAGAGCCGAACAGCCAATAGCTAAGCAGGAGGTATAGGCGGGACTTCCGGGCAAAGGCAGAGGAAGCAGAAGATGAATCCAGGCACTGGAGAGATGCCAAAAAACCCAGATGAAACAGGATGGGTAGTGCATGACAGAATGTAGATTAATAGAAATGGGTTAATTTAAGTTATAAGAGCTAGTTAAAAACAAGCCTAAGCTAAGGCTAAGCTTTCACAATTAATAACAAGTCCCCATGTCATTATTTGGGAGCTGACTGGGACAGAAAAAGACTCATCACAACACACTGATTGAATCCAAGAATTAGTTAGATCACCAGAAACAAGCACACCAATTTCTAGTGATTAAAATCTTACATAATTATTCATAAAAATAATAGCTCATTAAAAGCAAATATTTATTGAGCAAAACTGGCTGGAAGTCAAGGTCCAACGATAAGCAGCATCTGAGAAGTCTGTGTCTTGCTACAGCAGAAGAAACCCACGGGTCACTTCCTTTGCCCACAGCTACCCTTCAGCTGCCTTAAGTCTGACAGTATAAAACCATGGTGGATGAATTAATGTCACTGTGTTGAATGCAATATTCAGCACACAGTGCCTTATAAAGCCAATGCAAATAAATGCTGCCAACACCTTTGCTTCCTATTCTCTATCTATAAAACTACAATCATAATATTTAAGCAAGAGCCCTCTATTTCCTAAATGAAGGCTTAAGTAGTATCATTTAACTTTGATGGGTAGGGTGATGAAGAGAAGCTTTCGTGGCAAGCAGTGTTCATATAAATTAATATATTAATATTTAACAAAGAAATGGGAGATGAGGAATCAGAAGATTTGCATCTTGGAATTAGTATTCCAGGCTGTAAGGGAATGAATGTCTGTAAGTTCCTATGATAGCACTGTCATTCAGATTGAACTAAACTTCATGTGTCCTCAATTAGATACAACACAGTGAAATGCGGCCAGCAGTTACAGTAAAGACTAGAACATGCACACAGGATTCCTTGGCTACTCCTTTATCCAACTGTGTCAAACGGTGGCCATCTCTTTGATTAAACTCTGTTCCTTTTGAAAGAGATTCAAAAAATTTGTACTATGCAATGCAGGCAGGGGTTCTGTGCCTGGGATGTGATTGGCCCTAACTTAAGACAAAACTCCATTTTCTTGAGTGTTCAAGTACTTATCTGCCTCAGAATGAATGTAAGCAATACTCTGATATTCAACATGGAACCTTTTACCATAAAATCTATACATACCGTGCTAATGAGTCTTCATACTGTTCCTGGACCTGCACTCCATGTTGACAATGATCCATCCATAGACTACCTCTTTCAACATCAACATGAGTAGTCACTGCTCTGGCAGTTCCTAGATCATCCAAGCCAGACATAATGGTGCATAAAACCCTTTGAAAAGTCTGATTTTGGACTTGCCTCTACTGTGTGTGATGTACATATTAGGACAACATAAGGCCACCTGATTTAAGAGCCAGGATTTTGGTTTATGCTTGGTGCCAAACTATGCTGTGTCGTTTATTTGTGGGTAGCACCCTAATGATTTCTTCCGATAGACTCAGTCTCTTTTCTTTTTTAAGGAGGAAGAGGACAGTTGCAGCTCATAAGGTGATTGAAAGAAAAGAAATGAGTCTGTTAATAGTGCTTAATCAAAAAATAAGTCATAAACATTAAACAATGTGCATTTTTATTTTCTTGTGCAAACCCACTCACGTTTTCTGAGTGTAAATTCTCTTTGTGTCAGAGATGATTGTATTATCTGGTGTTGAAGCATCTATCACCCAATGTCTTGCACGTTACTATCCATAAGACATTATTAAAAACAAAGTCAGGACGTGAATAGAGCAGATCAGAACACACCTAGTACATACAAAGGGCTAGGAACTATCCTTGCCCATGTAACATGTGTTAATTAATAAAAGTAAAAGAATAAAAATACTAATCAAACAATATCTATTGAGCTCATCCTCCATAGTAGGCATAGTAGGAAATTTAAACAGGATAATTTCTAACCAATAGGTTGATAAAATAGTTTAGTTAGATAGGTTAATTCACTAGCAAGGCAGCTAATTATTAAGTGTTTAATCCAGTTAAATTTATTATTGTTTTATGTAGTTCATTGAGTGCAGAGGACTAACAGGGTAGTTTCCAAGTAAATGTTGACTTAGGGCACAAAATTAAAACTGATCAAAACTTAAAACTACCAGTTTCTCTTCCATCATTTTCCCCAATATAACTTCCATTTGCAAGTTTTCTTCCTCTTACACAAATACTTGTTTCCATGACAACATAGCCACCTCTCTCTCTCTCTCTCTCTCTCTCTCTCTCTCTCTCTCTCTCTCTCTCTCTCTCTGAAAACTGCTACTAGAATAATCCAATTCTCCAGCTGCTGACGTAGAAAGCTACATAAATACTTCCATCCTTAAGGCACATTCTCACCATCTTCCAGTACTGTACACAAGTTCCTACACAGATCTATTTTTAGGTACATTTAAAAATATTTCATAACTCACAAATAAGTTCAGCAGCATCTGAGATGAGAATTAGACATAATTCCAGGTCAATGGGATACAAGCTCTTAATATAAAGCCAACTTTGAAAGCACTGCCTACTCCAGAAAGGAACGAATGCCCAGCCACTCAGCAAGGATTTACGTCCTACCCCCTAGTTCTGTATTTGGCTCCATGCTCAGTTTCTCCTGTCAGATCCCTGGGATTGCTAAGAGAACTCAAACTGCCACTGAGGGTTTGTAGACCAAGGTGTCCCCAACACTGCTCCTGCCTGGCTCTTTAATTCTGGCTCGTTTGCTCCCAATTCCTGTTCTGAGTTGCGCTGCCAAACTCCTGAGGATTGAACACATAGTAAATGCCTCAGAACTGACAGCTCTCAAGACCAGGCTGATTCTGGAGAGAAGCTGAGGAATGTCACAAGCTTATCAGGTTCCAACATGGAAGCCCTGTGCTCAGGAGGGGGTACTCAGTATTGGGAAGGTTCCTCCATTTTCCAATGGCTAGTCAAAACTAGTAAGCATATTTATACATTAAGTTATGGTGTTTCTCCAACAAATCCTGAGGACTCACCCAAGTGCTGGCATGGATCTAGAATGTTGATTAACACGTCAGATCAATATGGGGTGAGGGGCAACACAACAGCAGCGTGTTAACTTCCAGGAAATCCTGGCATACTTTTCTAGATCTTTCTAGATTACATACAAATACCCTGCATCTTCTCTGCTGATTCATCTTGATATGACAAAGGAACTCATCTTTCTCTAAATTCCAAACCCAGAATGAAAAAAGTAAAATTTAAACAACATCAACAACAACAAAAATCCACTGGAAAAAAAAGAAAAGACTAAATGAACTCCCTTTAACAGTTGAGTCCAAGCTGACTGGCATTTCACAATTTGCCCTTACAGATGAGATAGTGTTTAATTTTTGATGCAGTTTATCCACTCTTAATTCCAAACTATATTATTAACATAGTATAATATTCCAAAATACCATGCTGTCATAAATCAATTCTTAAAATTTCATTTGAATGTGTCCAGATATCTGGATATTATAATGAATATATTTGAAAAATAAAACACTTTCCAGTGCGTTGGAATGCTGGAAAGCACTGTTTTCATTTTTCAAGTGCAGTGTATCCGGTAAATCAGGGTGCTCTCCAACAGTCTCTGTTAAGTCCTTAGATCCTGAGTCCTTGTAGAAGTGATAGGCAAGCAGGTCACTATTACCACTGACTTCTGTTTTTACCCCCTTAGTTTCCTCAGTTTATAGAAAGACAATCCACCCAGAACCAGTAATGGTATCGTTTTTTACTGAAGGTCTACACCATACATCAGCCACAGCTTCTTTCTGATGGTCCATTTTTGCCCTGTTATTCCTTTCAAATTTAGAAAAACACAAAGTTGTTTGGGAAACTCATTCTGGGTGATACAGCATTGTGAGTGTTGTAAGGTTTGTTTGCTCTTTGTGTATGCAGAATTTTTTATGTGCAAATATCCAACATACATCTGAATTATCTGATACATATGTATGTACATAAAATATGCACAAAGAACAAATATATTTATATATGTAGATCTGTAATTACACCCAGATAAGCAAATACATATGTATGTGCAGTCTGCATTTGTTTGTTCATTTATATCTATATCTGTATCTATCTATCTATCTATCTATCTGTCTCTCTATCTATCTATCTAATCTATCTATCCATAGCTACCTATCTATCTATTATATATAATATATATTACAACCTAAGTGTGGGCAAATAGCCTTCTGGGTGAAACACAGCTGTACTTTGTTCAAAGAAAGGCCAGTATAGTATTTAAAAAGCAATTTAGGTATTTAGTCAAAACCCTCAACAAAACAGTAAGAACTAAGATGTAGCTGTGTTGAATAATGTTTGAAAATCTCCTTTTCTCCATTTCCCAATCCAAAGCATTTGGCAGATTTGTCTGTCCCTGTCCACTCGGCCTTTTAACTCTCCATCCAAAGTTTTCACAGTGTTTAATGATTTGTGTGATCGATTTCCCCATGGTTGTCTCCATACTTGCTCTCAAAGTTAAAGAACACCCACCCCTTGGAAGAATTCTCCATCCATTCCAAAATAAACACTAGCAAGGAAGCTTCCCTGATGGTTAGCTTCAGGGAAGCTAACCATTTTTTAGCCTAAGTTTTGTCTAGCTGCTCACTCCATGTCATCTTTCTCCCCCGGTCCACACTGAGCACAACCAAGGCATATCACAAACAAGTTGATAGAACTTACAGGCTAAGAACACTTTCATATTAATATCACCAATGATATTATTTCTTATCTTTACATCTAGCAGGAAATGGACCCAAACTAGTGTTTTCCATTGTGTGTATACACTGGAAAGGAATTTGCAAAGCTTTGGTTCAGACAGACCCACATTCTGAGACTGAATTCTTCCGCTGGAAATAACAGCTGCAGTAAGACTCAAATGCAGTGGTCCACGGTAAAGAACCTCAACAGATCCTAAACACTGGTCTCTGTTGCCCTGCAACTTTCAAAAGCATCCCCAAGACCATCTCAAATTTTTTAGCCTAAGTTTTGAAGCTACTCAAACACTTTAAAAATGTCTCTGCTAAGACCACATAACATCCCTACTGCAACCCACCCTGTATGCCTTCTGGATGATGCTGATTTCTTTCTTTTTTTGTTATTTCATCTGTGTTCTATCCCTTGCCCTCAGAAAGGAGGAATACACCCCTGAGTTGTTAAAGATCAAAAGAGATATCTCTATTATCAGAGGTTATCACTAGGCTTGCACCTAACGGTTATACAGGAAAAAGTAGCCTCAAAACTAGGGAACACTCTATTGTATTGGGGTGCCAAGAAATAGAGAATTTTAATTGTATATAATCCGTTCACCCCCCTCTGCCTTGTTTGCTTCATGTGTGTGAACATCCTCAGGAAAACATGGCCATTAGGCAATGCAAAACGGGAGGATTTTCTACTGCTGATAGACTTGACTCCATGCTGTGTCCACTTGACTGGACTGATGCACAGTCTACTTTCAGCAGAATTGGTTTCTGTTTATACTGTTATCCTTCCCAAGGACAGCAATGTGACCGGGGCTTGTGTAAAGGATCCTATAATCTTTCTCATTGTTTTAGTTTTGCTGGCGGTAGAGGAATGGGATCCATCTTTTCTTACAGCCATGGAAGAAGCTGACTCTGATCATTCTTGCCAGAGGGGACAGAAACAATGGAGTACAAGTTACATTGTAACCCACAGATCCTGTGTCACGGAAACACAGCTTTAGATTTCAAGGCAGGAAAAAAACAAACACTGGTTGAGAGCTCAGACATTTGTTCTGGATACTGCGTAAGGCGTCAAATAACCTAAATGCCCTTTTTAAACTTCTTTAAAACTTAGAAATTAGACATCTTTTCTTATGAATGATTTGAAAAAATACCCCAGCAAAATCTTGTGCTAGGGTTCTGATTGGCCTGGGGAGCACAGGCTGATTATTAATCCCCCAAGCCTCCTCCTAAGGCAGCTTTGAGTCAAGCACCATAGACCTGTAGAGAGGCTCTGGGTGATGACTTCCATAACAGACTGGTTCCCTCCAATAGATGCTCTCCTGCTCTACAAAAGATGTGGAATCTTTGCAGACATAATTTAAATGCCAATTTTCCTGCTTCCTCTTCCAAGTTATGGCACTTAGAACATCAATATTTTAAGCAGTTCAAGTATTTTTTAACTTCTAAATGAGTCATTCACTCTCTTAGCAGAGAAGAGGTAAAATAAAATGTCAATGACAAAAAAAAAAAAGGAACTACTACTTCAAAGACAAGCACAGAGCTGCGGATCCACCGGTACTCGCCTTGGAAAGCAGCATCCAATGCTGGTCAGAGCAATGGCGATCCAGTGTCTCCGGAGGAATTCAAAGGCTGCTGGAGAACGCGGCGCAGTCCTCACCCCACCACACTTAATGCACCACTTAGGGTGTAATTTCTTCACACACAGACATTGAAAGGAACCATGTGTGACATTCAGGAATTTACATGCATCTATTAAATGATTTCAGATACAAGGAAATAAAAGAAAATAAAACGCCCGAAGGCATCTGGGTGCTGACGGCTTTGCTCACTGGCTGCTCTACCTGGACCAAACCTTAAGCCAGGGCAGACTTCTTCAAGAGCCGCAGCTGTGATGCCAAATCTTACCGTGTTCCTTTAAAAAAGAGGTTCTGTGACATTCCCCAGCAGGGCCTCAGAAGTCACAGGCAGCAGAGAGCGAATGAGGCAGGGTCCACATTCCCTCATTCTGTACTGAGACCTGCAGGAGTCCTCAAGCACAGGACTCACCTGGAAACTGAGCCCCCCCCCTTTTGGCCATGTGCACATAGATGGCACCTCAAGAAGAATAAAGGTATTTTATTCTAAAGCCCAATGTGAGTGACCATGGCCCAGGCAGCTGCAAATACCATGTTTCCATGCTGTAACACATTTATAATAATTGTATACTGAAATAAGAAACTCATAAATAAGGGTGGTTTTAAAATGCACTGGTGGGAAAATCAGGCAGGTAATGAGGAAGGCAGAGAAATCTCTGATATCTCTGGTGACATCCTTGGCCCTTGGTTTGGTGGAAACTAGTAGTCTGTACATTTCAAAATTATCTTACTTCATAGTCACAAGTATTTAGGTCAAACACAAAGGTGGTCCATAAAAGGCTCCTAAGGGGTGCAGCCTGAGAAACTTTGGCTCTGAACCTGTAACATGGAACTCTGCACAGTCACTGAATCAGGCAATCAGCCTTAGAGAACCTTTAAAAGAGGCCTTTGTCTTTGCTCAGAAATTTAGTTTATCCTTGTTTGCTCCCTCTCTTCATCCTTCCCTCCCTTCTTCCCTTACTCCCATAAGTCTTTTTATTAGATACTAGGCCAATGACAATTTGCCAATAATGTAAGTGAAAAATGTGGAACGTCGCACAAATTGCCATGTCATCCTTGTGCCACACTGATCTGTCATTCAGACAGTGTATATGCTGCCCTAGAGAGCACACACTTAGACATTTCTGAAACTCAGGTTATCTTCTATTCCCAGAGATTCTCCAGCAAGTCTAGGGTGGAACCTAGAACACAGGGCAGCCACTTCCTGCTGACGGTGTCTTGATAAACACTGTACTTCATTCCCCGGGTTTCAAGTGCCCAGACTGACATCTCTTCACACTACCGTAACCGGGCAGTGTACTAATCAACCCCATACAGGAACACCAGCATGTGGACCATTCAGTGCAAATGATTACTGAACTGTATTCCATCTGAGTACAATGAAATTTCTGTTTTCTCTCGTGAAAGATGATCACATGTTTGGTAAGACTCCAGCCCTAGCTGCTCAATGAATAAATATAAGCCTCCTTTGATGATATTCCAGGAAGTGTTCAGAAACATGCACTAGACATAGAAATATGCAGAGGATTCTCAGGTATGGTTGTAGAAAACTCTTTCACTGCAGTTTGCTAGTTCTTAATACTGTCATAATGGAGTTCACCGGGACATCCTCATATAATGTATTTCAGTCATATTTTCCAGTACCATTAACCTCTCATCTCTCAACTCCAGCTGGTCCCCTTTTTCTCCCATAGTCTTCCTTCTCCCTTTCTGTGTCTGTTTTAATGACCTAATACATTTCATTACAGTTTCATACATAAGCATGGAGAGGAGCCTCTTTACAGGAACATGGATTCCTTAACCATGGTTAAGCCACCGAAGAAAATGTCTCCCCCCCCGACTCATCAACTATTAACTGGCTACAGGCCCTCAGGGAGGCTTGAGGTAACATAGCCAACTCTGAACAAGGAAGTATATACTGAACTATAACCTCCCAAGGCTGAACTATACACATAATTTCCAGGGCATTCAGGGTTCTCATCTGTGTGTTTGCCTCAATATTCCTTTAGTACATTTTAATAAATACTTAACAAGGAATCCAAGGCAGCACACGTAACAATAACTTACTGTGCAGAGTGAGTCTAACTCCACCCTTCCAACTCATAATCCACAGACACAGAGTTAACTGTGTGGGTTTAAGCCCATGTGGTTTCTGTGCTTGAATCAGTCAAACAACTGCAGTTATAGAGAATCAGACAAAACGCAGGGCACAGCTATAGCCCTGAAGGATTTGAGTTAAACAGAGGGTCTGTAGAATTGCTCTCCCAGTTTGGGAAGTCAATTGAGAGCATCAAAGAGTAGCATTCTACTCTCTGGCTCCATAAGATCCATGGCCCAGAGAAAGGCCCTGGCCTCTTCCCAAACCATCTACACAGAATTGTAACGAAGTCGTAGGAGACAAATGGGATGGCATAAGGAGCCTGAAGGGGAATGAAGCATGAAGTCCAGATGTCTAACCACTTAACTATAGCACAGCTTTTATGTGAACAAATATCAATAATTCCAATTCCATCTAAATGAATCCTAAAATAGGTGAACAGGCTTGAGAATTCAGAAGTAAAGAGCTGCACATGTAAGAATGTGGGGAAGAGATGGGAGAGGGGAGGATCAGTTTACCATCCTTGTGGAGGGTCTTCCTACTGACGTGGAAAATGACCACTCTCGTGGTAATCACTCAGAATCAGTACTTGGCCAACATTATTCCTCTACACTAAAAATACTAGAATTCTGTAGTCAAAACAAAAGAATAAAGGCTGGAGAAATGGTTCAGGGGTTAAGAGGACTGGCTGTTCTTCCAGGACCCAGGTTCAAGGCCCAGCACCCACATGGCAGTTCACAATCATCTGTAACTCCAGTCCCAGGAAACACAATGCCCTCTTCTAGCTTTCATGATGACTGTATGCATTTGATGCACAGACATACATGCAGGCAAAACATCCAAGCATATAAAATATAAAACAACAATAACAAGTGATTTAGAAAAACAAAAGGACAACTATCTTCTTTTAGTAAAATAAACCTGTTGTCAGATGGCAGCCTGGGTAAGGACAGGCCATGTGCCCACAGGTGAACATTCATTTGCACACCACTTCCACACCATCAAGAGTGTCCTTTCTTCCCTTCACTACATCTGTGTAAACTTTTACCAGTAAGACGCCACAGCTCCATATCTACCTAAATTGTGTGCCAGCACTAACTCATGCCAGGAGTATTCTATGTCATTACACAGTCGATTCATGTACTTATAGTCCCTTGGAAAATCCTAATGGATATATGCACCAGCACTTAAAATATATAGGTGGCTAACCCCTTCAGATTGTGGCTAAGGGTTCTAGGCCTGAGCTGCAGTCCCACAATGGCCATTGTGCATCCCTGGGCTTCCCAGGAGTGTTTTCATTATCTTCTCAATTTGTCCTGTGCAGCATCATGCTCCTAATACTCTGCTTATCTGCTCAATGAACTGATGAAAATGCTAGAGATTAACACACTAAGAAGCAGCCTGAATTCCATGAGGGACACCAAGTCAAAATGCAATCCCTGTTGCCATTTTTTCTTTAGACTCTGCAGACTCAGAAGTCAGAAGTACTTTTCAGCACCAAAGAAACTAGACTAGCTTAAGCATTTTCAGTAAATTAATCAACAGATAACATGATTTCAACAGGCATTTTTCAGGAAATACAATCTTGGGAATTATTCTGCAAAGTCTAAAATAAAAAAAAAATCATTCTGTGACTTTCACTTAGGGTCTTTCTAGCATTTGTTAAACAGTATTTTAGATTCACAGAAAAGTATCATTTTAAGATAGAACACAGCTGGTTTTGACACAGAGTGCTATGTGACCCTGAACTTACATGACCATTGCTAAATGGCAGATATCATTCTAATTTACAGTGTGATTACAAGAAGACTAAGGGTGTTGCATGAGATCTTTCTAATAAATGGTCAAGAAAACAGAAGTAAGCCACATGGGATCCTTTATTCACCTTCTAATATTCCTACTGAGAAGTTAATATGAAGACGGTCTCGAAATAAACCATAGACCTACTTCAAGTCAGACTCATGACTAACAACATATTCCACTTCTGAGACTTGGTTAATAAATTCAACTGAAACCAAGCTAAAAAGAGTTAATGGACACAAGACAGAATTGAGTTCAATTAACTGCTAAATTACTGGGTAGTGACTAAACACAAGACGCACTGAAAGTTCAGGAACAAGGAGATCAATGGAAATGCTTTGTGAAAGAAGGTGTTTGTGTTGTAACTTGCCATCTAAAAGACTGCAATAAAAGAACAGAGAAGAGACAGGACATCACAGGCAGAAAGAAGAGCCAGCATATGTTATAATTACGTATATAAACTCTTTACACAAACTCTTTTCTTTTCTATTATCAGCCCCATTATACAGCAGAAAAAATTGAGGCAAAAGGATTAATCAGCTTGCTCATGATAAAAATATGGCCTTACTTTCTCCACATTAGTAAACTTATATAATTATAACCTGGTACAATTTTCTGAAAAGTGAAGATACATAGGTATAGATTATATTACACACATATACACATATTCACTTTGTAAACAACAAAATTCACCCTTATCAGTTTAAGTGCAGAGAGAGAGAGATTGAATGGTGTGTGTGTGTATTCAAAAATTCTCTTGGTATGTCAAACAATGAGACTTAAATACTACATATCCAGGAAAAACATGACTTGCTTCCCTGGAGTAGCTTTTTAAAATATGGTCCTGCACTAAGGATTATGCATCTGTTCCAGCTAGACTCTGCATCTCTTCTTATACCTGGGTTTAAATGTGTACTGGATTCAGTTCCCCCTCTCTATGCTGTTATCATCCATTCAGCCAGTCTAGTACACACCACAGTGCCTCATTACTGTACTCATTTAAAGAGGTCAAATAGAAAACTTGTTAAGTTCTTAATTTTGTGTATATTGTAGGGTTAGAGGTATGTGCACAGTGCACACAGGGTCCAGATGAGGCCTCCAGATCCCCTGGAAGTGCACGAGTTATGAGCTGACAAGAAGGTTACTGGGAACTTGGGACTTCAGGAGGAACAGTATGCACTCTTAACTGCCATACAATCTCCCTAGTCTCAAAAGCTTTTTAAATATTTGTTTTTAATTTATGCAAATTTATCATTTCAGGTGCACATTTCCTTGTTTAGATACAAATTCTTTTTCCTTTAAATTGTGTTTGTGTGTGTATGTGTGTGTGTGTGTGTTTGTGTGTGTGTGTGTGTGTGTGTGTGTGTGTGTGTGTGTGTGTGTAGGTTTGCTTACATGAGTGCTGCTGTGCCCATGTGGGCCAGAAGAGGGTGTCAGATGCCAGAGATAGAGTTACATGGGTATTGGAAACTAAATTTTGGTTGTCTGCAAGAGTAGTATGCATTCTTAACCACTAAGCCACTTTCCTAGGCCCCTAAACTCCCATCTAACATCCTTTCCCTTCTGCTTCTGTTCCAAATGGTATTCAGTAAGAAGCCTGATTTTATTCCTTCATATAAATGTGGTATATTTCCACACAGTGCTGGGGATGTTTTTCTGTATACTGTGAATGTATGTTACTCTGATTTGGTTGGTAAATAAAATACTGATTGGCCAGGTAGGAAGTATAGCATAGGTGGAATAAGCAGAGAATTCTGGGAACAAGAAGGCTGAGTCAGGAGTTGCCAGCCAGACACAGAGGAAGCAAGATATGAAGGTAGAACTGAGAAAAGGTACCAAGCCACATGGCTAAATATAAATAAGAATTATGGGTCAGTTTTAATGTAAGAGCTAGTCAGTGTTAGGCCTGAGCTAATGGCCAAGCAGTTTTAATAAATATAAGCCTCTGTGTGTTTACTTGGGTCCAAGCGGCTGCAGGACTGGCAGGTGAGAGAGATTTGTCCTGACCATGGGCCAGGTGGGACACAGAAAAACTTCAGTTACACTACTCTGCATGCTTTTTGGTTCTTCTGTTTTGTTTCTTCATGGGTGTGAAATACTCACTTCAAACTAACTACGCAGCAGGGGACACCCTTACATTCTGTATACCCCCTGCCTCCACTTCCCCATGATGGGGTCACAGGCATGTACCGGCACACTCACCCTTCCTCTGCCTGCTTTTAAGACTTTCCCTTACTTGTTCACAGTAACTGGATAGTGTGTTTGCTGTGACTTCTTCTGCTTGGCTTTTTCTTAACTTTTTGAGATTTATGGGTTTATAGTTTCCACTGTATTTGAACAGTGTTTTTGTTGTTGTTTGTTTTTTGCAAACTCCCTGAAAGCCCAGCTGCACCTATGTTAGACACCGTCATTGTATTATTCCTTGATTGTGTTTTGTTTTCAAGCTTTAGTCCTCTCTGTGCTTCATTTTAGTGTCTTCTGCTGTGTATATAGAGTCAATATTCTTTTTTCTGCAGTATGTTATATTTACAAATTCAGATTTTTTCATTGGGGTAATTTAAATTAGTTTTTATTTCCTTTTTTAATCTTAAAATATTCATATTTTCCTTCAAATCTTTGAGCATATTTATGAGATGATACAAATGTTTTAAGGTCCTGGACAGTGAAGGATCCATGCTTGCCTTTGGTGTGTCTATCTGGGTTTCCTCCTTCTTTGTGTTTGTACCAATTTTGACCGGACACCAGACATTTTCAGTTTACTTAGTGCTACAGTTTAGTGACTTCCTCTTGAGTGGTTTTTGTTCTGGAACAGGGCTGAGCAATATGCAGACCAGTCCGATCTCTCCGGGGCTGATTCCAGACTGATCATGACAGACACAAACTGATGGTTCAAGGACCAGCTAGCCCCAAACCCATCATTAAGCCTGGTGTCTCTGGGCTCTCCTAGGACCTGTGTTTGCAGGAGAGCTCTCCATTGTGGTTTATATAGACACATGTGCTCCAAGCATCGTTTAGCTCTGGCCTTCTAGATGGTAGATGTGTGCCTTTCTTCTTTGGCAGAAAACTAATAATCTAGCCAAAAGCGTTGATGACAGTTGCTAAGACACTCTGGAACAACTCCACCTCCTCCTGTATTCTTTCCCTCAAAGCAGCTCCTGACCTCTCCAGGTTCTGTTCTCTGCTTAGCATGGAAACACTGCACACCCTGCGGAGTAAACTCCCCCTGCTTTGCAGTGCTAATGCTACAACACAGCTCCCCTGGCTTTGCTCTTCTCCTGATGGTCACTGCCTCCTGCACAAGAGGTGAAAAACAGGATTCTCCTGTTTGGTTGTCCAGCTGTTTGTGTTGGGCAGTGGATTTCCACGGCAGCTAATCTTTCCGGTCAGAAGTACAATTCCTCCAAGGGTTAAGTAGGAGATTTCTGTGAGGCACTTCATAAACGGTATCAGCGGGCAAATGTCAGCCCAAGAAAACATATCTAGACAGAGACAAATACATGCTTTGCAGTATAAATATGTCTACAGCTCCTGCAAGGACAAGCAAACTGGACCATGATCTTGCACAAGCTCAAAATTCTGGGAAGGTTAATTTGCCTCTCCTGAAAATCCTGAAATGTACTCAAAGCATGTGATTTCTTTAAGAAATATCCCCTTTTCTAATGCACTGACCCTATAAAAATGCAAATATCTCTCGGAAAGGATCACATTTTCTGTTCTCATTTAATGAGTCTTCAGAGACAACTGGTCATCTGTGGGAACCTTGAACCATTATAGCATAACGGGAGGGTGGGGGCTTGGGACTGTGCAAGACAAAAGAATAAAGTTGAAGGAGAAAGACCCTAGCAAAAGGGAAAGAGGAAGGACAGAATCACCAACTTCATCCCGTGCCCAGGGCAGGCCCTGTGGGAGAGGATTTGTGCTTCAGTTATATTTCCCTTGGGTACTATCTGTAATTACTATCACAGCTCATTGATTTTCAATTCTTTCTATTAATACATTTATTGGCCATTCTGACATTATTAAATTCAGACCAACTCTGCATCTTTAGTAGAGGATGTCTCTTCCCTAAAAACATGAATTCTGCGAGTGTAGATGGCCCCTGCCCCTCGGCTTCTCACACTAACAAGACCACAGCTTCCGTGTGTGCCCCGCTTTGCAGCCGTGTGACTGACACGTCCGTATTTCACTACAGATCAAAAGATCTCTGCTGCGGGTCATCAGTGGATACGAAATGATAAGCAAATTCACATCTCTAAGATAAATCTACCAATTTACCAGCCACGCCAGCCCCTGTTCCACAGTGGGAGGGGAAATAGTGAGACCCGGTTAAAGAGCAACCTGAGGGGCATTTTTAATAAATGCCCCTTCCTCACATCCGACAAAGTCATTAAAGTAACGGTATCTAACTAAGCCTCTGCACACAGATGTACATTAAAGATTTAATGTAAAATTAAACAAAGTCATTCACCAAGGGAAAAAGTGGGCCTTGTTGTTGGTTTTTTGTTCCCTACTGCTGCTGAATTGTAATATGATTGCCTGCCTTAAATAAGCATTCCAGAGCTAGTCTCCAGGTTCAGCCACAGTACTCGCATCTGGCTGTATTTCTTTAGGAAGTACAAGAATTGAGGTCTCTTTCAGAACAGCGCCATCTCCACTTCCTCCCCCCTGTGCGGTGTGGCACACAGGCTCTCGCCTGCAACAGTGTCTGAATGAATCACTGTTTATCGAGCCCTGCTTATTCATGAGCTCCTGGGCTGAGATGATGAGGAGTAATGAGTACCATAAAGGAAGAGGTCTCCTCCATTACAGCTGCTGCGCTGTGCTCATCGGGTCTTTGTGTACAGAAATAGCCGCAGCCCTGGGCTATGAGCATCCTGCAGAACGTCCGTCAAAGTTCCCACAAGCTGTCTTAAAGGAAATCATCAAGACTCGGTTGTCCTTTTCCCTCCCGTGTCTAGAATACTCGTGCTCATAAGGACCTCTGCTCTGAGCAACACTGGGGGTGCAGGCCTGTACTCCAAGCTACTCTGAAGTCTGAATGTTCAAGACCTCCCTGAGCTACACAGTGAGTTCAAGGCCAGTTTGGACCACTCAGTGTGACCTTGTCTCAAGAAATAGAAAGCAAAAAGAAGATTGAGGATATCGCTAACTGGGAGAGCCATTGCTTAGCTTGAGCAACATACTAAGGTCAAGGGCAGGAAGGTGGCCTGCAATTGGAGATTTACTTGAAATTTATTTGTTGAATTACAGAGTAATTACAGAAGTCGAAGTCTCTATTAAAAAGAAAACATAACCTCAAGAAAACCGCAGCAACTGCACTGGAAGCTTGGGCCTTTTCTTCCCGGAGGAGGGTGTTTATTAACACCTAGCACAAGCAGGCAGGTGACTATGAGGATGGGGGTACACCACTTCCCCGCTGAGGACAACTGGGTTGAGGGGGACTGAGCAGGACAGGACCGGTAGGTATCTGGTGGAATAAGCACATGAACTCACATAGGATTCACTTCAATGTCTCTGTGGCTGGCTTCCGCAGCTTCATCTGGAGTGTGCCAGTTAAATCTCCCATCAGAAATGTTTTGCCTCACCCCTTGACCTTCTTAGATCATAGGATATCAGAGGAAGCCTGGGAAGCAGGCTCTCCCCCACAGGACCTCCACTACACAGATGAGGACAGAGAAGTCCAGAGATGAGAAGGGACCGCTGAAAGTCACTCAAGCTGGTAAACTGCGGGGCCAGGAATAAAGTCGTATTTTATGTCTTTGAGGCAGCCCCTCAGCTTCCTCTCTAGTATGATAGTTCTAGAACTCTCTTCCTGCTGTCCTCCTTTGCTTAATAACATGTTGGAACATCCAAAGGCTGACAGCATTTGGGAAGCTCTTATAACAGCGGGGTACGTGCACCAGAAGTCACGGACAAAGTCATTCCCTCGTTCCTTGCTGTGCCCCCGAAGTATATCATCAGAGCGCATGCCCTTGCCACAGACTGCTCAGCAGCATGTCCTGAAGGAAGCTGAAGTCACAGGACAATGTACTGATCTTCAACATCACTAAAAGGATGAGCCTTGGAACTCTGAAGAGAGGGAGCTAGTGCCTATATGTGGCTATTCCAATTCAGTTCACATGGCTACCAGACAAAGACCTCTGCTATTTATGAGAATATGAGTCCAATATTTGTGATGCCATGTTCATGTCCACAGTGATCATATGAGGTAGACAAAACAGGCTAGCAAACAACTGATTGGAGATATATACATAACCTGCTGGTTAGAATAGATAGGCATTGGATAAATCACGTATTAACTGAGCACATCATGTCCTGGGAACCAATAAGAGACATAAAGAAGAAATAGAAGAAATAGCCCCTGCCCTCTAAGTGCCTGCATTCTGACCCAAAAACACAATAAAAATCCATACGTATAATTCCTTAAGTGAATGGCAGACAGAACTTCCCAGGGGAGAGATTTAGCCATGGTCAATTTTGTTATTTGATATTCTGTGATCTGAAAAGGCCAAGGGGAGAGGAAAGGCATTTCTAACGTCAACCACCAGTGAAACTATTTGTGTGTGGAAGTAAAACACAAAGACATTAAGGTGAGTTGGATGCTGGTCTCAGGTGTTTATTCAGCCAGGTAGCAGTCCTGTCAATCACACTCAGTCTCCCACAGCCCAGTTATCTACCACATCTTCCTTTAGGCCCTTGA
Organism: Peromyscus eremicus; assembly: GCF_949786415.1. Taxonomy (NCBI): domain Eukaryota; kingdom Metazoa; phylum Chordata; class Mammalia; order Rodentia; family Cricetidae; genus Peromyscus; species Peromyscus eremicus. Next base: position 23,633,069 of record NC_081425.1, on the reverse strand, counting down.
AATGTTCTCTAGGAGGAATGGGAGACAGGCAGAGACCAGCAGATAGCAGGAGAACACCCGAGGGACTATTTACAGTAAGCAGGAGAGAAAGAAGATAGCCAGCCATGGTACATGAAACAGAAAGTGCATGTTACGTCTCTAACATGTTGCCTAGAAAAACAAAACAAAACAAAACCCACTATCTCCCTCAGAGGACTTAAGGCTTATGAGTGTATCTTAAAGGTGTCTTGAGACATGGCTGTTACAGATTCAATGAAGGTACCAAGGTTCCTTATACATTGCTACCATCTAGAAGTGTTTCCTCAATATTTGTTCTAGGTAACTAGCAAATGTTGACATTTTGAAGACCCCATAACTGCATGTGCAAGTATTCATTTAAATTTCTCTAACATGTTTACATTTTAAGACAAATTAAACTTCAGTCAGCTTCTAATCAGGAAAAGTTAGGAAATCTTCAAAATTCTGTCTTTCTCTAAAGATATGTCTGAGATTAAGAACCATACAGTATACACACAACTCACTCCATGATTTCCAGTAAAGTGGTTTAAAATGAAAATCACTAAAAGTTTAGATTTTATTTCTTTTTTCTTTTTTGGTTATTTTGAGACAGGGTTTCTTTGGTAACTCTGGCTATTCTGGAACTCACTCTGTAGAACAGGCTGGCCTGGAACTCAGAAATCTGCCTGCCTCTGCATCCCAAGTGCTGGGATTAAAGGAGTGCGCCACCGCCACCACCAGGCTGATTTTATCTGTTTTTAAGGAGATTTGAAGTACTACAGAGTACTGTATTCTCTGCAGAGGTGTAGTCACAATCATGTCACTAAATACTCTAGGCCATTTCTCTTGAGGCTTTCCCGCAGAAGAAAAGAGGATTATACCAGCCATACAGTTAAGAAATACATACCAAGCTGAAGAAACAAAGGGTCTATTTCCCTCCACCACATGCAATCTAAATTAGTGGTAGGGGAGAAACATCAGCTCCAATCACAAAGAACAAAATTGATTTCAATGAACAGGAGTTAATTAATAATTGGGAACCCACAACTTTTTCCTGTCCACATTTAAGGACAAACAGAAATTTCTCTAAATCATGTGATATGCAATTCCTGCTCACTGTAAAACTTTGTGGATACTGGCCTTAATTTCCTGAAAACCCTGAGTCTTTCATGCAAAGCTTACCTTGAAAGTGAAAAATGACCAAAAAAATAGAAAGAATTCCCTGGATATTGTTAAAGACTCAGGATGGTGATGATGACCTCTGGTTTTGACCCCTGACCCACACCATAGCTTAAGAGTTTCTGTAGTTTTTGCCTTTCTCTAACAGGTATCATTTCAATAGACTTATTGTTGTTCATGTTGAAGAAAGTACTGTGAGATCAAAGGGATGCTGGGAATTATAGACTGCCTTTTCCCCTTTCTCCCCTATCAGCAAGAAAAGGCTCTCCTACCCATATCATGATACAGACAGACCACACAGAGACTCATTTCAGTAGACTCATGAGAGAAGTTAAGGTTTTAGAAAATGAGTGGAGACCACAGAATGCTAACGAGACAATGCAAACCCTTCCTGCTGTTAGGTTAATCAAGGTTAGAGCTACTTGCATGTTCTGGAGGATCAGGAAAGTTAACCTAATGAGCCTGATTGGAAACTACAGACGAACACATGACATTTCCCGAAATCTTGTCTATGAACCGATACCACTGGTCACTGTGCATTTGTTTCCTATCATGATGCTCTGTCAGCATTGAGCAGACCTTATTCCAGTATAGTGTTTGGGGATTGTTAAGTGTTGGACATTCTCTACACATTTCATTTCAGACTTACAAAACTCAATGCCAGATATAAAGACGAAGTGACATCTTTTGGTATTTATTTATAAATCCTTTGGTATTTATTTATATCCTCTGCTGTAACCAAGACCTGTTTCAAACACAGGCTTGCACTGAGAAGGAGAAATGATGCCGAGATGCTGCACACAGCCAGGTAATGCATAGGGATGTGGAAGTAACTGAAAAGAACTACAGGTCCACAGCCTCAGGAGCCATTCCAAAGATGATGAAACATTAAGATGCGAGGCCCAAGGGAGGTCCCATAAGGACTTAACCACACTGATTTTTATCCTCTACTTTTGAGATTTTATTTATATTTAAAATTTCTTTGAATTCTTCAACTACAAAATTACTAATGTTTAGCGTTGATTTCTTTATTAGGACACACATTAGTAAGGTGGCAATTGTGTATTTATTCATATCCTTTGGTTAGCTTTTCTGGGCTGCCTGAGTGGTGGCAATGTCATAAGGTCTGTAGCCAGTATGCACACAGGTATACAGTGATTTCTTCTTTAAACACCATGGTCAGACACCACTGTAATATATTATAATGGCTTTATGTTTTTGATTAATGAAGATTTAAATGTCACCAATAATAAAATGGCCTATGTGCCCTCATATGAAATCTGTGTTCCTAGATACTCTGTTTTCTGTATCCATAAACTCATTCATGAGTTTAGCTATGTATTGTTAATAGTTTTCTTTTTGCTTTTGGGTACTTTTCACATTAACTGTCCCAACTTCATCAACCATTTCCTAGAACTGGTAAAATTTCAAAAATGGGGAGAAGAGATAGATACAAATAAAAAAAGAACTCTATTTAACCAACAATAATATTTGCATGCCTGTTCTCTGTCATTTCCTAATTTAGAACCTCACACTGAGGAGTTATATTCCCACCTTATTTTAAATACTTTGTCTTTACTTTGGTTTCAGTGGCATTCCAAGCAGCAATTTTAACTCAGCCAGGGGGGTCTCCTAAGGTCATCAAGAAGGCCTAGTTCCAGAACACTGTTCACTCCAAAGGGGACACAGATGTTTAAGATGGCAAGTGAGTGAGAATCAAGCTTTGGTGATTCCTTAGGCAGGGGACAAAGAGATAATGCTGCTCTGGAAGTGAATGGACCAGGCATGAGAAGGGGCATCTGTGGAGATTTCTGCTTACCCCTTGTTCAGATTCCAAAAGCTCTGTTTTGACTCTGACTGCCGGCATCCCATCAAGCATTAGCATTCTGTTCTCAAGGGTGTTGAGATTCTGAGAATAGAAGAGAGAAGAAGATTCAGTGCTAAAGTACCAGTACCGGAAGAGGACATCCCCGGGTGGTCTTCCTTCATCCCCATCCCTTCAGTACTGCTAACCTAATTCTGTAAGAACGGAGCATAATTAAATGAGAATAGCAGCATAACCAATTGTCCCCCTATCTGAACTTTCATTTGAAATAATGACTGGGAAGTTGACTGAATCAATGTGACTCTCTGACCTCTGGGTTGGAGGTCAGGCTGTAATAAACTGCAGCGTGGAAACATTACATTAATTTATATGAGGCTGGAAAATTTATCGTACCTTCTCAATAGTGGGAGGAAATACATGGCAAGGTTCTTTCTCTCACCCTTAGTTCTCTGGGCTGTATTGTGTACAGACATCCACAAGTGAAAAACTCAGAGAAAAACAGTCTTTAGTCTCTTGAAGTCTATAATCTAAAGACAAAGTAATACAATCCTAGATTTGCTTAATAATTTTTGTACGATGCCAATTCTGAGAAAATGAAAATTCCTGTAGATCAACCTCCACGGAATTATCTTAAAACAACCAACACAAGTTTGAATTTAAAAGTGAGCATCTAAAAGTCATCGATAAGCAGCATTCTCATTCTGTGGTCATTCTCATACGTGTTTTGCACAGTTTACTGCCTCTGCAAGGAAAGCCACATTGAAACTGGCTCAACAGATTTCGAGTGTTGTTGAGAAGATAAAATCAAGTTGAGATTTCACTAGTTCTCTCTGTTTTAGACATTTTCTGAATCAGCCATCTACAAAGACAATCAGAAAGTCACACATGAGGGGCCCAAATTAGACTTCCTATAAAACACATTTCCAATATGTCAACTTCAACTTGCCATGCTGCCTAATCTCAGAAGCTGACATGGCTGAACGTGAGGTTTCAGCGTAGTCAATGTGCTCAATGGCCTTACAGAGAAGGCATGACAGACACTAAGAGATCTTACCGAGTGGGTATGCATAGATACACGTGTGTGTGTGTGTGTGTGTGTGTGTGTGTAATAAAAGCATTATACACATACATGTATAAATGTTTCCTATACAAGTATAAAAACATACTCTCACATATGTGTATAACTTGTTTCTTATGGGTGAATTTTATCAATTAATGAAAAATGTACCACAAAATTTGTTAGTCAGCTATTATACAAAATCTCTGTGTGTGCTTTTTTATATATATATATATATATATATATAAAACAGTTGCTAAATATTTGCCTACAGGGTGACAAAGGTTAGTATAATTTCCAGAGTTTGATGTTTTCACTTTTCAGGCAGCTGGTTTTCATGAAAACAGTTCACTAAAAACTCCATCCCAACAATTCGCAGTTGGATATTTTATTATTAGTAAATTCTACCGACGAGTACAGTGAAGCGCTCCCAACTTCCCGGTCCTTGACTCTCTATGAGAACACTCTAAGAAGCACAACTTAGGTCCTCTCATCACACATATTTTCTCTCAGAAAACAACAAGAAAAAAAAACACTAATTCTCAGTCGTCAGAAGCTTTGAAAAAGTCCACATCCCCTAGACTATTCCAATTTCCTGTCGTATTTTTCTGTTGGAAATGCACAACATTGTCCCTATTTGTGGGGTCTTTCTCATCCTAGCAGATCCGAACAGAAGCAGCTATAATGTTGCCCAGCATTGCTGGTGAACTCAATTAACTTCTTCCAGACTTAAAATCTTTCCTTCCGGGCCTGAGGTTGTTGACACATGAGGCCTCATTCTCAGAGGTGTTCCTTGCTGCCCCATTTGCAGTGCTACCTGCTCCTCTGGGGGATGCCTTGGTGCAGCTAGGAAGCTCTCCATGCTCCCTCGGCTTCTTCCAGCAGCTCTGGGAATCTCCCCGCACAAAGGCTCCCCAGGCGGCTTGGTTGGGAGGCAGTTTGAAGGATGAGCTGACACTGCTTCCTACCCTGGAGCAGGTCTTGCCCAGAGGAGAAGGATAGAGGAAGCCTTATAAGGGAAGCCTGGCCCAAGCTGGAGAGAGGACAGGGAAGTGCCAGAAAGGGAGGTTTAATGAACTGTTAGAATCTGAGTAGGGGCTTATGTCCCTTTTAGTGCTCTGGACCAATATACAGCGGGTATACTCTAACCACTGTCCCCATTCTCTCCACTAGCTGAGATAAGCTCTGAGTTTAGAAAATGCAAGCTAGCCAGCGTTTTGAAGTTACGAGCTAGTAAGTCATGAGAACCTGCCTGGGTCCATGGTCAATTTAGCACATTTAAATCTCTATATTTTCACAATGTTTATTTATTCTTTTCATTGCTGGTTTTAAAATCCTACAAATATTCAAGTAAAAATGTACACTTTAGCTTCATGTAAGTGAAAAAGCCCCACAGTTATTATTATTATTATTAATAAAGTTGTTTTCCTTGGGAATAACCCCACTTTGCTTTTCCAGGACCATGCCCAGCCACAACCATGAGAGACACCATAAACAGCCATGGGCACAGCTGGGGAGCACAGCCTCCTCGGCTAAGTTCTTTCAGTTAGCGCAGTAATCGATAATTAGTGCAGATACATTGCAGCACACACACTTGAAGCATGGTAATCTCTGCACCCAGGATTCTCACCCCACTTAACAGACTCGGAAGCACTGAAAGCCCCAGCCTGTTGAACCATCAGGAAGGTGCTTGGGGAGGGGATGCAGCCCAGAGTAACCAGAGAGCACTGGCAATCCTGCCCTTCGAAAACATTGGTAGATTTATTCAGTGCATAAGATCAGAAACATGGGATGTCAGTTGACTGTAGATTTTAAATAGGTAATCGGTTCTGACAGTCTGAAGTTGCTGTCAAACATGGCTGGCTATGATATCAGTGAAAATATATTCGCTACGGAATCAATAGCTCCACTGATTCCCAGGAGGTAAATAAAATGGTACCACCACCAATCGCGGTGTCCTGGTGCTATCCATGTACTTACATTGTCATCAACATTTTGATATTATAAGTTCCTCAGAATAATTCATACTATTCATATAGTAAGATATAATCATACATAGGGCATATTTATCTTGTTTCTTATGAGTAAATTTTATCAATTAATGCAAAAAGTACCACAAAATTTGTTAGTTGACTATTATAGAAATCCAAGTGAACGTAATGAGAATGTTACTTTGGATATTTCCACTCTCCAAGTAAGACTGATTAGTACTCTAACACACGACAGTTTTCTTGGTCAGAAGTCATATGAGTACAGAGGTGACTGGTCTAAACACCTCAAAATAGTCAGAACTCAGATGCAGCAAGAAAGACTGATCTTCAGTGACAGTGATTCAGACATCCATGTAATGGAGGTGGCTCCCTGGGTCAGCTTCTACAGCCTGCCCTCTTAACCCACAACGCAGGCTTTTCCCTCTCCTCCTGGCTGTGTGTCAACTGGACTAAAAAAGGCCTGGCCAATCAGCACTGGACTATTTAATTTCTGTATCAGATTGCACTTCCGAAACAGAGAGTTCCTAATGATACTTGTTTTGTTCTCTGAAAATACAGACATATTTGATTAAACATATATATCTTCTTCAAGATATGTCTGGCTGTAGGTGAAGAGACCTCAGTCTTGTATCCATATCATGTTAAACAGTGATGTCAGGGACTGATGAGCAGTTCAGGATGCACCGCACCAGACTGCTGCCATACCTTTGTAGCAAATTCTTACAGGTTTCCAAGGCAAGCATCCTAGACGGCTCGCAGTACCATCCACCTCAGCCATCAGTAAAAGTAATAGAATCAGATTACAAGGAACTTGAGCTTCTGCATAAAAGAAGACCTCAGAGGAGGTGACCTCTCCTTCCTTGTCTGACTTCTACTACATTACCAACAATATAAAATAAAAAAATAATCACAATAGAATTTGCTTTCCTAAATCTTACCATAGTTGATTCAACTAATAGGTAGACAATGATTCCAAAACCTTTGCACAAACTCAAGAGACTCTACCAGCTCCTCCCTCTCTTTCTGGGTAAAAGATTCTCACACTTACTGGGTTAGAATAGTGCTTGTGCATAGGTAACAATTTCAATCAGCTATTACTACGTAACACATCACACAGTGCAATGAAACAAGCATTTTCTCATCACTCCAATAACAACTGAAATGCCTTCTACTTCATCTTTCCTGGAGACCAGATACTGTTCTAAGATCTGTGCATAAGGATGCTCACTTATTTTCCGCACTGATATGAGAAAACGATGCTACTGCTATCTAAGGCTGAGGTATCAGAGAAGCAAGGAATTAGAAACTCCGGAGGTCCCAGAGTTAGTCATTGGCACAGTACTGTAAAGCCAGTGTGTAACCCCAACTTAGGCCTTCTCAATGACACTGTATGTAACCACCCACTTATGCACTTCCCTGCCTATATATCTCCCCTATCAATACATGCAATCTATTCACAAATGTAAAAAAAATATATGAGCACCTTATTGAAGGTCCAATGAAAGAGGTTTTAAAGTCTCCATCCCCATTTCTCCTGAGGCTCAGCTGGCTTAGTCATGGGACTAGTGTGAAACTTTGTTGACTGGCAGCATCAGTATTTTAGGGAATATTAAGTCGAACCAGCTCCTTGTTGGAAAGCTGGTTCACACTTCTTCCTGTGAAATTGTTCAAATGTATTTTTAGCTCACTGAGATTATGTCTCGATGTGCAAATGCCTCAGACTTCATTTAGCCAGTTGGTTCCAACCTGGCTTCAGCATCTGGGAACACTGTGTAATCCCATCTGCAATGCTTTTTAAATACATTCTTGGTGGCTTGCTCTCTATTTTCACAATACAGAATGCATTTAGGTGATAGGGTAATATCGTATTATGTACCTTATATACAGGACATATGCTCACTGGAATTATATTTCAGTTATAATTGCTAAGATTAACAGAAAGTGTGTATTTGATGATGCTCCCATATTCTCGTTGGTAATTCAGTTTTGTAGAGGACATATTGATACCCAACATACCTGAAGGGACACAGAATAAACATTTTAAACTGACACTTTTCCCTTTTAGCTTCTAGCCCAGCTTTCCATATTTTATTCCTTTGCAGTATTGAGAAGGCTATCATATTAATGAACATAAACACATGTGTGTGTGTTGTGTGAGTGTGTGTGTGTGTGTGTGTGTGTGTGTGTGTGTGTGTGTGTTGTTCTCTTTGTTTTGTTTGAGACAGAGCACTGCTATACAGCTAAGGCTGGCCTAGAACTTGCAATCCTTATGCCTTAGCCCTCCCAAGTTTTGGAATTGCAAGTGTATGCCAACATGTCTGGCTTATGATTACATTTCATTTACACAACTGTATTTCACTTACAGAACTATGAGATCTGTATGGGAACCCTTAATTTAAAACCTAATGGTGAGTTCTATGACCTATGAGTACATTACTCTGAAAAACCTGTCTTCCAACTCAAAAACAAAATGCCTCCACACAAATTACATAATGAAGCATGCAGAATGGTTTCTCTCCTAAAGACTACCTCAACTACATGTCTGCTGCACAACTACTGTGAGGACCTGTCTGCAGCCTGCATTAGTGAAGAGTTTAGCCCCACAATATACAGTTTACACAACTATTTAGAAGTGTTTCCTATAAGTAACAGTCGCTAAACCAGCTGTGAAAAACAGAAGTTCTTATTTGAGTTGCAAATGAATGCTTTTTAAAAAAGCAACCAATCCAACTTGAGCTGGAGTCTTAAATTTAATTGTCAAGGGTCTCAATAATGTCACAGACCACACAGCATCTTGCAGACCACATGTGCAGCACAATGTAGGTCCTCACTTAGTGAGGCTGTAGCCATCTTTGTTTGGACAAGTGTACATACTATAATGTTCACACATGATAAAACCATCTCACAACACACATCTCGGGATGTACACCCATCACTAGGACACACATGGCTGTCCATACAGCAAGGACATGCCTTTGGTTCATTATGCAGAAGTTGGTTAAAACCGTGTCTGAGCTTCCAAGAAGCACTGTCCATTTCAGCCTTAATACAAATCTCACAGGAAGACATTTCTGTCCCTCACATGCTAAAGAGATTGAGCAGACCTTATCGTAAGGATGCAGTGAGGGCATCCATTCTGCTTTAATCATCTCATACCCTCTTTACTCTATTAATAAATCATAGAACACCTATGAGAGATAAAGGGGTGAATCAGAGACTAGAGACAAGGAATCAATAGAGACTAAGAAAATACAAGGCAGGAGAAGGATCAAGTCACCACCAGCCAGAGTCTATATAGGGAAAACAATGCTCCTGCATGGGTATCAGTATTCCAGATAGATGTCCAGTATATGAGTCCAAGTGTCAAGGTGGTAGGAAGCACTAACGAATGGCCTTGTTATTAAGAAAGATGATAGAAAATGAGCTGGGTCCTGGAAAGTAGGTCAAAAGCAAGATTCTTTCAAGGAACAGGACTGGGAAGGCAAATGCTCTGGGACTAGTCCAAGAAGAGTTCAGATATAGGAAACAGGAGGAGGTAAGAGTCACAAAGATACCAGCGTAATGAGGCTCACGTTCTAAGTCTCTTTCTTGGGTACAATGGGTATCATCCTAAGAATCAGAACTGGGAATCACAAGTGCAGGCAAAGAGGCCAATGTAGTGGAGATAACCCATTCATGGATAATTAGAGAGGTCATTTGCAACACAACCACAATATAGTGATAGTACTTCCTAACCAAAAGCAGAGCATTTATTCCTCAATATGTACCAGGTACTGTTTCATCTGTTTTACATTCACTACATCTTTCATGTATTCCTGTTGACTCACTCAAAACATAATGAGTGCCAGGCACAAGCTCAGCTGCATAAGATATACCAATAAGCAAAACAGAGGAAATTTTCTGTAGTGTTGTTCTAGTCTTTTAATCCCCAAATAACTTCTTTCACTATATCCATTTTAGAAGAGAAAATTATTTTGAATTTTCAGAGAGGTTATATGACCTCCCCAAGACCCTGGAAATGATAGACAGTTTAACAGTGAAAGGATATCTGTTTTATCACTATATATATATATATATATATATATATATATATATATATATATATATATATATATATAGATAGATACACACACACACACACACACACACACACATATATATATATATATATATATAGAGAGAGAGAGAGAGAGAGAGAGAGATCCTCCTAATGTTGCCACATATAAGCACACACACTTCTCTGAAAACCATCAACAGACCCCTGATCCACCTACATATGGAGCTGGGAGCATCAAGGCAAAGACAAAGACACCACACGCATACACAGAATGGAGATGGCGCCAATCTCACTCTGCAGAGTCTTCACCCTGCCCTGTAGCAGGTGTTTGTAATAACTTGTCCTCCCCATTTTCTATCATTTTGCTCAGCTCAAATGTTAAAAATGCTTCTGTCTCCAGGGCTGTGACTATTCTACACCACCACAGCATCCATACCCGACAGGTGCTTTCACTGATCATACATGAGATTCAGAATCGAAGTAATAGGAAAGCATGGGTTTGTGTTTGGGGTCACAATAACATATTTCCTTTAAAAGGAAATAGGCTTTAAAAGTATCAAACACTCAGTAAGTTCTCTGTCAATAATCATTGAAACAATGAAAAAATGTGAATAAAAAGATAAGATCAATTAATTATTCCATTCTGTGGTTCTCACCCTTCCTAAAGCTGTGGCCCTTTAATACAGTTCCCCATGTTGTGGTGACCTCCAACCATAAAATTATTTCATTGCTACTTCCTAACTATAATTTTTCTACTGCTATGAATCGTAATATAAATATCTGTATGTGATGCCAAAGGGGTTGCGACCCACAGGTTGAGAAGCACTGTCCTATATATCCAAGGTAATAAATTCATTGCTCTTAGGTGGGAAGAGCATAGTAAAAATCTTGCAGCTACAAAATTATCTCTATTTGTGAAGAATAAAAATAATTTAGTAACAACAAAAGGCTAGCAAGAATGTAAACAAAAAAAACTATATTAGTGATACAGTTGAGTCTCTATTTTCACCTTATCTCCTCAGTATCAACCTCAATAATGACACATTTTAACTTTCAGATGCTTTGAAAAAGAAGAGAAAGACTCTTTTGTGTGCATTCTTTTAAAACATTTCTTTTTTTTTTTCAATTATCTAGGTGTGCATGCCTGTATGCATGTATCTCTTTGTGTGTGCGTGTGTCTGTGCATGTGTGTGTGGTTGCCTAGAGGCTAGAAGAGGTCATGGGATACCATGGAGCTGAAGTTACAGGCTGTTGTAAGCCACCAGGTATGGAGACTGGGAACTGAACTCAGTCCTCTGCAAGAGTAGTAAGTACTGTTAACTGTTGCACCTCTTCAGTTCCAAATCTTAATTTTATATTGGTTTATATTCTCCAATAAAAAATACAAATGGTACCTCAATATTAATAAATAATAATGCTTCATATGAAAAATATTTATAGCCAACTTCAAAATGCATCTGCTTTAGTTTATAGCATCTCCCTCTACCCTTACTGCATATCCAAGTATTCCCATGAAGCCAGTGCAAAGATTCCAGAATGGGGCTGTGAATGTCATTAGACAAGCCATGTCATTAGTTCAAGCCATGGGAAACAGAAGGATCCTTTAAGGATTCAAGACTAGTAAAGGTAACTAGGGGAGAGCTCTATTCCTAGCCTTAGACATGGCCAATGAGGATTCTTAAGTCAGCCTCAGAAAAAAAGCCAAACAAACAAGAATATTCCAAAGGAAGTAACTTCAGTTACCCAAACCAATGAAGCAATTACACTCACAACCCAGAACCAGCCAAGACAGTTCTCATCCTGGCCTCTACCTCAGAACCGCACACAACACTTTCATACTTTGTGTTTCTTCAAAACTAAGGCCAGCTTCTATATGAAAGATTTCACAGTATGAACTGAAATATAAGCCTGCTTATATTGGAATGATTCAATTAGAAACACTGTCTGTTGGTCAAAGACCATGCATCCTTCAAGTGTTCTGTATGGCCTCTCTGAACAACAAGTTTGGAAATTATATAGTTAAAGCAGAGGTGGAAATGAAACACAACCATCAATGACAGGAAATACTCTTGTCAAACTGGAAGTATGTTTTATATGCAAAATGCACACTGGACTTTGACTAACATAAGAATGAATTACAAATGCCTTTAATGCTAAATTAATTACATGCTGAAATATCTTGAATATTTTCTATTATTAATAACTTTTATGTCTACTAGGAAACATAAACATGATTTTTTATTATGTATTTTAAAACTTTTAATTACATATATACACTGTATTCTATGTTTGGGGGGCAAAACTGCTGGTCCCTCATGATGATCTTGTTCTAGACACCATCCATCCAGTGCTTCTGAGAATTGGGAGGCGGAGAGAATAGAGGGAAATGAAAAGTTCTAAGTGTCATAAAACTGGAATGGTACCACTGATCCTAAGGGACCAGGGATACTAACATCCTTAGCACACCAGTCAGTCACCCCTACATGACAGTTATCCACTGGAAAACACACAGGCCAGCTCAGTTGCTGGTGGCACTCCAGCACTGAACTTGCTGTCTTCAGCTACAACTTCCTCCACTATCTCCAACTGGACATCCCTTGGTGTGGCTCACGTGACATTTACTGGTCCTGAACTCTATATCTCCTTCATATTTTTAAATTAAAAAATCGAAATAAAACAGGCAAAATCTTGCTCTGCTTCATGATTTTTCCTTTATGCAAGTGATGTCATCATGAAGCATGTCTCCAGACAACAGCCTTTCAATCATTTTCTTGCTAACCCACCTGGGATTAGCAATGCTGACTCACGACAGCCAGTCCAAACACTGGTGATCAAGCTTTGATCTGTATGTGACAGATGGGTCCTGCTATCATTTTTTTTCTCCACCCCATGGCAAGAACTCCGGGTCAGAGAGTTGTTCGATTGTGTGTACACCTTAAATAATTTAAGTGACAAAGATTGGACAAGAGCAGTCACCAATGCCAGGCAAAGTATAGGTCATAAAGAAGCCTTGGAAAGTCTTCATTTGATACAAGAAGATTTCACCATGTTCCCATAATTCCCACAGCAACGCTTCAGTGGAAGAGGAGGAAAGGAGAAACAGGGCGGACAAGGTAAACGACATGCGCAGTGGAGCAGACAGAATGTGGACTGATAGTTTCGTTTGGACATATTTTCTCACTTCATTTTTTGTTGTTTATGCAAATTATATTTATTATCTCAGTAATTGAAAGAAATGTGTGATGGTTTAAAAGTTGATGTACAAAAAGAGTCAAGCAGCATTTTTTTTAAAAAAAAAAAAAAGGAAAAATAAATTAAGAGATTAGAAATCCAATTTCCCATCCAGGTTGACACCCAGAAGGTATAGGGGAGTCACTTCTGTTCCTTGGGCAGGAGAATGAGCAATGGCACAAACTCTTCCTGGCAGATACACAGGTTACTATTAAAATGTAAGGAAGACAAGCCCAAAACCCCTTCAGGGAAAGATCTAGGAGCTTATGGTCTGCATTATGCTTATACCCATTGCACTGAATCTGCTGGACTTCAAGTAAACTCTCAATGGATGCTTTCAGTTGTCATGGTGACGTAGAAGTAAATGCATGGGGCATGCATGGGCATGACATAAGCTTTCCATGTTCTAGAAGATTCTATGGATACTTATACTAAAGTATTTACCATTTTGTCAGACAAGAAAGTAAGGACCAAATAAATACATTTCTCTCTACTGCACAGTAGTCAGTGAGTGAATTTTACACATTTCATTATTATGGAAAATCAATCTTTGCCATTCTTCTCTGGAAAATTATATATATTGGTACATTATATATTTATATCTGATTGACACCTGTCAGATTTTTTAAATGACACTTTCTGATAATGATTACAGTTAGAGTCTCTGCTTTTGTATAAATTTTTCATTACCCTGGGCCTTCAATCATTAAGCTAAAGTCTCAGATTATATATTGAAAACTCTATATGAGAAAATTCCTAGAGAGCTACTGAGAAAAAAACTAGGTTCTCACCAATGACCATTTTTGGAAGAACTAAAAATATCCTATGGGATTTCCAGTTTCCTGTCCAGAATGCATGAAGCTTAGAGGTCTCCACAGTTCCTAACAACAACGAGGAGGGAATAAGACTGAAAAGTCAATTCCTCTTCTTGGATTCATCAGAACAACAAGGTCACAAGGTAAAGCCCACCCCTGAATTTTAATGATGAGAAGCACACAGAGTGGAGACATCTTTGGGAACCAGAGTCCTCTCCCTCTCCTACCCAGGCAGGAAAACCAAAATGTCATTGATCAATTTGCAGACATTACACAGTTAAAAGACCCACAGAGACCGAGGCATAGGTGATTCCACACACTTGTACATTGAGATTGGCATGTTTTATAAGGTAAGTGTTCAGGTTTAACAAAAGTAAATTTTGTTAAGGGTATTTAAGGGCAAAAAACCTGAACAGACACCTTACTCAAGATGACACATATAGCATGTAAGCATATGAAAAATGCTTACCATCTCACATTGTTAGAGAAATAAAAATTAAAATAATAAGATATACTTAGAAGACTGGTCAAAATCTAGAGCCATCACACCGACAAACACCACATCATGCAAACAAGTAGCAAAGTTATTTTGATTCATTACAGATGGGAATGAATGCACTTTGGAAGATAGTTTGGCTGCTTCATACAAAACTAAACAATATGGTAACTGGATTCTGCTATCACACTCTTCGTAATTACCTACATAACATTTGCAGTATGTTGTCCATAACTGCCAAAACCAGAAATGGACAGCAAACAAGACTGCCTACAGTATGCACGTAGACGGGCTGTGACACTTCCAGCCAGAAGAATACCATTCTACACTACAAAGATATCAAGTAGGTTAGTGAGATGGCTGAAAGGATGATGGCATTTGTCACCAAGCCTAACAATTTGAGTTCTATCCCCAGAATCCACATGGTGGAAGAAGAGAACTAACACCAGTAAGTTTTCTTCTGACACTGGCATGTGCATGTGTACACACACACACACACACACACACACACACACACACACACACTAGATTGATAGGTAGATAATGATAGATTGATGATAGATAGATAGATAGATACATACATACATATAGACATATGGATGGATAGATGATAGACAGATATAGATAGATAGATAGATAGATGGATGGATGGATGGATGGATGGATGGATAGGGGCACTCTGAGAGGGCTGTACAATGAGTGATGATGATGATATAACTTGTTGCAAAAAACTAAACCATGGAGATGGTAAGGCCATCATTGGTCACCAGGGGTTAACAAGGAAGGAATGGATAACAGGCAGGACACAGGGGACTTGAGGGCAGCCTGTGTCAAAACTCATGAATCCCTTGAAATGTACATGAAGAATGGCACCTGACACAAACTAGTCTCAGTATGCTGATGATGTGCTAATCCAGGGTCATCAGCTCTAACAAACGCAGCCTACAGTGTGCATATGTCACCAAGGAGAACAGCAGGCAAGAGGGGCAGGTGAGTGTACAGAACACAGCAACTGTCCGCTCTGTTTCGCTGTGAATCTCAATCTCTGAAAGCAAAGCTCATTAACTTAAAAAGATCCTCTCTTGCAAACTTAATTTGAAATTGCACTTAAGAGAATTTAAAAGAATATATTACACTCTGTACAGTGACTCCCCCCAAAGTACAATTTAAAAGCTAGATAGGAACCTCAGTATTATGATTCTTACTGCACTCAAGCAGAAATAAAATCTGAGCGTACTACTTCCTAAAAGTAAGCACTACTGCCAAGTCTGTAAAACTAATCCAAAGCAGTAGGTACTGTCATAGAGTTCCAAGTAGACCTCTCTCATATTATTTCATATCATTTAAATGTTTTGTGCTATATTTATCCATAGCAGAAAACCAAATGAAACTGTACTACTCTACACTAATTTTAAACCTTTGGTCAAGACCAATAGGAAGCATTGGTTAATAATTTGACTATTAAACAACATGAGAAAATATTTCTGCATTCAGTATATTGTCTCCTGAAAATAAAGGAAAAACAATTTGGTGCACTGAGTCATTAAATACAAGACTAAATGCAAGTTAAAAACCATAAAGAAGTCCTTTTTACACCATGTGATAGCAGAAGCATAGAAATATATAGGTGGAGTGGGTAACAGGGATGACTTGAATTTTGTATCCTGAGAAAATGTCTGGTGAATAAACAAAACAAAACAAACAACAAGGAACAAAAATCCAGGTTCTGAGTTCCAGAAATCTCCCTCACCTCATCTTACTTTTGTGTTTCCAGTTCTCAAATGGACAGTGTAAATATTTAAAAATTGTTTTAAGTATGAAATTTTACAACTTCTAGAGAACAAAACAAGCTTTCAATAATGCTGTCTATAAATCACTATCTTTTGAAAAATTCTTATCTTTGTGTGTGTGCATTGAGATATGCATGTATCTTGGTGTGTGCATTGATATGTGTATGTATGTTAGTGTGTGTGCATGTTCATATTCACTGTGGCTACATTTGTGCCATGGTGTGTATGTGGAGGCCAGAGGAGAACCTCTGGCTTTTGTTCTTGGCGTCACCTTGTTTGAGAAGGACTCCTTTTTTGCTGTTTTATATGCCAGGCAAGGTGACCCTTGAGCTTACTCAGATTTTCCCTGTCTCTGCCACCCACCGTAGGAGAGCTGGGGTAATAAGTGCTCACACCCAAACCTAACTTTATGTGTGCTATGGGGATTGAAACTGGTCCTCCTGTTTGCCCAGCCAGCGCTTTACCAATGAGTCTCTCCCCATCTCTGGTCATCAATTATCTTTTTTTTTTTTTAATCTTTTTTTTTCAAGACAGGGTTTTCCTGTGTAGCTTTGCGCCTTTCCTGGAACTCACTTGGTAGTCCAGGCTGGCCTCGAACTCACAGAAATCCGCCTGGCTCTGCCTCCCGAGTGCTGGGATTAAAGGCATGCGCCACCACCGCCTGGCCAAATCAATTATCTTTTAAGCTAACAAGTGATGAGCTTTAAATAAAAGAATTCCTTGTTTCATGATGACAGAAGATCTAAATATGCAGGCAAACTAGCTTTGAACTTCCATCTGTCATCTGCACCCACACAAGTGCTAGGATTCTGAAATCACAAAATCACAGGTGTACTATCAAGCTTGGCTCCAGTTTGTTTTTTTTTTTTAAAATGGACCAAAAAAAAAAAAGTTTGTGGTAGGTTAGAACTTGCATGTCACTGAGAATGTCAATCAACAAGTTTTTTTTTTTCATTTTAAGTAAATACTGACTAGCTGGATGGCCCTTAATAAATAGAAAATAAGCTGTCAAGAAATGGAAGTGTTAACACACATCTACCCTCAGTCACTTGATGAGACATTCTATTTATACTTATACAAGCAATTTGTTCTAAAATAAGGAACAGTGGACAACTCAGAAGCTTACATCTACTCATGGGTTCAAAAATGTGAAAAATAAAATAATTGGGGGAAAAATCCTTGATGACAGATGGGAACAAACCCATCACTTTGAGATTATGAAGGACTACTTGATACAGATAGAGCTGGAAGGTCAACTTGAATGCCTAGTTTGACCATGAAATCAGCAAACAGGGACAGTGTAGCTAGAGTTTTCCTGCCTTGCCCACAGTCAGGACAAATCTCTGTCTACTGCCAGTCCCACAGCCGCTCAGACCCAACCAAGTAAACACAGAGACTTATATTGCTTACAAACTGTATGGCTGTGGCAGGCTTCTTGCTAATTGTTCTTATAGCTTAAATTAATCCATTTCTATAAATCTATACCTTGCCATGTGGCTTGTGGCTTACCGGTGTCTTCACATGCTACTTGTCATGGCGGTGGCTGGGAGTGTCTCCTCCCACCTTCCTGTTCTCTCAATTCTCCTCTCTGTTAGTCCCACCTATTCTTCCTGCCTGGCCACTGGCCAATCAGTATTTTATTTATTGACCAATCAGAGCATTTGACATACAGATCATCCCACAGCACTGGACAGCTCTGATAAATCCTTTAAAAGATATTGTGATGAATGTCTAATATTTAACTGCATACAATTGAGGATCTTCTATCAAAATGGTAGATGATGACAAAGTGATGATATGTACTATGCGAGAAGATGCAAATGAGTCTTGGGTGCCTGGTTCTTTTCCACATCTCTACAAACTACAACCAGTGACATAAACAATCTGACCCAGGGACAAGGAGATGGTTCAGAGACAAAGGCACCTTCCATCAAGTCTGAAAACCTGAGTTTAATCCCAGGGACAAAGGTGGTAGAAAAGAGAACCGACTTCTAAAACTTATCACATGTGCCACAACAAGTGTGCTCTCACAAAAAATATATACATACACAAACAAATAAATAAACATAATATCTTTAAAAGATCCTGTCCCCATACTTAAATATTAATACACAAGTTCATGCACCAGAGAACACCTCAAAGACTTCTAGCCAAAGCAGTGGGCAGTGAGTATACAAAAGGTGCCGTGCAATTTCAGAGTCACTGAGAAACTTAAGCCATCCTAGTGTCAGTGAGAGCTCCCTCACTTTCTGAATATCACAGTGGGGTATCAGAATAAATTGTAAGAGGCAAACTAAGGCAAACTGATATTATGATGTTGACAAGAATTTAGCAAATAACATGTAACAAGCCAAAATCCAAGACAGAACTGCTAAGTGCTTCCCAGCTGTGATGTATAATATTGCTTGTCAAGTTGACAGGATCTAGAATGACAATCACAGTGGAAACCAGCCTCTGGGCATATCCGTGAGGGATTATCCAGACTGAGGAAGCTGTTAGCCATGCATGGGAGAGATTATCTTGATTAGACTAACTGAACTAAGGAGATCAATTCTGGACAGGGGCAACATCATTTCTTGGGACTAGGTACCGGACCCCATAAGAATGAAAAAGATACCTAGCATAGCAATTCATCTCTCTTTGCTTCCTGGATATGGATGCAATGTGACCAGCTACCTCAAGGTCTTGCCACCAGGACTTTCTGTTGTGATAGACTATACCCTTAAATTATAAACCAAAATTAGCCTTTCTCCTTTAAGTGGCCCTCGTCAGGCACTAGTAGATCATACAGAAAATGAAATGGTTTGTGTAATGGGGTAAAGATAAAACCAGGCAGTGGAAGACAAGCCCACAGATTCAAAGCAAGCATTCCTCAAGTATAGATGTAACCATCTGGGGTCACCCAAGAGATTTGATATGCCATAGTAGTCAAAAATCTTTACTTTAGGACCCAAAGTAGTCAAGTTAAGCACACACACACACACACACACACACACACACACACACACACACACACACTGCTGTGAAGCAAGATACCATATTGATACCATATTTTAAGTGTTATATATTTTTATAGATAAATACAGCCATCAGTAAAAGTACATTTTCCTAAGACAGTAATTCTGTCAAATATTTACATAACATCAATGACTTCAGGAAAATATATTCATGTTTCAGTTAAGATGTTTTATTTTAAAAGTATTCCATATTTTTGGTGGCCTATTTCTTCATTCTTCCAGAGAAAGTGTACTAATCTCATCTCTCTATCTAAAATACGCAAGGATTCTACCCTCTGATAACTTCACTACATGGATATAACACAAATCTTAAAAGGTCTTATTAATAAAAACAAACCTGGAGCCAAGTATTGGGGTGAAAGCTGAAAGATCGGAGAAACAGAACAAGCCACAGCCAACCTCACCTTGCCAACTCCTCAGCTGATCCTGTTTCCTCAAACTGGAAGCCTCTGAGTCCTCATCTGGATTGGATCTCAGCTGAACTGCTGCTAAAAGCCTAAAAGCTTAAAAAGCCTAAAAAGCCTCTAGTTCCTCATCCTCATACCTTATATACCTTTCTGTTTCCTGCCATCACTTCCTGAGATTAAAGGTGTGGGCCACCATGCCTGGCTCAGTTTCCAGTGTGGCCTTGAAATCACAGAGATCCGGATAGACCTCTGCCTCTGAAATGCTAGGATTAAAGGCGTGTGCTACCACTGCCTAACCTCTATGTTTAATATAGTGGCTGTTCTGTTCTCTGACCCCCAGATAAGTTTATTAGTGTGCACAATATATCAACCACATTGCTCCTTTTTTGTTTAAAATAAAAGTTACAACCAATATAAGAAAAAGTATAACCAATAAGTATATACAATATATACAGTCAAGAATTACATTAACAATGTCTAGTCCATTAACATTTGACAGATTCAGACAAAGAATTCCATTATATACATTAACAATGTCCGGTCCATTAACACATGACTAGGTGAAACAAGGGATTGAAATTGTCCCCTATGCAGAGATCTTGTACTTTATGTCTATGGCCCTTGATGACCCTCATGTGGACAGTTCATGAAAGAACAATGTGGAGGCCTGCTACTCCCAAGACAGGAGATGCCAAAAATGCTCACACATTCGTTCGCCCATTGCTCTGGAACTCCTCTTTCCTTCTGCACTGTTTCTACTCTTTCAAAGGTAAACATCTTGAAATTTTCAAGTCTCATAAAAGGCCTGGAGTGAATGGGATATCATCTGAGGTTATTAACCCTCTTTAAGCCAGAAAACTATGGTCTCATGCCAATGAGCTACCTCTCTGAGCCATGCTGTGGCTACAATGTAGTTAGAGCAAGCCACTCTCCTGCTCTGCTGGGTAGAGCTGTTGACTGTGGGCAATTTGGCAAAATCTACCAAAAGCCATGAAAATATATATGCCTTTTGTCCTAGAGAATTCAACTCTTGGAACTGATCCTAGATAATAAGCAAGGATGTGCAGAATCATATTTATTTTCCCACTGTTCATAATTAGTGAATATTGGAAGCAACCTAAATGTCCCCAAACAGAACAATGATTAATTAATTCATCATGAGCCCATGTAGTTAAAATATCACAAATGCTCACTTCAAATGACGTAGAAATGTGCCCATTAACATATAACAATGCCTAGTTCAGATAGGTATACATCAATTTCCAAAATACCACCTATTGTGTATAAAAATCTATTATATACTAGCTATTCTTAAGTATAAAAATATTAATACAGATAGAAGATAAATAGTTAAAGATCATCCCATGTGCAGTTACGGCAGTAGCCTTGTTTTTCTTCTCTCATATTTCTCTAACGAGTATACAATGAACATTTATTATTTTGACAAAAAAAAACCCACAAGTGAACAAAAAGTAATTTTTTTCAAAGAAACTATCTGAAAGAAGAAGGATTAGAAATGGATTGAGGAGGCACTCCTTCCAAGTGTCATAGTGAGGCTCTGAAATGCACAGTCCACAGAGGTCACAGAATCTGTTTGCCTGGGAGATTGTAAGAAAAGGGTAGCGACCTCTCCTTTGAGCACAGCTTGAATGCAATCTTGACCTCCATGACCTCCTGCAGCTCATGTGCAAAAAGACTAAGCCAAAATACAATTTTCTCTCACTGACACAAAAAGTAGTCAATTCCTTAGACTGCCCTGATCCTCTGCAATCCTTTACCCTACACAAGAGAAAGTAACCCAGACATCTCCCACCCAGCTCTGCAGGCCAATGACCTTGACTATACGTGCCCAGCAACTTGCTTGAGCATTAACCACAGATACCACTGAATATTAGCTAATATTGTACGATGCACTCACTCCATTTTTATCTCACTGACTTTTCCATGTAAAACAAAACTTGTAGGGCTGAAGAGATGGCTCTGTGGATAACATGCTTGCTGCGCAAGTGTGGAGATAGGAGTTCAGATCCCCAGAACTCACAAAAAAGTCAGGTTGGCATGGTGGCCCATCCTTGCACTTGAGAAATACAGACAAGGGATGCCCATGGCAATCTGGCTAGGTAGACTACCCAAATCTTGAATTCCAAGTTCATCAAGAGACCCCTGCACAGTACTTAAAGTTGAAAGTAATTGAGGAAAACATCAGACATCAGCTTGTGGCCTTCACACACAGATGTACACACATACAAATGTAGTAGCTGCATGTATGTATCCATATACATGTGCAAATACACATACAAGCATATATACACATATGCAACCACACATACAAGCATACTTGCACACACATACACATGAAGAGGGGAAAAGAAACAGTATAATTAATTTCAGCTGCTTAAATGTCCCATCATAAGACAAAGAAAATGGTGGCACCTATTAAAATCTTATGCATGCTTACCTGTAAATTTTACAAATAACAATGACAAAGTGATTAAAATTATTGCTGAAATATGTTAAGGTGAATGAAGATGATCAGTTCCTTTGCTATGAAAAGGTCTCTAAAACTTGTTTCTGGTCTCCCTTATAAGCACACTTGCAATATTGTGTAAGAATATAATTAAAGCAATTTTTGGAATACTGCTCCTAGCCTTGACCAAAAGAAGAGATGATGAAGGGCTTGTATGAGGGTAGAAGCAGTTGAATCAAGAATGGTAAGTTACAACAGCTTCCCGAATTACTCAAAATGAGAAACTGAGCTGGAGTCAGTGAAGAGAGCCACGGAAATGCCAAGGAGAAGGATCCCGCCAGGACCACAGAATATGGTCAAAGAGTAAAAGCAAGGCATGGCAGTATTCAAAGCCAGAGGACAGGGGTTGGGTTGGAATGAGCACTTTAGAGATCATGTTCCAAGATGTAGTTTCTGCTCTGAGCATTTTGTTTTGTTTTTGGTGAGTGTTTTTTAGGTGGAAGTGGACATTGAAAGTCCTCCGCAACTACTCTCCACCCTGGCTCTTTTAGGACAGGTCTCTTTCACTGATTCACCTGAGCTGGCTGGACAACCAGCCCAAGGGGTCCTCCCATCTCCTCTCCACATCAACAGAGCTGAAAATGCACTCCTCTGTGCTAGGTATGTACTGGGTGCTGGGATCAACGGCATAGCAAACACTTTACCAAGCATTCTTCCCAGCCCCGACTAAAACAGAGTTTCAAAGCAACAAAAACTTTTCTTCTTGAAAGTCAGCTTTCTAATATGGAAAACCTTGGCCATGAGCTTCCTAAGCAAGGCATCTGACACAGAAAAGCAATTTTTAAGGTATATTATTCTCTGCACCAAACAGGTAAATCTTGTGACTTTGATGAACTGGTAATCTGGCCAGAAAGGACATCGTTCCCTTCATCAGAAGGTCACACTTAAATAATACTCTTAGAGTATTTTATAGTTGGTTTTCCTGAGTGGTGAGCAGCGCGTCCTTTTCATTGCAAATTTAAAGTGGGATAAGAATAATTTGAATGAAAATATTCCTACTCCATTTTATCTAAGAGGTAAAGGACATAAGTTGACTTTTTCTTGATGATTCAGGCTACTAATTAGGAACATGGATGGCCAAGCAATGCGGCACCTGGAGATAAGTTCAGGACGCACTGAGGTGTGTCTACACTAAATGACCTGAAATTACAGAACTATGTGAAGCCAGCATATTAGAGTATGTCAGGCTGTGACTTCTCTATCAGCCCATGTCCTTTTTATAGATGCTGCTCTGCCCTAAGGTGGACTGGATGGCAGACTACGATGCGTGTGGATTTAGGAATTCACTCCCAGCTGAATGAGCTTGGATACATCATTTAACATCTTCGGACCTAAGGTGAAGGACTTCGGCTAGGTGACTCTTGGGGCTCTTTCTTCGTGCTTCTTCTCATCTATTGTGTATCTTGGAAACTAGGCGAGCAACCTGCCTAGATTTGCATGGAAAGTAACATATAAAAAAATATACACATGCAGCATATTTCCTCGTAAGTGACAAGACAATGCCGTTAGCATCTTTGTGTCTTTTATGGAGGACTTACTTGTATCATTCTTAGTTATTTATAGGTCGGAGATATTAATAAGGGTTCCTGGATAACGAAGATCCTACTAGTGATATGCCAGCCTGTTTTCTTATGACTTGAGCTTACCTGAATGTTCTGTTTTAGGTCCCCAGAGAATATATGCAAACTGATTAAACAGATGGCAAAATGAAGACTATAATGGGAAGCCTTTCTTCACTTTAGCCAATGTGTGTTTAGATGGTAAAATTTGTTAAAAGGTGTTCTACAAGTCAGGTAGAACAGGCCTTTAATCCAGTAGTGTATGCCTTTAATTTAGCACTCAGGAGGTAGAGGTGATGGTTTTCTGTGTGTTCAAGGCCAGCCTGCTCTACATAATGAGTTCCAGGCTAAGCCAGGCCTACATAGAAAGACCCTGTTTCAAAAACAAACAACAAAGTAAAAAGGAATTCTACAACATGATGCTTTGGAAAACATGAGGCACAATGCAAATATACAGAATTATTATTATTATTATTATTATTATTATTATTATTATTATTATTGGTTTTTTGAGACAGGGTTTCTCTGTGTAGTTTTGTGCATTTCCTGGAACTCACCCTGTAGCCCAGGCTGGCCTCGAACTCACAGAGATCTGCCTGGCTCTGCCTCCTGAGTGCTGAGATTAAAGGCGTGCGCCACCACCACCCAGCCAGGATTATTTCTATAAATCCTGGGAGAAGGGCATGCATCGAGTTTTTAATTTTCTGGAATTGTGAAGACATGATTTCCTACTGTTAGGTGCTCAGTGCCATCACCAAGAGTCTGGAATCCAGACAGTAGAGATAGCTCATTAGTTACAAATGCATACTGTCCTTGCAGAAGACTTGAGTTTGAGTCTCGGCACCAACATCAGGCAGTTCACAACCACCCATAGCCCCAATTCCCAGGGGATCTGATATGTCTGGCCTCAAGGGGTACCTGTATTCATACGCACATACCTATATATATATATATATATATATAAATAATAAACCCTATTTTTCAAAAAGGAGCTTGAAATCTGGGCTGATGGCTCAGTTGGTAAAGCCAATAAATTGCCATGAAACAGGATGAGAGTTGGTGAATGTATAAGCTGGGTGTGGTGATGTGCACTTGTAATCCTAGTTCCAGGGAGGATGGCACAGCTGGCCAGTCTAGCTTACTTGGTAACCAACAAAGACAAATACTGCCTCAAAAATAGGGCAAGTAGCACTTGAGGAACAATGCTTGAGGCTGACCTCTGACCTTAATACACTTACATGAATACAAATGTACATGAACATGTGTATACACAGAAACATTAACAAAAAATGTCTTAAAACACACCTCTCTGTTGCCAGGCTGCATCTCTTTCCCCTACTAGATGTTCATGTCCAAGGAACCCAAGTCTTCCCATTACAGTAACTTTATCTCCTCTCACATATTCCATTTCTAGGTCCCCCTGTCACCTGAGCTCTGGGTTCCTGTTTCATATTTTCACCTCTCCTCTGACTTCTCATAAGTTAAAAATGTGAAGAAAGACAAAAGATAAAAAGAAAGAAAAAAATTAAAAAACATGAGTGGCAAAGTAGCGAACTGATGCATTGTCGAAGTAACTGCTGAGCGAAAGCCAGTTCAAAAACACAAGAAACAAAAAGGAAAAACAGTAAGATTAAAAGTATTCAAGAATATTCACATGCCTTCTTTATGTCACATATTTCTCTTCCTGCATATACCACAGTCTCAAAAACTTGTGGCACTAATTCTCACCGTGTTCTGTTCTGTTGTTTGGGAAGATGTTGATATGCAGCAACTATGGAGCTGCTCCTGGGCCAGGACTGCTAATGTGAACAAGGGAAAGGGTGTCCAGGAAATAAGGATCCACATTGGTGAGGGCCCAGAATGTGAAATCACCTTCTGAGAGACTAAAACACATTTTAGACAACGACTATGAATAACCCAAATTTATACTGAAATAAGTTGGATATATGAAGATACAGAGGGAAAAATCATTATAAGCAATGGACATAAATGTTGCATATAACTCTCTCCTGCTTCTACTATAGTTAAGAGAACTAGTGACAGTCGGGCCATAGAACTAGCTTTATCACCATTGTCACCAATGACATGCCAGAACTAATCTTTACACTTCCTCCACACCTCAGGGCATGTCCATGCACATTTTGGCTTGGAGGAATAACCTTCCTTCTCCATTTCAAGGTAGAACACCTATTCATCACTCAAGCCATCATTCAAGCACAGTTCTGTAATGATTTCTCTGGCTTCATCATGCTAAAGAAGTCACTACCTGAGGAGAGAAAATAGAAATGAGAAAAGAAGTCTAGGGATAGGGAACTTGACTCATGTCCTGGGCAACAAGACGAAGAATGTTTGGTCCTATCAAACCTGGAGGTGAGATATGCCAGAAGTGTTTTGGGGCTCTGATTCCTGGTCTGTTTGTTAAATGATTTAGGGAGACCTCTTCAATGCGGGAAGTGTTTCATTAAAGAAACGCTATTCCCTCCTAGTTCCCCAAATGGAGCCTGTCTCTGGGAAACATGCCATTGTCTTCATCCTAAAAATTATTCAGTTGGGCTGGGCCATAACCTGGCCAAGGGACTAGTCCCTCAGGAAGGCAGGTTGCCCTTGCCAAGTGAAAGACACAGGAGAAATAATTAGCTCTTTAATGAGATAACACACCTTTCCTTCTCAGAATTCCTGTCCCCTACACAACTCCAAAGAGATTCTGCTGGGTCTGCCTAGTTTTGTATGTCAGTTAGAATGTTTCCTTTCTCTGTCTTCTGTCTTTTCCTTTCAGATGCTTTCTCTGGTAGCAGGGTATCTCTTCCTGCATCTTTAAGGGTCCCCTCCAGACAATGAGGCTGCTTGTCTGACATGTGGCTGACTTCCATACTAGCCTAACTCAAATGTCATAGCTTTTTCTCTTCCTCTTCTCCACCTTCCTCTTCTGGGCAGCTGCTGAGATTTAGAGCTTGCCTGTCCTGAGTTTTTTTAAAATACTAATAGAAGAAGAAGAAGAAGAAGAAGAAGAAGAAGAAGAAGAAGAAGAAGAAGAAGAAGAAGAAGAAGAAGAAGAAGAAGAAGAAGAGGGGGAGGGGAGGAGGGGAGGGGGGGAGGGGGAGGGGAGGGGGAGAAGGATGTCATTTCTTTGTGTTTAGCTCCTTCAAAAGATTAAACACTCTTCAGGATAGAGACCCATGTGTTGTTTTTATTTGTATCTCCCATGACAGCACAGTGACTGGTATCTCCACGACCTCATTTAACAACATGTCATTCTCCTTGTCTTCCTCACTGGGCTCTCATCAACTCTTCTTTGAATGCACTACATGTAAAGGCATGAAAATGCATAATTTATGTCTGTATGTTAGATACATGCAAACATGAGCTTAAACTTCTCCACTTTTTATTCTTAACATCTAGGACTTTTACATAGCTTCAGATCTCCTTTAATGGAAACTTTACAAATCCTGCAGTGTTTAGCTGGCATCACTGAATGTATGTTGCTAATTGACCCCTAGAATAGTGGCACAGCCAGAGTTCTTGAGTCCTTCATTTGGTGTATATTTGGTGTCATTTTGTATGACACTGGGATAAGTCCATTTTCTGTAGGCCATGATGATTTCCCTGCTAGACAAAGAAGGTGGCATCTGAGGAGGAGGATTTGTCATAGTAGAGACACTTCTCCTGATGTGACCGAGTCCTTACCTGTGAATTGGAACTACCATTTGCCTCACAACTATTTTTGAAACTAATCAAGTGAGCAAATGTGGCAGTATGTTTTATAGAAGAAGCATCCTGTAAATATGATTTTTTTTGCTCTGTCTGAAAGCAGAGGCACCTGACTTGGGTGCTGGGAACTAAACTTGAGACAATGCGCAAGTGATCTTCACCAATGAGCCATCTCTCCAGCCCCAACCATAATATATCTTTGTACAACAACAACATATTAGTGATCCTGACAGCTTCATAATCAGCCTGAGTTCTGATTTCATTGGATCATGGCTGCAAGGGATCCTCACAGGCTTCCTTGAGCCTTCCTCAAACCATTAAGGACAGACTGAGGAAACTCCTTGCTAACTATATGTGTCGAAGTGGGTGGGGCCAACTTCTGCCAGTGCTACCATATGTCAACTGACTATACACCGGAGCACTCTAACGCTATCAACTCCTAGTGCACATGCCCACTTCCACCCCCACAAGGTACCAGACTGTTGGACAACTTGGCCGCTAGCCTATGAAAATGTGGAAACACTAAAGAAACATTAGCCAACAGAGCACATACTGGCAGCTGAATCAAATGTTTAGGCTCTGAGATGTACCCAAATAAACCGTTTGTGTATTCTAACAAATGTTTTCTTTGGAAGGCATTTCTCAGTGCAGATGCCGTCAAAAGTACCCAGTTTTTATGGGTTAAATCAAGACTTGGAAACAGCAAGAGGGTGAGAGGTGCTTTTGAAACAAAACTGCATATGTTGCAAAAAAAAAAAAAAGTCAATATTGACTGAAGACGGTGTCCTCAAAAAAACAGATAAGTTGTTGATGGCTTTGAAAGCTACATTTTTACAAAGAGCTATTTTTTAAAAAAGCATAAATTATAGATTACAAGAAACTTATCTGAACTTAGAAAGATATAAAAATGTGGGCTAGTTTTACAGTATGTGTGGATCATATCATACCAAAGGCAGATATGAAAAACTAGCAAGGGAACGAAGGGCTAGGAGATCATAAATCAAACTGTTCAGCAGTCAGAGCTTTTAATAAGTCATCAATCACAAACATACCCTAAAGTTTTTTTACAAAAGGTAATAATTTGAGGGAAGAATCAAAATGCTATCCAAATACATGAATCTCCTCATCAAAATAAACTCTGCAACCAAACCTTAGTCTGAGCATCTGATCCACCAGCAACCTCTAGTGGGTCCATAATGCTCTGTAAAATACCCGAAAATCTACTGATCCAGGTCTCAGTGCTGTGATGCGTGATCACCCTCCCTGTGTTGGTGACCTTCCAGGACAGTATTTTTCAAGACAGGAAAAGTTACTTATCTGTACACCATAAGCCTAATTCCTCAGAGACCTCCAGTTAAGAATCATTTGATGAATATTTTTCCTGAGGCTTTAAATGAGGAAACGCTATCATAATAGCAGTTTCTGAACAACCAACACAGCTTATGTATGACTATGGTTAACACTGAAAATACACTGCATTCACGGGCTAATATGAACTATGAATAAAGAGGACTAATAGAATTTTTAGCTGATCGTACCAAATGACTTGATGAGCGGGAATAAGGAGGAAATGTTTTAAAATGATTTTGTTTGTTTGCCTTTTTCACTCACAGACTGAGTAGGAGTACAACTCAATGGAACACACCAATTGCAAAGGTTTGCTAAATCAAACAAAAAGGACCAAATCAGAGGACGACTAAAAGAAAGAAAGACATCCTGTTATAATAAAAGCCAAAGAAAACCATCAAATCCTGGAATGTTCTGAGAAAGGAGAAAAGTTAATGTGCATGAACATAAAATCACATCACTCTGCTAACATAATTATTACATGAGAATGTGGAGATTATTTTATCATTATAGGATTTGATTCATCAGGATTAAGGAATGGACAGGACACAAAACTTCCTCGCTCTGCAAATGTTGCTCCTGCCATAAAAGTTTCATGGAAGATGCCTGTAAGGTCTTTAAAAATAGGTTCAGAGTTAAATTTTTAATAATTAATCCAATCAATGAAATTATCGACAGGGCTGAATAATAATTTACAACAACAGGGTGGTGGGATTCACAGTCACGCTCAGTCAATCTGAATACACACCATAAACAAAATTGTCTTCTAAGTCATCTCAGAGGTGCTGAGGACTATATCACCAGCATGAAAAGGTAAACACTGTGAGCCCACACCAAGGCCGATGTCAAGTCTCTTGTAAATTTATAAATTTCCGTTTAGTTTTCTCATCCCGTGTGTCTCCGACAGAGCTCACTGTAATCACAGCTGGTGGATCAACTTCAAACATAAATGAAACAAATAACTGGTAAATCGATAGGAGGTGACACACTCCCGGCTGAAATCTTACCCTAGCGTGACCCTCTCCTGCCCTTCTGCCCTCTAAAGACTTAATGAATCACCAAGAGCACAGTACAGACCTGTATATTTGCCCAAGTGAGAGCCAGATTGATCTCAGTACCAATGACCATCCTGTCACCTGGATGGAACAGAGGGCGCACGGAAAGCCTAAGTGAGGCTCCACAAGGCACTGGAGAAGGGGCTTCTTGCAGCTGCGTACTTCAGGTATAAATATCCCATCATTCTGAGCTGACAGCAAGTCAGAAAGCCTAAGGAGGGATAATTTAAGCCAGGGGACCTTTATGGTTATTTGTTTCTAGGTAGACTGTGAAAAAGCCAATTCAAAACGGTGAATAGAAAGTTCCTTCGTTGTCTGAATGATTTTGCCCTAGAAAATGTGTAAAATAATATGTAAGACGTTCCTATGGGCCACATGGCGATTTTAAGTATTTAATATCTTTCTGGGGAAAATTTCAGTCTGGATAAAAATCTAAGCAACGGTGCTCATGGTGATAAAAAGAAAAGCCACAGAAGGAAACAAAAAAGGACGAAGCAAACATGAGCAACTTTAGGACACTCAGGTATTGTAAGCGGTAGTTACACTTGAGAGCTCCTTCCTATGGAAGCTGCTCTTGGCCAAAAACGGGGAAGAGACAAGGAACATATGGGCATGGCTTGCACGGGGCCCAGGCCAGAACCTCCCCAAACCAAGTGCCATGCCACTCTTCAGCCAGTAACCAGCTCACAGTTTACCGGCCCCAAGGGAAAAGAGGTCTAAACCACCGTATCAAAACGGGAAAGAAGGATTAAGCAATACTGTGTCAAAGCAAAGAGAGGAGCGGCCCACTCCAGGAGGTGAAGCTAAACCATGCGGCAAATATGTCCACCTCCCACAAGACCTAAGGGCAGGACAAGAAGCAGGGAAGAAAATGAGAACACTCACTTCAGTGAGATGTGGATATAGAAAGTTTCATTTTATACAAGAATTAAAACATGAACAACAAAAAACCATGGAACCAAGGACAGGACTCAACTAGTGAACATGCTTTGCCCAGCAAGCCTGACGAGTGGAGAGCAATCCCTAGGAAATACAGAAAATGACTTTGCTATTTAACACTGAAGACAGGACCCAACACTTCTGAATGTCTCGTTGAAGAATCCTGTGAGGTTCCATTTAGAGTGCTTCCTTTAATATGTTTCTTTATTTACTAGACTTCACTCTGAAGTACCTTTCAGAAAAAAAAATCTCATAAATCTTAATAAAGGTGGACAGGGAGAACTGATTCCCAAAAGGTATCCCCTGACCTTCACACACTAATAGCAATGATAAATGAAATTAAAGGTTAAAAGTTAAAGAACAGATAGATGATCAGGGAACATGGACTCAAAGAGGAGATTAAAATAAATAAAGGACTTTGCAAAGTCAAAAAAATATGTTGAACACATTTGTCAATATAGTACTTATAAATAAAATTAAAACAATAAGAATGAGAAGATATTACTAAAATACAGAGAAATGGTTAAAAACAAAAAGTTTTAACTGTGTGTATATGTGTGTGTGAAAGAGAGAGAAAGAAACAGAGAGAGACAGAGACAGAGACAGAGAGACAGAGACAGCGAGTCAGAGAAGAAGAGGAGGAGGAGGGGAAAGGTCAGTACAACTTGAACGAAAGTTGAATTGTTTAGGGAGAATAAAAGCTTCATTCAATTCCAATGAGTGCAAAGAAGAAAGACAAATACACTCTTTTCTATGGAGAAAAGTTTAAGAAGCATAAACAAAGGCAGGAACGTTTTGATATTGAAAAGAGAAGTCCAAAAACTGGACAGGAAGATATATTTGAAATAATAATAGCATGAACTTTTCCCCAACATGAAGAACAGATGGATATAATAATAGACAGCTCCAGGAAAAACTAGTGAGGAGTGATTCAAAGGGAGGCAGACACCCTTAGTTCCCCAAACTTCAAGGCAAAGGGACAATTGTGCAGGTGTTCAGAGGAGCAGTTTCCTTCCTTGGGGGGAGTCAGAATGGCCCACCCTTCTATTAGGAACAGTCAGTGTTGTAAGATAGAGAAAAATCACCTTGAGCATTCCAAGTAGGACCCCAGAACCTTAGAACAAGGCAAAATAAATACCCCAGAAATAAATAGACATTTAAACACTCAGGGAGTCAGGGCAGGTGAAAGATAAGACCTTTCTAGGACGAGCTATTTAACAGTGAAAAACCAAACAAATGAATCACTAACATAAAAACTATAACCAAAAGAATCCACAGGGACACTAAATTTCTGGAACATTCTGAGGGAAGATGTAATCCAGTTCTTTTATCATTAAGTCAGTCTGACCTGAGAACATGAAAGTAATTGAACACACACTGAAGCACAAAATATCTCAGAGAATTAAGATTTGTGTGATTTTTCCTGGAAGGTCAATTCCTAGGAAAATCTAGTTGGCTAAGAAATACATTAAAAGAAATTATTTTAATGGGAAAAAACAGGGGTGTGTAATCAAACTAACTTAAATATAAATATCATTTGCTATAAAATAATATCAAATAAATGAAGTTAGGGCTTTTCCCAGGATCAAGTTATATATTTTATGCTAGCAGTTAACTAATATATTTACTAATCTTTCAACAAATCATTAAAAGGAAACCTTAAAAGTTAAGGTTTAAACTTCCATTAATTTTAATGTTTTATCACTGTATGTTTCTATTTCAATAGAAAACATAAGGCTTCCATTTCTGAGAGAAGTTTATAAATCTAAAAATCTAAAGTTCCAACCAACTACATATTAAGTGTGCTGTAGTAACTTTATGCGCTTAGTATGCAGCTCAAGTGTGAGGCTCTTGCCTATGGTGCCTGAGGCTCTGGTTCAATTCCCTGACCTTCACAGAGAGTAGCAGCTCTTATAATTCTAGAAGCTTTGTTGTTCAGAACAAAGGTTTAAAATTTGCCTCATACTTTACAAACTTGACTGCCCAAGTATCCATCCATACCTCAAAATCCTTTTTAGTGTTTCTGTCTTCAGTCCTACATATATTAAATAACTAAATCTAAATATGCTCCACATCAGTGCATTTCTCTGCATTCGGCAAGTCAATCTAGATCCACTGAAGATACCAACGCCAATCCCCATCAGGGAATCCTTACTTCACATTCCAATTATTTTTAACCATCCCTGACTCCAAGTGCAATCACATCTGGCCAATGTTTTTCTAGAAATTTCTTCAAAAGCTATTCCCTGTGTATAAAGTACATATACACTTCTTAAATGTAAGCGTTTTCTTCAGTCCCTCAACCAGGCTATGATTTCTTTCTCATCTATGTCCTTCTCCATACCACCTAACCTTTTCTCTGATTTATCTCTTCTAGCCTTTAGATCTCAGCTTAAGTTTCCTTTTCTTTGGACCATCTTCATGATATTTGAAGATTAATTCTTCAAGTCTGGGTTGGGTGCATCTACAATGTGTTGTCCCAGAACCCGGTACAGTCACATGTGACATAATGGGATGAATTCTGAGATAGGGGCTCTCAGGTGATTTCACTGTTGTACAAACATCATAGAATATCTTTACGCATACCTACATGGTACTGTCTGTTGCACACACAAAGACAGTATTTCAGATACAAATACTGCCATCTCTTGCTTCTGGAGGGACAAGGAACAAAACAGCACAAGATTAAATTAAGGAAAAGAGACATGATGTAATCACGAGTCCTGTGGGCACCAGAGGGTGTGTGAGGTACAAGTCATACCAAAGTCATGATAAAGTACAAAGTTCAGTAAGTACATAAACAAGTACTGTGTCACTTCCCATCATTATCAAACACACACCCTACGTAAGTTAATGGAGTGTTGTAAATGACTGGCAGCACAGTGGGTTGATTTATATAGTTTCACCATAAGAACATGCGCAATATATTGGGATGTGACATAAGCCCAGCCTCCAAGTCTCTGGGCTACAAGGATGTTCTGCCCTATTATAATCTTGTCAGACAACATCTTGTAGATGGGGTGAGTTGTCATGTAGCACCTGACTGTACTTCTCTCACCAAAACTCTTCCTACACTGTAGGAATAGGTACCTTTGCTTTCACTTGTGGTTACTACAAAGCTCAGCTCAAAGACAGAAAAAACATCACCAGGACTGGAAGCCAAGCAATAGGTTCTTAATGTGATTTTCTGAATTATGGGATGGGCTTGGATAGTAGTTCTTTCACAAATATATATCACCACATCTGTCAAATTTCCTTCCTGGAAACATATAATGGTCTTCTCTTTATGTCTCTATCAGGTGCTAACTCACTGAGCCAAGCCAACCCCACCTCACATGGCAAATATTAATGGAATATAAAAATAAAGACTAAATAATATAAATAATGATAAAAAACATAGGATTCTGGCAAGCAAGATGGCTCAGTGAGGAGAGCTTTCTGCTTCCATAACCTATGTTTGATCCCTAGAATGCACATATGTATATGGTGGAAGGAAAGAACTAATTATTGTATATACATGTATGTGTATCTTACATATAGAATAAGCTATATATATATAATTTTGGTGTATAATTTTTATATATATATAATTTTATCTTGATGTGTGTGTGAGGATTAACTTTTATCCTCTCCAAAGCAACAAACATTAAAGCTATTCTTCAGCTAGTGACAGACTTTTGAAATCCTATTACTGGGGAGACTGAGACAGGAGGATTAGCAGTTCAAAGTCAACCAGCTACAGAGTAAAATCAAGCACCTGTCTCAATTATACTGCAAAACACTATCAAGAAAAACAAATATCAAAATAAAACTTCAGAGACATTCTGAAAAATAAATGCAATGGATACAAAATGAAGCTGGAGGCATAACTCCCTAGTACTTCAAACTTGATCAATGACCATTTCAAGAACATTCAAGATAGAACTGAAAATTCATCATTTACACGTTCCCTTTCATGTCACCCTTGACTTCTATCACAACATCTGTCAGTTCTCCCCTGGAAAAGTATAATGAGCTTCCTTTATGTCTATGTCAGGTGCTAACACACTGAGCCAAGCCAGCCCAAGCTCACATTGCACATATTTACACAGAACATAAAAATAAAGACTAAATTATTATAGACAACAAAATAATAATAGAAAACAAAACAAAACATAGGATCCTGGCAGGCAAGATGACTCACTGAGTAAAGCTGTTGCCTTCCAAGTCTAATAAGCTATATTTGATCCCCACAGTGGAAGGAGAGAACCAGTTTCCACAAGCTGTCTTCTGATGTTCATACATATGCCATGTCATTCACATACCAACCCACCTTTATATAACAAAGTAAATAAATTTAATTAAAAAAATTAAATCTCAGGATTTTATCAAATTATTTGGTAGAAAGCATCAGGTGTATATGAAAAGGCAAAAGGACCAGAATAATTAAGACAATAATGAAAAGCAGCAAACTGTTAGAGGACTAACAACTTCACTTCATAAGCTACTTGTCATAAAGCTTCAGACTGGGTGCTACTGACTAAAGAGATAAACAGAACAAGGACTCATAACAGAGCATGCTGTGAATGTGGCAATATTTTATCTGTGTCTCCCAATATAATTTATCTGAGGATCAGAGGAAAAAGCCAGCCACTATATTAAACATAGAAGTCAGGAAATGTTAGCACATGCCTTTATTCCTATTACTCGGGAGACAGGGATCTGTCTGAATCTTT
The DNA here is from genome assembly GCF_949786415.1 of Peromyscus eremicus. Lineage (NCBI taxonomy): Eukaryota > Metazoa > Chordata > Mammalia > Rodentia > Cricetidae > Peromyscus > Peromyscus eremicus. The sequence goes on along the minus strand of NC_081425.1, from coordinate 23,597,357 downwards.
GTGAGTCCAAGGTCACTCTGGGAACAAAGCCAGGCATGGTGGCACACCCCTTAAATTCCAACACTAGTTAACCAAAGAGGTCTGGAGGTCTGTACAGACAGACAGGAAGTGACAGAGCTGGGCAAGAAGAGGAAGTGATACAGCTGGGCGGAGAGAGGAAATGAGATGGCAGAACAGAAAGGCATATAGGCATGGGTATACAGGAAGTAGGTCTCTTTGGAGGTTGAGGGCTGGTAAGAACGTGGCTGCTTTTCTGATCTCTCAGTTTTAACCCCAATATCTGGCTCCGGGTTTTTTATTAATAAGACTGTTATTCATATTACATTTGGCACCCACTGACTGCTATACTATAGGCAAATTAGCTTTAAGAAAAGAAAGGAAAGAACCAAGCTGGCACTGAGCCAGAAGTGTCCTCCTTGCTGGCTATCACAGTACAGGAAGATGCTATGAGGACTGTCTAGGGAGAAAATTCATCACCATTACACCCAAGCAAAGAGCCTACAATATTGACAACATATGCTCACTGGTGCAACAGTGTTGTGAATGTTCTAGAAGTAACCAACTTTTTCCATATCAGATTTAAGGCTCACACACAGAATGGACTAAGTACCTGGCACTATAAAAATAATCAGCAGCCAATAGCTATTCAAGTTACAGGCTCCATGGAAAAATCTACTACTGATGTTTTTCCAAATAGACATGTAATTAAACTTTTTTCCTAAAAGTTATGTTTATGCACATGGACTAGTGTAGATCAGTGTTGGTCAGAAAAGCCTCTTTTCCATAGTAGGTGATGGTAAAACCAGAGACTCATAACTGGTCAAAGTGTTGAGAATAAGTGACAGCTGAGTGTAAGGCCCCTAATAGAATAGGAATGTGACCCCTTCCCAAGCCTGGGGAACAGGGTAGACGAAGAGATAAAAGGACTGTGGGAGATGGAGGGTGGGAGGAGTGTGCTAGAATAATTTCTTCTGGATATGACCAGGCTACTGTAACCATGGACATACAGCAGCCATGACTACGTCCAAGGGTTAGGAAGGGAGAGAGAGAGGAAGGCAGGAATGGAAGAGTGAAGGAAAAAAGGGATGGGAGGAAGAGGGAAAGACAAAAGAGGGAAAAGGAAGGATAGGAGATAAGGGAGGAGACTAATGGGGAGGTAAGAATAGGAGGCAGGTGAGAGGGGGCAGAGAGGGATGAGTGAGATCACAGAATATTGTATGCACATATAATACTATCATGGATTTAAACCTTTTTAAAGAAAGAAAGACAATACGATGGAAAAAACTATCATTTCAACATACAATACTTAAAAACGTGGGCAGCCACATGTCAACAATGAAAGGAGGAAGAGAGGGAGGGAGAGAGGGAGGTAGGGAGGGAGAGCGGGAGAGAGGGAGGGAGAGCGGGAGAGAGGGAGGGAGGGAGGGTTTAGATAGGCAAGAAATGGAGGGGGAGAAAGGGGAAGGAAGAAAAACTAGACAGAATGTATGACTTTCACAAAAATTAACTCAAAGTGGATCACAGATCCCAATGTAAATACAAACCCACATGATTCCAAGAAAAATAACGAGTTCTCTTTTAATTCTGGAAACAAAAGTACTTCAGTTGCTTTTCTCTTTGTTATTGTGCCTTGTAACTCACAGGATACATGCATTCTTTCTGTGTCTATCAAATAACTTACACAAAACACTCCTGCTTTTTCAACAATGATTTATTCTTTTGATTGGTAAATGAAGGATTTTAAAAATTATTCATTTTGGAAAACGTATGACTTAGCTAGGATGAAGACTATATTCATCAAACAATACAGGCAATTGTTTTATTCTTAAGGCAAGGATTGAAAGTTAATTTACAATTTTCTAAGAAAATGTGTAGTGAGGGAAATCCAGGGAGTGGTCAATTTAGGAAACAAAGGTTCTATTCAAAATGAAGGTCCTCTTAGACAGACAAAAGATAATTGTCAATAAGCACATCCTGTACTTGAAACAAATAAACTCCTGGGTTCCAAAGATCCTCCTGGACCTCCTAAACAGAGATTGCTAGTAAGTCATGTCTCCTAGTCTTGTCTATCTATTCTCTCTCACACTGTACCCTCCACTTCATTCAGATACTCATTAAGAGGCTATGCATCACGCACCTTCATTTGAGGAGAAATAGATTCCCCAGTAGGTAGGAGTTAAGCTTGCTTGCTCAAATGTAACCATTCTTCTTCTGTACCTTGTTTTTTTCTATCCAACCTATCAACCTACAGTAGGGCAGATACACCTTTGAGCCATGAGCTTCATTTTTATTTTTATTGATTGGTTCTCTCCTATTTTTAACAACAAATTGAATGAGATCATTCTTAGCTTACCACGCAACTTCTGTTTTCTACATTTTGAAGATACGTGTTCAGAACTCCCATCAGTACTGAGAAGAACCTCTGGACAGCTGTTGTTCTTCAGCCCCAGACAATTTCATGCATGCAGCCAGTCTCTAAACTAGAATATGCTACACCTCCATAAAAAGGTCAGTCAGTAACCCTCTGTTTTCAATGAGTTCCCATCACCCCACATACAATGTGGGAAGAAGAGTAAGTGCTCTGCCCACGGCTTTCTGCTGGGGCTTTCATAGTACTCAGTCCCATAGATGCAAAGCCATGTTGGAAGCCAGTTTCTCATCAAAAAGCATGAGGGATTTTTCTACTATAATTAACAAACACTGTCATCATCAGAATGAGAAATAAGCAGTTCTTGAATAGTTATGCAGAACAAGCAAGAAAAGAGGAGAGATCAAGTCTATGCTTAGCCTCCAACACAGAAATCCTAAAGTCTTTTCTCTCTTTGCCTCTGACATTTAAACTCTGCTAGGCAGTGGAATGGTCCAGGTCAACCAGCATATATCAGATACTTGTGCTGTCTTTAGATGCTATGACAGCTGAGAGGAAAGATGGGGCTGCAATCATCACCAAGGACAAGTTAGGACTTCAGAGGCATTTAAGGCTTAGTCTAGAACCAAGAGAGCCATAACTGTGAGCCTACCACCCAGTTCCTCTGAGAGAGTAAACTGTGCCCACCACTTCTCTACCTATTGTCTGTCACTCAATTCCTCCCCTCCACTTAACTTCTCCATTGGAGGTTGTCTCAGTCTCAGAAGAACTTTCAGAAACAATGTACAAATAATGTCATAAAGTAGAGATTAGATATTTGCCTTTTTGTTGTAACTCTTGTGCAACCTTGTGCAAATCCAGAAGTACTCCAGAGACTGATAAAGCCAGTTACAGATGGAATAACAAATCTGGACAGCAGCCAGAGCCTCCTACCTTCTCTCTTTCAGAATGACTATATTATAACACAGAAAGGAACTCATCAGTTTAAACACCGCAAACTCTACAACTAACACGTTTGCATTCTTCTAACTGTAGTTTGGGTGTTCCCCACTTGAAAGAACTAAGTTTATAGTAAGAATTATCATGTAAAAGTCACTTTGTTTTGGGGTTCCTAGTGTTAGAAAACTATGAATCATATGAATTCTGTTTAAAATTAACTTAGTAATTTGTAGAAAATGGGAAGAGAAAGACCCAAGAAGAATGCATCCACAAACTAGGCATGTGCACATTCCACTCCCCACTCACACACATGTACACCCATTCAGTAAGTCACTAAATGCATAAATATATAAATATAGTCTGATATTCTTAATTTACCTAAGTGACAGATTAGAGTCAAATTCTTTCTAGGGAAAGTGGTGGAATTCCACGTTGTTATTGCTGCATTCTTTTCTTTTCTGCAAGGGAGATAGGTGTTGAGAAAAGGTTTATAGGGTCTCTGTGTAGCCCAGACCTGTCTCAGACTCATTAGGAAGCTAAAGATGGCCTTCAACTCTTGATCCTACTACATGCACCTCCTAGTACTAGGGTTGCAGGTACACCACTGTGCCTGCCTGGTCAATTTGTCTCCTACAGCCATGCCTGCATGCCTGCTGGATCCAGAGCAAGAGTGCACTGTCCCTGCATACTGCCTTAGTCTTCGCCAAATGCTTCCTGTATCTTTCTATCTGTACAACAGACATTCCTACAATATACTAGTCCTAGCCTACAGTGCAACCCAAACTCCCAGGAAACCTCACCAAAATATAGTTGTCAGACGAGGTAGGAAGCTCTTGGTCAGCCAAGCCCTCCTCTAGAGAGCTACTGCAGGTCATCATTCTTAAGTCAGGCACACTTCAGCTTCAAAAGTGTTGCTGCTGTGACCCTCTGATCTTCCCCTTTGGCCCTTCCTCCAGTGCTGGTGCCACTTTGTGCAGGAACTTCCAGTCAGAATGCCACAGGCCTTTGTGTTAGAGGCCTCCAGCAAGTGCATCATCCCAGCTAGTCCCTGACCACCTTGCCTCAGTCCTACTGTGTGGGCCCTGATACTCACTCATACTCTTGACAATAAACTTCTAATATCATTGCTGCTCATAATCTGACTCTAAACTTTATCAGCCTGATAAACACACAATATTGAGATTGTCAGTACATTTACATTGTGTACAAACTCAGTCTGCCTCTTCGCATCATGCAGCATGTTGTCATATGCTCTCAAACACAACTCCCTGCACCCACACTGCATCTGAATAGTCTACAGCATCATACGATAGAGGATTAAGACCCAAAGTCCAAGATACAGAGTAGCCTCTATGACTACAGATGGCAATGTCTGAGTCAAGTGCCAAATAGCTAAAAAAAGGAAAAGATACCTCTAAGATGTTTGTTCTTATGATGAGTCAGAAACATGAACCCTGCCTAGGAAGACAGTGTTCCAAAGCAGGGTCATTGTGATGAAAGGATGCTCATTTAGGTGGCAGTGGAGTACTCGCTGCTGCAAGCTGGATCAAGGGCCAAGGGCTTCAAACCTTCAGGTAGGAATGCAAAGATCAGTGAAAAACAGCAAGTATAAAACAAGTCTAAGAACTGCAATCTTCAGGTAGGAAAGAGGGTAGAGAGAGAGCACTCACCACCAGAGAGAAAGAAAGGAATGAGGAAATAGCCTAGGGTATGCAAGCAAACACCAACCATTTCAACACAGCTAAGCTCTAGCCACTCTCCATAGTCCTTTCCCTACACAGTTCCACAGTTCCTGGGTTTGAAGAGCCTTTCTGGTGAGATCCAGCAGGCAGAACTGAAGCAGCAGTCTTGCTTGTTTCTTTTGGGAAGGTCAAGCCAAGGCCTTGGGTACAGCTCACACAGGCTGTCATTAAAAAGTCGCTCCCCAAGGTGAGGCAGGTAAGGATCAGGCCACAGTGCCTACCTACAGCCCCATGGAATCTCTTTCATCAGTCATCTCTCATTATCTGGTCCTTCAGCCAAGATGTGTTTCACTCACTGAAGGGCACTTGCTTATCTGGCAGTACCCAGTTACCACCAAGGTTATATGATGCCAAACAGTGAGCAGTCCCTGTAGGAGAATATTATTTTAATACCATAATATTATATTATGTTACTTTTGTTTAACTCTTCAAAGCTGTTACTGTGCCTGTCTAAAACACTTGATGGTCTCATAAAGAACTGGCCAATAGCAAGGCAGGAGAAAGGATAGGCAGGGCTGGCAGGCAGAGAGTATATATAGAGGGAGAAATCTGGGAGGACGGGGAGATGGAGGACTAGCAGCCCGAGAAGGAGGAGGACTCCAGGGGCTAGCCACCCTGCTACACAGCAAGCCACATGGTAAGAGTAAGATATACAGAAGTAAGAGAACAGGAAAAGCCCAGAGGCAAAAGGTAGATGGGATAAGTTAAGGGAAGCTGGCTAGAAACTAAGCCAAGCTAAGGCTGGGCATTCGTAAGTAAGAATAAGCCTCCATGTATGATTTATTTCGGAGCTGGGTGGCAGGCCTCCCAAAAAAGGAGCAAAAACAAACAAGTCCCTGTGTCCAGTCTGTTGTGGAATATTAGTTGAAGATGTGTTACACTTGCTTATACTGTGTAACATTTTTTTTAATGATGCAAAGATATGCTGCATTCTTTTATGCTGCATTTGTTTAACTCTGTGAAACTGTGTTATTTTGCCTGTCTAAAACACCTGATTGGTCTAATAAAGAGCTGAATGGGCTAATAGTGAGGCAGGAGAAAGGATAGGCAGGGCTGGCAGGCAGAGAAAATAAATAGGAGGAGGAATCTGGGAAGAGATGATCAGAGAGCAAAGGAAGGAGAGGAGGACATGAGGGGCCAGCCACCCAGCTATACAGCAAGCCACAGAGTAAGAAGCAAAGAAAGGTATATAGAATCGATAAAGATAAAAATGCCAGAGAGCTTGGGTGAGCGGGAAATCCTAGCTGGATCAACAACAGAGAGGGAGAACAAGGAATAGGAGACCATGGTAAATGAAGACCACATGAGAATAGGAAGAAGCAAAGTGCTAGAGAGGCCCACAGAAATCCACAAAGATACCCCCACAACAGACTGCTGGCAATGGTTGAGAGACAGTCCGAACTGACCTGCTCTGGTGATGGGATGGCCAAATACCCTAATTGTCGTGCTAGAAACCTCATCCAACTACTGAGGGATCTGGATGCAGAGATCCATGACTAGGCCCCAGGTGGATCTCTGGGAGTCCAATTAGCGAGAATGAGGAGGGTTTATATGAGCGAGAATTGTTGAGACCAAGGTTGGATAAAGCACAGAGACAAATAGCCAAACGAACGGAAACACATGAAATATGAACCAATGGCTGAGGGGTCACCAACTGGATCAGGCCCTCTGAGTGGGTGAGACAGTTGATTGGCCTGATCTGTTTGGGAGGCATCCAGGCAGTGGGACCGGGTCCTGTGCTCATTGTATGAGTCGGCTGTTTGAAACCTGGGGCCTATGCAGGGTCCCTTGGCTCGGCCTGGGAGGAGGGGACTGGACCTACCTGGACTGAGTCCACCAGGTTGATCTCACTCTGTGGGGAAGGCTTTGCCCTGGAGGAGATTGGAATGGGGGGTGGGCTGGGGGGAAGGTGAGGGGGGCGGGAGGGGGGAGAACAAGGGAATCTGTGGCTGATATGTAGAACTGAATTGTATTGCAAAATAAAAATTAAAAAAAATGCACAGGCAAAAGGTAGATGGGATAATTTAAGTTAAGAAAAACTATCTAGAAATAAGGCAAGCTAAGGCTGGGCATTCATAAATAAGAATACGTCTCTGTGTATTTATTCGGGAGCCGGGTGGTGGGCCCTCCAAAAGAGCAAAGAGTAAAAAAAAAAAAAAAAAAAAAAAAAAACACACCTTCATCTCCATGTTGTGTGCTCATCCCTCCTTCCTAGCTGCCTATGCTGCAGACTTCATTCGGCCCCAACATATACACATGACAGCCATGCATATTCAAGTAGCTGCCGTTATAATATAAAGGTAAATATTACACAAAATCCCAAATTCTACTTATTCCCATGCTTGAGTCTCTCTTATAAATCCGCAACTAACAAGAATTTGGCACCAGAACTGGTTCCATAGAAAATGATCTTAAGGATCTCCCCAGTTTAAAGAGGAAAGGGATGACAGTATTTTCTAGAAATCGTCTCAATAATATTCCCATTTCCAGGTACTATTCCAAACATCACCAAGCTCCCAAGACTGCCTTTCCTCCCTCTGAAAATTAAAGGTTGTCTCTAGATGACTGCTTAAATAACAGAGCAGGGGACAAACAATGTAGCCTGACTCTTAGAGGTGACATGGCTTCTATTCAATGTTCTCTACCTTCCAGCTACTTTTAGAGCACATGGAGACTCAGGCCCCATGAAAAGATGTAGCAGCCCACAGACCCAGATGAGGCCACTACAGATAACCAACATCTACTCTCAATGCATCCATGGATTGTCATACATACTTCCTATTGTTAGCCTTTGAGCCACCTCAGCAGCCACTTTCGAGACTAAAGAAAGTTACCTCCACCCTGGCCTGCCCAAGCAGTGACCTCAAGAACAAAAGGAGCAGTCATCTTCAGATGCTAAGACAGTGGTGACGCGCAGAACCAGAGGATGGAATGATGGGTTCTTACAAGGTATCTGGATTCCAAATGGGTAAGAAAGGACCCCCAGCAGTCCCTGGGACTCTTCCACCTGAGTGCACAATGGCCAGTGGACAAAGAGACTTGTTTACAGCAATACAACTCAGAGCAGCCCCCAGTGGTCATCAGTGTATACAATGTGATGGAAATGCTATTGACAAGGTTTGAGCACCAAACTCTAGACTCTACCCTTGTAACTATTACCTTTTTATTTATTAGGATCCTAACACATCTTTCTAGAAATATTTTTGATCATTCATCCTTTATTCATGAGGTAGTATTTAATTGTCTCCCCAATGCTGTCTTTTAAATAAGTTAATTCTGTAAAATAAAGGTCTGAATGTGATCCAAACTCCCTTTCACAGACTTTTCTCCCATAGAGAGAGCTGTCTGCTCTGTGGGAGACAGATTTTAAATGCTACATAGAACCTCCCCCTACTTTTGGATTGATTTCTTTATATGTCCCTTAGTGGAAACATCTTTGCCATTTGAAGACTCTCGATAATCTGGAAAAGGCCCTAGCCCCCAAATACCTGTTATCTCCTGTGGACAGCTGCTGAGCCAAGGGTTAATGGAACTTCACTCAGAGCTCCTGGGTGATTTATAGGTTGTCTCAGCATGTATAACTGTTGTATCACCAAGCAACCTGTAGCAGTAGTCATTCATGAAACTAGAATTTGAGTCTATCCTATATGCCACAACACACAGAAAGAAAGAAAGAACATTGCCAGGCTAAAAGGTCTGATGAATTCTACACAGAGCTCGTCTGCCGTGAGAGGAAAGAAACAGGAACTAGAGCTATGGCTACAGAAGACTCTGGAAGACAATTTGGACATTGAGATCTTTTATTATTCTACTATATATTCCTTTAAATTTTATGAATATACAAAATTAGATATATTTTTATAGTATGAAATGTGAACAGCACCAATTACTTCATTTAGATGAGTCAAAGTGTTTTAAATAAATTTTCCCCTCAGTTAATGGGGATTTTTTCCCCCATTTTTCACTCCAAATCTATTTTTTTTTTTTTGGTTTTTTGAGACAGGGTTTCTCTGTGTAGTTTTGGTGCCTGTCCTGGATCTCACTCTGGAGACCAGGCTGGCCTTGAACTCACAGAGATCTGCCCGGCTCTGCCTCCAGAGTGCTCAGATTAAAGGCATGTGCCACCACTGCCCAGCTCTCCAAATCTATGTAAATTGACATGAACCACTATAAATTTGTGAACATTAGTTCAAAACAGTAAGGGAATTTTTTCCCAAAATTTCAAATGTGCACACACACACACACACACACACACACACACACACACACACAGAGAGGGGGGGGGAGAGAGAGGGAGGGAGGGAGGGAGGGAGGGAGAGAGAGAGAGAGAGAGAGAGAGAGAGAGAGAGAGAGAGGTGTTTGTAAGCTAGATACAGTACTGGTCCATCCTGTTATAAAATAAGATCTTGTCTCAAAAATTAAAGTGCTTTGAACCTTCAGTCTCAATAAGTGATGGACTTTATAGCCTGATGTTGGAAGGACAATGGTCCCTAAGATGTGAAGCACCGGTAGTTGAAAGTTCTCCCTGTGTTGGGGAACATGGCAGAGGGGCATGACTATGCCCGCAGAAACAGGCTACTAACTTTCTGATTGTAAAGATGACTGTGTATCACTTCAGGGAGTTCAGAGCCACCCCAGTGGTCATTTCCATGGAGGTGACATAGAAGAACAAAGCCAGGAGGATGCCACTTCTGAGCCTGGGCCCAGGACAGCTAGCTGAGAAAATGGAGAATGGGGCCCAAGGAATGTGGGCTGTCTCAGACGCTGTAAAAGAAATGAATTCAGGTATGGGGTTTCCAGAAAGGAACCTAGCTAGTATCCCAGCAGAGCCCTGTGAGATCATTTGGGGCCTCGGACTGCCATAATCCCAAGATAATAAATCTGCGCTCTTTGTAACTCAGCGTACGGTGACACAATGCCACAGAAAACAAATCTTAGAGCAAATTTGCTTTGGCGTGGATTTGACTGCACGTGCATGGTGAAGATCAGTAATTCATTGGCTCTTAGGGTGGAATATATGTAGCCTGATTTCCTCTATGCTGGAAAGTACCCTGAAATACTGAATTAACACAGAAGATGAAGGACTGTACCCAATGGACATTGAAACACTGAATTAACACAGATGAAGGACAGTACCCAATGCTTCCACTGCTTGTTAGCCATGTTTCTGTTAACAAACTGCTCTTTAAGAGAATAATAGGATTCTCCAAAGACATCAGCTGTGCAAAGAAAGCTATTTTAATCATCATCATCCTAGGGCTCAGGAGCCAGAGGGAGAAAGATCCCAAGTTCGAAGGCTGCCTGGGACACACAGTGAGATTCTATCTAAAAAATAATAATAAAAATAGAATAATAATAAAGTGCAAACGTGGACCACATCAAATAAATTAGGCACACAAGCCAGGCATTGATCACTTAAGTCCAAGATCTGTCTAAGAGACATAAAGTCCCTATTTCAATGCCCACCTTCCCCCAAAAAAACCCACATCACAAAGACATTAAGCTTCAATATACATCTCTAATAACACTTTGCTTCTCCACTACGATGTTCTCATTAAACAAAAACTTTTTAATTGAAATGCTTAGATGTAAAAAAAAAAAGTCCATATAATTTTTTTAATTGCTCTTCATATACTCCGGGACTATGTATAGGTCATGAACTCTACACATGATGGCAGAAAGAGGAGCTTATGAACCTCTATTATCAGGTTCAAGGAAACAAACCTATGTATAAGGCTGTGGGAGAAGAAAGGGAGAAAAAGGTCTTTAAAAGATGCTGGCTGGCATATTTCATGCCATCTCTAAATGAGACATGTGTCCTTGATTCTAACAGATAGCTCTGCAATCCCAAGTAACACAGTGTCAAGATGCTTCCCAGACACAAGCACTACTCAGCCTTAATTATAAAAACCACTTTCCAGGGAGAGGTGGCTAATGGAGACTCATGCCCATACAAGGTGCTAAGAAGCAGCCATGAGCGAGCGCTTAGCTCTAAACAGGGGATTCATGTCACTCCTCTAAAGCTCAGGGAGCATTGTAGAAGAGTGTGCAGAAAGAGTGTAAGAGCAGTAAGATGAGGAGGAGGGCTTCAAAATGTCACCTCCTGCACAAGACACAGCCGCTGCAATCATGAACTCACAGACCCTGTGGTGGTCTGAATGAACATGCCCCCCCCCCCATGTAGGGAGTGGCACCATTAGGAGGCATGGCCTTGTTGGAGTAGTGTGGCCTTGTTGGAGGAAATGTATTACTAGGGGTGGACTCTGAGGTTTCAGATGCTCAAGTCAGACCCAGAGTCTCTCTCTTCCTGCTGCCTGGCAATCCAAATGTAGAACTCTCAGCTCCTTCTCCAGCACCATGTCTGCCTGTACGTCAGCATGCCTTCTGCCATGAGGATAATGGACCAAATCTCTGAGCTACAAGCCAGCCCCAATTAAATGCCTTCCTTTATAAAAGTTGCTGTGGTCATGGCATCTCTTCACAGTAACAGAACGCTGACTAAGACAGACACCAAGGATGCATTCATTGGGTTGCACAAGATGGGCCCATCAACAATCAGGCATGGATGGAAGAGAGCTCAAAGGGCCCCAACCCTCACTGCTGAACTAGTTCTACCAAATGATAGATTCAGAGAGAGAAGAAATTGTTGCTATTAAATGTGTACATACTTGATCCTACCAGGGTCCACTGTATAGTCCTAATGCTGTGGTCACAGAGGTAGCCCTGGTTCAACAAAACGGGTCATGAAAACAAAACCCAAAGCCATGAATGTGGGAAAGGGACTAGTGGCAATGAAGGGGAACTGACACAGATGGGAGGGAGATAGGAATGAGCCATCAGAATACATTATATGGACATTATGTATATGTATGTGATTGGCAAATAACCAACTCAATGAAACCGTTGTCTTTATTATGGGAAAAAAAATGGATAGCATGCGTGCTATCATTGTACCATCTCCAAGAGAAGCACAAATATATGTGTTCCTTTTCAAGAGATTATACCACCTCTTTCTTGCCAAATCCTAAAAGCCACCATAAAAGCAGGACTACCAGCTCACCCTATCCCAGCATGTCCATTAGTAACTCAGAAGACAAAATACATATACAGGCATGAATAGCAATTTTTTCTAAAGCCAAATTGACTATGAATAAATAATTAATTCAATAAATAAACAGAACTTAGAGTAATGATTTTTTAATTTAAAAATTTTTAAGAATTTCATACATGAGCACTGTATTTAAGATGACTATTTGCTTAAGGATTAATAACTACCAGGAAGTATGCATGGCTTTCTTATTTCTATTGTTGTTGGTTGAATTTGTTTTATTATTTTTTAACAGTGGAGGTCTCACTGTGCTCCCCAGGCTGGTCCTGAACTCCTGCTTTCTATGATCTACTGGATTTAGCTTCCCAATGGCTGGGATTCCCACCTTTTTGTTCATTTAACTTTCAAGACAATTTTAACAGTGGGCACTATTCAAACCATTAGCCTCACCTCAGAGTCCCAGCAACTAACTGAGAGAAAGAGACAAAGTTAAAAATGAAGATGTAGTCATACACGCCTTTTATCACAGGTTTCATGAGACATAGGTAAGTGGATCTCTATGAGTTCAAGGCCAGCCTGGTCTACATAGTGAGTAGACCAAGGGTGTACAATGAGAGACTATAATTACAGCACTCTGAGGGCAGAGACAGGTGGATCCCTAGGGCTTGCTATCTAGTACATGTAGCTCAATTACAGAGCTCCAGGGTCAATAAGACCCTGTCCCAAAAAATATAAATCAATAAAGTGGAGCAAAATAAAAGAAGACATCTGCCACCAATACCTGCTTGGCTTCTACATGTATATACATACACATGCATACACACCCTCCCTCAAAATATCTGAATGTGCACACACAAAATAAAGAAAAATTCCATTTTTACTGAAAGCACAAAAAGACACAAACTGTCAAGGTATAACTGTCAAATTGTATGAAATCTGAAATGTCCTTGAGTGCCCTCAGACCCTGAGAAAAACACAAATTCCTAAAAGTACAAATCAGAGCTATGAAAGTGCTACTCACTGGTTCTCCAATTAGAACACACACCGGTACCTCAGGAAACAGAGAAATCAGTGGGAAAGCAGTGGACACAAACGGACATTTCAGAGGGCCTTGCCAATCCACCAAGAGGATGTCTTGGGAGCTTCAATAGAAGTCCTTTTCTCAAGGGCTTTGCTATCAAGAGAGACTTTGGAAATGACATCTTCACCTAGATTATACTTACGATAACAAACTGAAATCAAAGATTTGAACCATTCAGTTCCAGCCCCAAACATCACTGGCCCTTCTCACTCTGTCCTTTAACAAATATTGTCTTTTGTATAGATGTGTGATAATCAGGAGGTAGGCACAGGGGAACTGTCTGTGAAAGCAGTAAATACCAAAATTAAGAGAGACAGAAACAAAAGGTCAGTAAAGAATAAATATAGAAGGGGAACTGTCCAAGCTAACGTTGAAAAACTTAGACAAATAACGGTCTTCATGCACACACTGCCATGCACACAAGACAAAAGGGTCTTTCTTAAAGAGTTCAAGGAATTGGTTGATGTGTAGACTCAAGAAGGAGTACACGGCTTCATACAAAAGAGAAGATAATTCAAAGATAAGAAAGCAAGCTGACAAAGCCATGAACCGCTACAGAGATGAAAAGCCACTTGGGAAGTAAAACACACTAAGATCAGTACTTGACTGAAAACAGAGAAAAAGGTGCTCACTGGGTAAGCACATAATGGGAATTAAGGAGGGTAAGAAATAAAGCACAGTGTAAAATCAGGGAGAAATGCTTGGCATTCTCACATGGCCAAGGAAAGGGGTGGGAGAGAGGGTCTTCTTTAAATAAAACTACCTCTTGACCAAGTGACTCTACCTCAAGAGGTCACAGGCAAGACCAAAGAAAAGCTAGGCAAAGCCACACAGCTAAGAAATAATCTATGAAGTTATTGAATACCTAGGATAGGAATAGTTCTTGGACACCCTGATCAGGAATTTAAAGTAAATAACTAAAAAGACAGAAGTGGGGAGGCAAGCTTGCTCTGTATTTCAGCCTCCACACTGTGCACGCAGGACTGACGGGGGGGTGATTTCAGCCTTGAGAATTTTTGGTGCTGAGAAGTGAAACCATACACGGTCATGAGTTGCTGACTCACGATACAAAAGGGAACATCAGCCAGTACCAGTCAGAGCTCCATAGGTTCATGTCTTTGTCAGGAATGGCTTCTTTTGTTTTTGTTTTCCCTTCTTTCTTTTTATTTTTAATAGGGTCATACGTGTTCCAGGCTGGTCTCAAACTTGCTGTGTTGCCCTGAATTTCTGATTCTTTTATCTCCACTTCCACAGTGCTGAGAGAATGGGCAAACGCCATCAGGTCAGTTTTATAGGGTACAGAGATTAAACCCAGAACTGGTACATGCTCTATTAACTGAGCAGAATATCCCCACACTGTAAAATAAATTTTGAAAAAAAAAAAACCCATAGGTCAACTGGTACTAGTTCTATTTTACAGAAGAGAAATTTTAAATTCACAAAGGAGAAATCCAAGATCATGTGAAAGGATGATAGAGTCACGATTTGCCTTTTTCTGATTCACAGACCAGGTAGCTGTCCTGAAAACGTTCAGCACAGGCCAGGCTCAGGGCCCTGGTTCATTCTCATCCCTTGCGGCTTTCTGAGCATCTATAACTACCAAGTTCAAGATGGAAGAAACTTTGGACTCCACCATCATCCTTGTCCTGTTTGAAGATCAAGCTTGGGAACATGATGAAGAGGCTATTAGCCACGCTGCACATTTCTATTGCTGTGAAACACACTGGTTGGCATGCACTGAAAGGAGAAAGACTAGCTACTGCCCTCTTGATACCCACATGCAATAAATCCCCATCACCCACTGTTGATGCTGGACAGTGTGCACAGCGGTTGACCACACACAGACCTTTTAACCTGGACTCCGATTAGCTGAAATAACATATACACAAGTCTGTGTTTTAAACATCTGCTCTAAGCTAGCTGCTGAGAAGCACCTAGCAAACCTGACATCCTGGAATATGCAAGAGGCCAGGAGCCACATCCACAGAAGTTACCAAGCTCACTGTGCGATCAAGTATGGAAGCACATTCATGTGTTAACACCGATCTGATAACAATATTTGTGAGCACGACACAATGGCTGGCTGGTATCTTTTGAAAATCTATTTGATGTTTTCTAATGACCCATGGTAGAGGGAACAACTGAAGTGAAATGAAGTTGAATATGGAAAAGAATTTAATAGGAATGTATATTTTTTAATGAGAAGGCAGATGAAAACCAACCCTGGAAGTATGATTCCTGGACACAACAGACACTGTATAAATCCCAGGCAGGCCATTTGCATTTTAGAACTGAGGACAAGAGGCACAGCATGATATCTGTGGCTCTTGGCAGGACATTATCACCACTGGAAAGCTGGAACTGTACAAAAGTACTAGAGGAGCCATATTCAAATCCCTTTTCAATTATGCAGATAGCGGAAATGTTGCTTCAAGTGATAGTTTTTAAAAAGCTCGTCTTAATATTGACCTCGTCAATATACTTAAAATATAAAAAAGAAAACACCATGAAATTTCCAACTCTGCAATTTTCTCCCTGAATCAAATGTTGTTAAAGTAGCCACAGCTTTCACACGGGACTAAAAACAAGCGTCAGTGTGTTCTCTATCCACAGGGAACTACGATTGAAACTACGGTTGAAAGTCATTATTAAAAATACACAGAAAAGTACAGCTGAGGATGACTTCAAGCTCACGTTCTTCCTGCCTCCCCGTCCTGACTGGTGCATTATAGGAGTCATCACCCCCAGTTTACGGAGTACCGGATCAAACTCAGAGCCTTGTGCTTAGTAAGTAAACACTCTGCCAACAGAGCTTCATGCCCAGACCCCTCCCTGCCACACACACACAAAAATGAAAGAAACAAGAAAAACAATAATCCAATACTGCTCCTTCCCCTGACAAAGACTTTGGAACTCGTGAATAACGAGCAACAAGGTGTGGTCACTTGGAAAGAATCGCATACAGCATATTACAGTCAGGCTTGTTTTCATTTCAGCCTCAGGCCAAGTACTGACGGGACGACTGGCTCTGTCACCATCTTCAGTTGTCATCATAAAATCAGATCCAGAACGACACTGCCAAAATTGTGAATTCACAAAGCTGGCTCTGATCCATTCAAATACCAAATACATACATATATATATATATATCACAATGGAAATTTACTAGTTTTATCCCAGTAGTCTCGAGTAATCATTTTTAACTTTAGCCTAGAAATGGAATTATTAATGATGTGCTAGACTCAGCTCATCACCAGCTCATAAAAACTGCAACTATTAATTTCTAAATTACCCAGCTGGTAAACTACTAAAGTCCACCACAGTGGAAGTGTTTACACTATGAAAATTGGGGAGGGGGGAGAAAAAGAAAAAGAAAAACCGAGACCCTGCCTCTTCCTCTTTCACAGAAAGTCATTGGCTAGCATGTCACTGCCCTCCCCACACAAGAAGACCGTGGGTACTCTTAGCCCACCCCCCACCCCCACCTCCGCACGCAGATGTGCCCGCACCAGCAATAATGAGGATCTGAAGAAGAAGAATGTTGTGAGTTCTCCTCATCAATTTTCTGGCTAGCATCTCTGAGTCCTTACTCCTTCTGTGAAAACTTCGCAGACACAAACAGTAGAAGGGGAAAACTAGGAGTGAGGGAGGAAGAAGGCCAAGTGACAGAGGAATATCTAATATGGAAAATCATTTCTAAGAAGCTGTGAGAAAGGGCTACCAGAAAAAGACACCCCATGGCACCAAAGCCTGTGAAAAGAGAAAGCACACTAGCACAAGAGCAAGGAATCATGGGTGATGGACAGCCACACAACAAGCTAAAGGCACAAACCTCTGTGCTGGCTCTGCCGATTTTTTAACACTCTATGAGATGGAGATTATTTAATATCCTCTAATTTTCTTCTTATTGCCCAGAGTTTTTATAACAGAAAAGCTCATAAAACTAACACAAACAAAATAATGCACACTGGACTACCACTGAAACTCATAGATTTTTGGCCTTCTTCCAATTAGGATCTATCTGTATTAGGGAACTCAAATATACTCCAAGGAGAAAGACAACAGTATTTGACCATGGCCATGCACTGTGCTTGCAGTATGCTTATGGTGACTTCTGCACATTCAGTAAAATCTGTCTCTGTCTCTCTCTGTCTCTGTCTCTCTTTGCCTCTCTCTCTCTCATCTCAGAGATCTGCCATTATCAATGTTTTTTATTTTTGATGTTCATCTAAAATTTGATTCTTAAAGTGGCTAGAGATTTAGTTTAGTTGGTATGCAACTGGCCTAGCACACATGAGGCTTTGTGTTCAAACCCTAGCACCAAGTGAACAGTACACTCCTGTAACCTCAGCACCGGGGAGACGAGAGATCCCAAGTTCAGGGTCACGCTCAGTGCATAGTGAGTGTGAAGCCAGCCTAGGATACATGAGGCATTGTCAAAAAAAGAGAAATATTAAATCTGGAAAATATCGATAGCACACTTGCGCGCAGAGTAAAAAGCGCTGCCTCTTTATAAATATCTTTATGTTTAAAAGGACAGAATGAATACACTTTATATATGGTGGCTGTGTGTGCTGAGTGGCCTCTGTCTCATTTAGGCAAAGAAATGCTCTAGTGACTGCCCGGAGCATCACTCAACAGAATAGTTATGCTTCCAGTCCAGTCCCATCGAGCCACCAACCTTGATGGTTTTCCTCTTCATATGGATATTCATTCATCCATTTGTTTCTAGAGTCACATTGATCCTGCAAGGGAAACATACCAAAAGCTACTGTGAGAGTAAGTTCTATACTGTAATATTCTTGATTGGGAAAGGGGGAAATCCACTTGGAGGAATGAGACAACAACCAAGGAGGCCGCATCAATTGTGAGAATCAGATGATACCCTAGGCAGGAGGTAATAAAGTCCCAGAAGTCGAAGAGAAGGGAATTAAAAAGGGATGCAGCAGAGAGAAGGGGGCAAGCTGAGGAGAAAATGGCAAACAATGAGTTAGGTGTGAATTCACTGTATGTGAAGAATTCACAGATACTTAAGTCAAAGCCTCAAGTTCATTATTCAGAGTAACGTAAACATTTTAAAGAAATGGTATTTACTGAGGAAATGATCACTTTCCCTTTATAAGTGACACAAATGTACAGAATGATTAATAAGGCTAAATTTGAGGATACACAAGTTAGCCAATAACCAAATCACTTTTAAAAATATTAAGTTGAAGCACATCACTTTTCAAATTATATAAACAAAAATGTTACATTTATGTGGTTGGTAAAAAACGTCTTAAACATCCAGGACACCTGGATTTCACCAAATACAGTAAACATTCCTGGACTGGAAATGCTGAACTCCACAGGCCACTTACCCCATTTGGCTCTGTCTTAGACCTCTTTCTATTTATTCATTCACAATTACATAACCTGCTTCAGAATTTCCATTTCATGAGACAAATTATCTTTGGCATTCAGTGGAGCCAGCTTATTAGGCCCAGTTGTCTTTCCTTTTCTGGGGTTGGGAATTACACCCAAGAGGGGACAAGCCTTGTGGTTAACAGCACCCAGTCTATGCCAATGCCTCTGAGCTGCAGCAATGGTCTGGCTTCTGTGTGTGTTTCTGTCCTTCTAGACAGAATGAGAACCCACTCAGTGCTAAAGCCCTCAGTGAAGTTCTATGCAACATGCATGTTGTGTGGTCTTGGGATGTGACAGCATGTGGCTTTCATCTCTCCACTCCATCTCTTGTTGTGTGTCAAGACAGACCCCCTAATGTGAACTGCAACTTACTATATTATCAGAAATGCTACTTAAAAAAGTAATGCAATTTTTCAATATTAATATAAGACTAGAAATATTTTCATGCAATTCAAAATAATATGCTACTTTTCATTGCAGAAAATTATTACATACTATATTATTATATAAAATACACCAAAAGTCATCAATTAAGGTGTGATGTCATCAAGCACATCTTGTCCATTGTAGTGCTTGGACAAGTGCATCAGTTCCAACTTCTTAGGAGAAGGAGCAATATTCTTCACCACCAATCACAATCTTGAACATTTCAAGACATGGCTCTATATCTTTTTCACATTTTAATATGCATTCACACATACCTATGCACTGCCAGCTCTACACCCATGGACACAATCACCTATTGATCAAAAATATTCTGGAAAAACACATGTACCAGCACTGGGTGTGTACAGATGGTATTTCCTGCCATTTCTCCCTCCCACGGAACACTGACATGGTATTAGCTATTACAATTGACCTATTAACTATTACAAATGACTTATGACTGACTGAAAGTACACAGGAGGGGATCACACAGGTGATTTGTAAACAGTTTTTATAATGGGTACTCAGGCATCCTTGAATTCCAGCATATAGTAAGAGATCTAGAAGCAAAACTCTCTGAATACCTTAAAGCAGCTATATACCATTTTCCCAGTGATTTAAAACATACCAGCATTTCATCTTAAATAGTTAACACTTCATATGAGAAGTGCATCCATCATTTTTACAATTTGCACCCTAATTCTGGCTAATTATTTTTTTAATCACTAATAATGCTAAAACATCCTTACATGAAAGTCTTCTGTGAACCAAGACCTCTGTTAGCCTGAATATTACTTTTGTGTGATAGGTAAAAAGATGCCCCCACTACCCCAAGACAGACATGAGGAGACTTTAACTAGGAAGGGGAACTGTCAAGCGGACCTCAACCACCACCTTATCCTCATTCCGTACCACTGATCTCATACCTGCCAATCTGTATTCCTGCAGGGACAAGAAAAAGAGCTACCATATTTGCCACCATTGATTCCCAGTGTACCAAACAGAGGGCCTGGAGAATGTTAGAAGATCAATGAAGGCTTATAATATGAATGAATGAAGGAAGCTATCACATGAAACTAAATGAAGAATCACATAAAGAAACTTTCCTTCTGTGTTTATTGTGTGGATATATATCCTCAAGTAATTTAGGTGCTAATTACATAACCTATATATCAGTCTGTAGACTTAAACAGTAAACTGTGTTAACTATACATAGAACAATACCATACATTCCTACAGACTTTGGTAATTCAATGCAGAATCCCAATGTTTTACTTGAGCACATGAATTACTTTAAGATCCATTTGACCTGGATGGTGGTGCACACCTTCAATCCTAGCAGGCGGTTCTCTGTGAGTCTGAGGTCAGCCTGGTCTACTGAGCTAGTTCCAAGACAGCCAAGGTTACACAGAGAAACTCTGTCTCAAAAAACCCAAACAAGCAAACAAACAAACAAAAAATTCCACTTGACCATGATGAAACTGATTGAACATATATTTTATGTCCAGGCAAACAATTTAGATAATTCTAGGGTCACTGGGAATCTGACATATTTGTCCCAAGTTGCAGTGTGAAATTATTTGTGGTTTACTCTTATCTCTGCACTACAATTTAAATGTAAACTTTTATGTATTTTAAAGCTGCGAGCAATACAATCTGAATTTTACTTTTCCCCAGTTCAAACTCCTAAGAGACTGTTCAAGATTCAGCTCTGCCTGTGCGCCTCCATGCCATACTTTAAAAAGCACTAGCGAACGTGAGAAAATGAAGACTCGTATACAGCTATGAAGACGGCTCTCTAATCTCAGCACCATCATCCACTGGCAGCATGCCCTTCGAAAACTCATCCAGTATCATGGAGGTCCAATTTTCTTTTCCATAGAGGCAGGGATGATGATAATAATTTTTGCTCTGCCTCCCATGCCTACGCTAACTGAAGAAATGTTTACATAGGAATCTATAAAATCTTAAGTGCCATACACATAAGAATTGGCACTCTTTAATCACTGGCTGAAATATTTAACAGGAAAAAATGAAAGAGATTCTGTTCAATGGAAGCCACGTGACAGAACAGACGAGGCTCAGATTTTATTCATGCTAAGGGACCTTTATGTTGTTTCTCAAATCCCTTTAAAATCCAAAGCGTGATATGAAATACAAAAATGGCACATTTCCAGTAACATTAATCTCTCATCAATTTCTGAATCAAATTTACTTATCTCTGCCAAATTGATTTCTGAAATTATCCAGTAAATCTTCCCAAAGCAGAGACATTTTGAGTACCAGTGGCCACGTCAAGGAACTTGAGCTAGGGAGAGCATATCCCTAGTTGGATATGTCTACCATCCATGTCCCCTTTTGTGAAGGTGTTCTACAGCCAACTTTTTAAAATACAAATCCTGTGCCAGATAGTTGTCTAATGATAATTTATAATGTACCATTCACTAGTATTAGTATCAAGGACATAGACTTTTGATTTGTGTTTCTCTGGCAGTAATATAATTATGTACATTTACTGCTAGGCACCCTTAGCAGACTAATATGAGGTATGTTATAACAGGTGGAGCTCTGTGGAAGCTCACAGAAATTTCTGAGAATGTTCCCATGATATAGTATTGACTATACTGTTCAGTAGAATGACCACAGAACACGACATGTATACTGCTTATTGGAAATCATGTAAGTTCTCCCAAGAATATTTTCTTTGATTTTTCAGTAGATCACTGGGGTAATATTACCAAGCTAAGAAGGAAGGACAATAGTAGTCATTTAGAATTCCTCCATTTAAACCAGCACTGTTTCAAGAGATTCTCTACTGGACAAAGTTGTGTTGGATGAGCACATGTGTCCAATGGTCAATATCCATGTGTCTAATGTGTCACTACTACACTTCTTTCTGGCTTTATTTTAAAACTAAAACTAAATTTTATAAAAGAAAGAGAAAATAAAAATTTAAAAGTCTGTGGGCTAAAGACATATATGGCTCAGTGATTAAAAGAGCTTGCTGTTCTTTGCAGAAGATCCAAGTTCAATTCCCAACATGCAACCTGGAGAGCTCACAACCATCTGTATCACTGGCTCCAGAAGGATCTAATGCCTCTGGCCTCCTTGGGGAACCTGTACACGTGTGCATACTCCTCACGTGTGTGTGTGTGTGTGTGTGTGTGTGTGTGTGTGTGTGTGCATACTTTAAAGTAGTACTAATAAATCTTTATAGTTATTTTTTGAAAACCTTATCACATACTGTTGTGATACTTTCTTGTCTGGTTTCAAAGAGTTTTCTTTATTGTCATTAAACAAAGTTCAGTAAAGTATGTTCTCAGAAGTACAAACACGAGAACATGGAAAGAATAGTACATTTGTTTTCAACCAAAGTGGTGCTGCTGGAAACCATGAATGAAATGTGTGTTGGGGACAGAAGAAGAAGAAGCAGAAAAAAGGACAGTTGCACCCACTTCTCTTTAGTAAGTATAAGCACCAGAGAAGACTCCGAGAACATCTATGTTCCTTCCTTTCTTTTTTTCTCTCTGTCTTAGCATTTCCACATGTGATCACCTACCATCCTGCAGAATTCAAACAGGGACTACAGACAGAATCTTGGCTATAACAAAAGAGGATATTTTCCACAAATGTCAGTTTGGAATACCCTCAAGGGTCCAGACATGTTGTTTCTCTACACTTCCAGGTTGTTCCCTCTCCATCACATCTCAATCCTCTATTAGATTCTCAATCTTTAAAAGTTACAGTTTAACACATTTAAGCACTGCAGGACCAAATGTCCACTTGTTGTTATGTCTCCTGAAAGTCCTTTTATGTCTGTTCAAACGGAGACAGAGAAACATATTTTGGATGTGTTTATGGACATCTGACGAGTCTGGGTATTCCACTCTCTGCTCAAAGGCAATTTAGTTGTTCTGTTTCAAGTAAATTGAATTTGGTACTGCTACAGCAACCCCATTTGGAATTCAGCTTTCGAGACTGCAGTTTATAAATGACTGTTTCATTACTTGTGGTCTTGCATTTTAGAGTCCTGATGAAAAGAAATCAAGTAATAAAGGTTTATATACATATTCCATTCAGTTACCATAAGCTGAACAGCTGATGAGGGAGCTTGACAGGCAGCTTTTGTGCATGTAAATCTGATATACTGTATAACAGGTCCCAGTCTGTACTTCACGTATTAAAGTTTCCACCATGTAAGCGGAGTTTTTATTATTTAAACTTATTTCTGTTTCATCTGTCACAATGAGTATCCTGGAAACTAAAAATATTAGACGCTTAATCTAAATGTTTCTGGAGAGAAATGCAAATCTAAGTGGTATGTTTTAGAGCTATTTTGACTTAAAGGAATACTGGATACAAAATAGAATCCTTGTTGCTAAGTGACAGGTGACACCTACTGTATCTCCTCGGAACCCCTGTACATCAGAGCATAGAAGTACTTACTACAAAAAAATAAAGACAAGTAGATTCCCATGGGACACATGCCATTCTCTGTAGTGAAGAAATCAGTATTTAGGTATTTTTAAGCACAAGTCACAGGTGATCGGCAAATCGTGCCCATGAGAAGAGAGATGTCTTCACCACTGGAAAGAAAAGGACTTTACCTCCCTGTTGAGTACAAACGTCAACACTCTAAAGCAAAATAAAAGTCACTGGGACATACTTTGTAACTATTCACCTACTTTATAATATTCTATCCTTTCCTTCACACACACACACATACACACACACACAGACAGACCAAAGAAAAACTCCATGCACAAAGTTCCAACCCCTCTCCTGACCATTGCACAATCCAATTACAATAAAGAAATTGCAATAACTCTATTAGATACAGAATTTTAGACTTTTGCAGGAATGAATGGCATGTTCAATGTGAGAAGAGCTGTGTGGCATCATGGGAAAGGTTCAGGTAAGAAAGCAAAACAGAAACCATCATCTTTAAACACTTTTGGAGAGTATGACAAGGTGTTTATCATTTATATGCCCCCTTTTCCTCACCCCCTGACCCCCAAAACACACACTTGATTTTGGTTTTGTTTTACCATAAACTAAAAAAGAGAATGTCTTTAATATGTACAGAAGACTGAGTGGTCCATATTACAAATTCTATAAACACCAGTGCAGCTTTATTGCCAATATTGCTGGTCAAGTCCATGAAGTCCTGTCTCCACTTAAACTTTCCTGAGATCTAGAGCACCGAGGCACCTTACACAAAGTTCCTGGATGCAACTTTCAACTATGACTATGCGTTTCCTCTAGACAACGCCTGGGATGCTGAGGAATAAAGCACCACACTACACTTTTTGAATGTTCATAAGTCAATCACTAAAACAATTCAAAGATTTGATAACTAATAGCATTAAGAGAAATGGAATTCAAAGGTCATAGATAACCATATTCAGTAATAATCCTTAGAATTGTAAAATATATATATATACATATGTGTATATACATATATATATTTCTATATATAGAGAGAATTCTGTTTGTAAGCACCCTTTTGCTATTTCCTGTTTTTTCCCTATAGTTATGCTTCCACATAAGAAGACAACTATTTTCTTTAAGTGATGATAATAATACAGAAAGACAAACACGTTTTAAGAAGTGGGGTGCCACTGAGAAATAAGTCAGCTTGAGCAGTTGTTATAAGAAGGTTGACTTGCAAAAGCTCACTTTCAAAGGGCAGGGGTAGAGTCAGAGTGCAGGGACACGGAAACGGTTGTTTCCTTTATTCTCAAGTTCCGTTCTACTGCTCTTCATTGTTCCACGAGCCCAGAGAACAAACCAACCCCTAAAAGAAAGTAACCATAGCAAATGAATTAAGCACTTCTTTTTACACATATTGTGTTCAATATAACGGTCTGGAAAGTAATTTATGCCATGCTTATATTCAAGGCTAATTGCCATTTGATCGGTGGACTACACAGTCAAAACTCTGACTTGTATTGCCAAGGACTGGCAGGATGATTACACTTGGCCCTTGTGTGTCTAATTCATGTGATTTAGGTTGTGACAAAATGAAAGCATGTGGCATTTGTCCTGGCCTATAAGAACATGAGTACTACCACATGTGTTACTACATGCTGCCCCCATCCCCAAAGTGAACAAAACATTGGTCACACACAAGCCTGCACTGAAGGGGGACCATACTGGCATCCCTCTCTCAATCCTCTCTGCCACGATGTGACTTAGGTATAACGCAAAAGGTATTAAACCCTTTGGAGTCTTTCGGAGGCTGGTGGAGGTAGGGAAAGAATAGGGCTCCCAGCCACAACACAGTCTCTATGTTACCCTCTGACACGTGAGCAATTAAAATACGGTTGTGAGATTTTGCTATCACAGAAAAGCAAACAACATCCTGAAAGACAATTAAAATAGGTATAAGCACATAATTCATACCAATTATAGAATGTTTAGTTCTTAAGAAACACAATATAAGGTCTGTATACTAATTCACTTTAATGGGTGGTGTTTGAACATAGCTGGAAACCGAAGGGGGTGAGCAGTTCAAACTTCTGTACACCAAATATCTACAGCATACCAAAGTGACGTAAGTCCCCTTGCTCAGTATGCAGCAGGCACAGTTGGCCTTCCCATTGATTGTTGCCTAGCATGCTTTATCTGCCCACACTAAACAAGATAAAATCCATGCAAATGCATAGTAAACAGTTTGCTTACAGAATAAAATTTTTCGGGCCCATCAGAGTGGCTGACTAAAACACGTTGCTCTTATCCACTTTTGAATTAATTCATAAGAAATTTAACAAATATTTATCAAATTGTGAGGAAACATTCCATCAAATTGAAAGACCTGAACAGAAAAACTAATGTCACATGCTTAATTACAGTTGATATTTAAATGAAATTGGCCTTCTTAAATTATTTAGCAATAATCAGAAATCATGAGATGCAATATTTTTAAAATGTGTGTACATTTAACCTCTTCACACCTCTGAACCCAAGGCAGACTAAAAAGGGCTGATTTTAGAAAATAATGTGGTAGATGGATGAAGAAACTGAATAATGTTTTCCAGGACCATTTGACTCAGTATACAGAATCAGGAAGGCTTGGTGTTTGTATGTAGTGAATTTCTCTTGAGTTACTCGTGTCTTAGTGGCTGAACACATCATTCCAATGTGTACAAAATAAACTTCATCACCTCTGTCCTATGTAGCTCAGAATCTTGTCCTCAGTAGAAAGCTATCAGAGTGGAAACACAGCCAAGGGACATTTCTCAGTGATGAGCAAATTAATACACTGCCAAATGCATCGCTTAAATCTACACTTCTCTCATAGCTAACTACACTACAAAATCAAAATATATTTGCTAGAATGTGAAATGATTTACCAAAGTTTATCCTTGTTGATAAGGACCACAAAAAGACCCTCATACAAGCTGAAAAGTACTGAAATTAGAGGATGGACTCAAATATGTCCTAGCTGCTGACATGAAACAGGAGATAAAAGTCATCCTAACAATCATCTAAATTGGATGGTAAATGCATGGCTATTCATTCGTCCTTATAAGCCAGGAATGGTTCTAGTTTTATTTCTGTTACTGTAATAAGATAACCTCACAAAAAGCAACTTAGGGTTGAAAGGGTTTAACAAAATTATCTAGTGCCAGATTATAGCCCATGAGGGAAGGGAGTCCATATAGGTAAAGAAGCTCCAAACCAGCTAGCCATCTAACCTCCATAGTCAAGAGCAGAAAAAAATGAATGCAGTCATGCTGTTTGCTTGCTTGCTTGCTTCTCAGTTCTGAAATCTCTGCCCACGGTATGGTGTCACCCATAGTGGACTGGGTACCCCATAATCAATAAACAATCAAGGCCACTCCCCACAGATATGTCCACAGGTCAATCACAGATTTGTCCACAGGTCAATCTGATCTAGGCAATTCCTCAGTTAAGGCTTTCTTTCCAGGTAATTCCAGTCTGTGTCAAGTTAATAGTTAAAAGCTAGATATCACAGGAATCAAGGACATGAAGAATGATAAGCCATAGCACCTGGCTTGAAGAAGCTTCTTGTCAATGAAGGTGAGCCAAATACAGATAAGTGAAACAGTTATAATAACCTACCATCTTTTGAATGACTCATATATCTAATAGTGACTAAACTGATTCACATGTATCACTTAAATAGTTGACACATAAAACAATTATTCTGGTTAATTAAAGTGCATATCCATATTTTACCGAGGAAAAAACTGATTCTCTTAAACACTCAGCTCTATTAAAACGCCACACTTAGTGATGTCATGGGAACTCGAGAGAAATAACAGAATATGGGAAGGATAAGAAACCAGAAGACTTCAAAGAGGAAGTCAATCAAAGACAAATAGTGAGAGATAGCACTTAAGGCCACGGGGACAATTTGGGGAGTAGGACATTTGGTCTCATTTTGAGAACACATACACAAATGCAGATTAATTCACAAACAATGTATCTGTAGACACACACTCACGCACACGTACAAATGAGTAGCCTATAAGCTAATGTTTATAGTACTCATCCTATCCCACCAAAAGATGGAATCTAATATAGGAAAGATGTGTTTCAAACAAATAAAAAAAAATTTGGTCTGACCCCTAGTATGATTGGATATACTACTGCTTTATATTGAATTTGTAAAACGTGCTAAATATAATCAAAAAAACCTATGAACATTGACTTAAAATTTTTTTCATAGATTGTTAAGTTCCATATAATTCTTAATATTTCTAACATCAGCAGATAAAAATCTTACAATTTAAGGTTCAATATAATTCAATGAAAAAAAGTCCACAGGCAGTGCCCAAGCTTTTGTGCTCAAACAGCCACACATTAGTGACAAACTCTGAGGAGATATAAAATCCAAAGAACGTATAAATTATAGATGTTTATCTTAAAGTTCTCAAGAGTACAATAAAATGATTTTGAAAATTAACAATGTCAGCCAGGGAACATCAACAGCATCTAAAAAAGCAATCTCAAATATTGCACCAAGAGACTCCTGTAAACCAAGAGTGGATAAATGTTTCAATTTCTCCATCATCTGCCGCAATGTTTATGGAACTGAAAGACGTGGTGGAAGGTGGGATAAGCCAGGCACAGAAAGACAAGTGTCACATATTCTCACTCATCTGTGTGAACTGAAAATGTTGATCTGAGGTAGAGAATGAGACAGTGATGAGTAGGTTTGGAAGCAGGGGCACAGAAATCTCCATTGATTTTAGGATGCAAAAATATAGTTATGAGTCATTAGTTCTAGTTTTCTGAAACACAACTACATAAATAAAGCCTGCAACAACTTGTGTTTCAAATAACTACAGAGATTCAGAGTTTCCTGCTGGGGTTTGGAACTGGTTTGAGTGAATACCCCTGTGCTTCAGTGTTAGAAGTGTGGTCCTTAATGTAGCAATGTTGGGAAGCAGAGGAGTCTTTAAGAGATGGACTGTGGCCTCATGTAAGAAGACTGAGTCATGGAATGCTGCTGTTGGAAGAGATTAATGCCGTTTTCATAGCTCCTTCATTTCCTAGAGAGAAATTGTTACAAATGAGTAAGACTGTCTATTCTGAAGTTTCCAGCTGTGCCGTGTGATCTCATCATGATTCCATCCGTTGTGATGTAACCAACGGGACCACACCACAAGTAAGTAGATGACAAAACCATTCTTTAACCTCCTAAATTGAGCTGCATGGGATTCTCTTTCTTATAAATTAGCTAACCTCAGATGTTCTTTTACAGCAACAGAAAACTAAGAAAAATTCTCACAGCTTAGAAATGACAAATTCTTAAGGAGATTTAAATGGTAATTTTCCCAAATTGATCGTTGTGCAAATGTCATCAAATCATCAGTATGTAACAAACACTGCATTGATTTGAAAGAAAAGAAGAAATGCAATTCCCAACTGTTGGCTTAAAAAAATCGATTGAATCTATTTAAAAAACTGAAACCCTAAAACTCAAGATTGGACTTACACATAGGTCTTATGTAAGTTACTTTAGACCCTAATCTTCAAGAAATTATCACAACTGAAATAAGCTCCTGAGAACTGTTGGGAGCAAGCCTCTGCAGAATCCCTATTTGTATCTCCATCAGCGCAGAGAATATACACTTTCTCCTTTTAAGCATAGGATCATAGAAAAAACACACTGGATTTTTCAAGAGTTCTTTAAATACAGCTAAATACAATCTCTGGAAACATTAGACAAAAAAGCCTCTAGCCACGAACTCAGCTCAAATTGTTCGCTGATTGGAACACCATCAACCCTCAGTAGTAGAAGCAATAGCAATGAGTGTCCAACATCAGCACTTCACACAAATCCACCAGGTCCCAGAACATTCTACCAATTCAGCTGCATATCAACTTTCATTATTACTCGCAATATGTGAGGAGGTAGAGTTAATATTCCCAGTTTATAGATGTGGAAGCACAGAAGTAACCTCTGTAATGAATGACCTGTGACAATTCTGATGGATGCATTTATAATAATCTCTTCATGGGCTACGCAATCGTAAGACTTTATTTATGGAAAATATCGATAAAGCAAGCCAATCTCCGCAATATTGCATGTGCTTTCCTTGGGATAAGTTGAAAGTAAGTATTTCTGAGCTAAACACTTAATCTCAGTAAAAACAACTTGCAGTAAAAACAAAACCATACTGCAAATTTTAGATCAAACCCACTCAATAGTAGGTAAAGCTCATGCCTTGAAAGCCTCTTCTGCAATTAGAAACTGATACTGTCCTTAAATCATTGTGTGTGTGTCCAGAGCTTTTCCTGAGACCTTTATAAATTCCCACACAAAAACCAAAATTCATGAATTTAATCAAAGTCTCCTTCTCCCTGGCATTGAAGCATTTGCAAACATCCAGACACATGCACAGGCCCAAATGGCATTTAACTTTTCATATCACAAATAAATAGCCATCTTTACATAAGAGGCTAAAAACATGTTTCAAAGAAGTATTTCTGTCCTATGTTTGAGTCAGCTTCCACGGCAGCTAATTTAAGGACATCATTTCAAAAAGTAACTAGTTATAATTGTTGCAAAATGCTTCCCTGGACTCAGAGTATATATAGACAACTAAACAACATTCAGTCCTTTCTTGATTCTTGAGGAAATCACATGAATATAATATTTAAGTGTGTCAGTACATTAATAAAATAATGAATGCGCATGTCATAAGAAAAGCTAAGCAGAAAAAGTTCACGCTTTTCAAGAGTCAACATTTGAAAAGGAATTACTAAATAAAGAAATTAGCAAAGATGAGCTGATTTTCTCCAATACAAATGAGAAACACGGCTAAAGTTTAAAATAGATCACAGTGTTACATCCAGTCAAGGATTCATCGTTACCATTCATTTCCAGTTCATTTCCATTTTTCTTAGCATCCAGTGAAATTTTGAAATTCTCTCTCCTTCCTCTGGGAGAGGTTTTGTCTTTGCCTCCTGTCAAATTATCTCTCGTTATCTCCTCACCAAGCCACAAAAACAGCACCGAAAAAGTGCGGGAGGGAGGGAGGGGTCCAAGCTGTGTATGGTGCTCAGTCTCAGTTCTTAGGAAACTAAAGCAGAAGATGAAAAACTGAAGGCCAACCTGCATACACACACTAGGTAGATGATAGATAGATAGATAGATAGATAGATAGATAGATAGATAGATAGATAGATATAATTAGTGCGAGGCCATTCTGGCTTCTACATAGGGGAGAACCTCTCAAAAACCAACCAAATAAACAACAACAACAACAAAAAAAAACCCAACAAAAAAACCTCTACCAAGGCGCAAAGCTACACAGAGAAACCCTGTCTCGAAAAACCAAAAAAAAAAAAAAAAAAAAACCTCTACCTTAAAAAATAAACAGAATGGCTTTCAAGATTCATCACTAGAGGTGGTGTAGAGTGCAATGAATAACAAGCATGCCGGCCTTCATGCAACACTTATTAGCATCATGTTTGATGATGATATAATGAAAGATTTCCCTAAGGAAATTAAAAGAAACAAAGACAAGAATAATTATTGTCATTATCCCAGCTCAGCTCATGCAGAAGGTCTATCCAGTGTTTTATAACATAAATAATAAAATAGATTATAGAAAACTAAATTCACCATTCTTAGGAAACATGGTAAACATAACTATGCAGTCCAAAGCATGCCAACTCTAAAGTAATAGTATTATAGTTAGCATGCAAATTTAGCAATCATTAAATAAAAATTAAAAATACAAAAAAATCAATGTACCAGACAATAAACCAAATTTTACAAATTTAAAAACCTAAAAAGTAGAACTAAATAAATACAAAAATTAACCTAATAAAATATGCTCAAAACATCTATACCCAGAAACCAAAATGCTGTTGAGAGAAATTAAATATGTGTTATAACATGTTGAAAAGTGGGAAAGCTCTGGATTAAAATGCAAGTTCTGAGGTTTATTTGCAAATTTGATATGAGCCCAAACAAAAATCCCAGAAGGGTGGGAAGAGGTAAGAGGAACATGTTTTGGGGTAGAGGTGTTAGAAAAAAAAATTCAAATTTAAAATAGAAATAAGGAAAACTGAGAAAAGCAAGCTGTCTTCAAGAAAAAAAAGTTGGGGGACACTAGCTCTCCTATAGACACATCTATCATAATATTCTTATGACTACAAATTGGGAATTAATACATAAATTGAGAAAAATCAATCAATACATCCACACATAATCATGATTACAACCAACTGATTCTAATAAAGTGGACAGTGTCATACAACTAAGTAGCCTTTGGGAAGGAGGGCGAATTAATATACTCTCACAGTATCATAACCCACAAAAGTGTAATCTATATAGAGATAGATATCATCTGAAGGGTAAATCAGTCAACCAGTAAAAAAAATGCATAACACCCATTCATAATGAATGTTGAAGTTCATAAAATGAGATGCGAAGAGAACTTTCCAAAAATCATACTTAATAAAATCGTCAACATCCCAAGGAAGAGTGAGGGCTGGGGCCGTAGCTCAGTATTACAGCACATGCTCACACAGGCTGATACATAAGGGCCTGGGTTCCATTCCCAGGACCACGAGAGAGAAACTTCATTTTTTTTTTTAATTGTGCATGAGTCTGCGTATTTACCAAGTCAGTGCATGCAGGAATATGGCAGTCAACATGATGTGAGTTAAAGAAGCACTGCAGACAGCTCATGTCCAGGGGTAGGACAGTCAGCTGGCTTCTCACATGTAGAGCTCATGGAACGCTGTTCAGCAGTGAGAAGCGCTGAGCACCGCAGACCGGGAAAACATGAGAATCCACAACCACAATGGGAAAGGAAACAAAACCTGTTAGAGGGTGGGAGAGCCAGCTCACTGGGTAAAACTTCAGTGTGTGCATGGGAGGACCTGGGTTTGGACCACATTCCTGCAACAAAATGGGAAGCAGAGATGGAGGCATCCCTGGAAGCTTGTGGATCAGCTAGCCTGTTGTGCAGAGTTGCCACACATAACAGGAAACTGTCTCAGAGAAGGTGGAGAGCGAAGACTGATAGCCTTCCACTCTCATGCCCTGAATATCTCCATACATATTCACACATGAACACACACACATACATAAATACAAACCCATACATGTTACAAGGGAAAAATGCACACATTTTAGCTCCATGTACGCAGAATCAAAACCAGACAAAGCAAACAGAAGTCAAAGTAGTGATTTGTTACATTTCGTGTCACCTTTAGTGACAGTAATGACGGGAACAGGACTCTCAGGATGAGAATGTGCTGAGGTTTTCTTTTTTTTTTTTTTTTTTTTTAATCTGGGTGGTTGGTATGTAGATGTATTTAATTGTGAAACTTCACCAAAGAGTACACATTTTAGCTATTTTGTACATTTTTTTATTTCAGACATTTGGACAAATTCATAATTTTAACACATTTCCAAAATTACAGGGTGATCTCTAGAACCAGGAGTCACTCCAAAGCTACAACTCTGTCGCGGTACAATAAAGCTTAACATTCTGACAGGGACCCATTACCTAGGGACAAGTGGTTAACAAGCGGCTGAGAGCCACAATTAGTCACAAAGGGGCAATCGCCCTGAAAGCCATCTTGCCTTCCAGATCTTTCCCCAAAGCCTTTTCACTCTATAACAGCCTTTAAAGCTGACAAGTTGGAGGTTGCTGTTTACACAATACTGTATAGCTACAAATAGTCTTATTTGATTAGTGAAACTGATGTTAAAGTAGATGTAAAAAAAAAACAAACAAAAACCAGCCATTCCTCCTTAGTTATTTATGTGCCAATTGTCAGGTTAAACTTTCTGGGTCTCAGTTTCCTATGAAATTAAGGAGCTCAAAACCTCATCTCCTTGCATTTACAAAGTATGAACTCTGATGCTACATTCTTTTTAAATGCACACATCTGCAAGGAATATGCAATGAGCAGAAATAAGTTAATTTTACTCAGCAGACTAAGTTCTAATTCTGCATGTGTGAATTCATTAAATTAAACCCATGTCATTCCCAAAGCAGTTCCAAACCAGCCCTGGATAGGATTATCGTGTGTAATTATTGTGTCAACAGCAAACTATCCTGTCTCCTAACTCCTGTTGATGCTGTGGGGACATAAAAATGGGGGCCATGGATGGAAACATTGTCCTTATTTCCCAGAAAAGCCTGAGAATCCAGCAGTGATTGAACAATCCTCTAAAGCTAGAGAGGATGCACTGTGTCCTTGGAGACTTCAGAGGGTGGGGATTCCTTCTCTACACAGTTCAATAAAGCACAGCATTATAACAGAGTTTATCTGGGACTATAAATAAGTCCATTCCCTACAGTTTTACCACAGCCACTTGAAGTAGCTCAGAAATGTATCTGTCACATTGTCTTGTGTGATTTAGAGGAGTTTATTGTTTACAGTAGTATCTCAGCAGTAAAAACACAATCCATAAATCAAGTAGTTGCCAGGCAGTGTGGTGAGTGCTTTCTGCAAATTATCTTAAGTAATCCTCATGGTAACCTTGTGAAGACGGGATATTAACCTCCACTTCACGGGGGAAGAAATAGGATTTGACAGCTCTCAAACCTCAGAGCACATATTACAAGTTGCTTGCTTTCCGTCTGATCCCAAAGTGCATTCTCTCTTCCCTCTATACATCTCCCTGGAAGCTGGAGGCTCTGAGCTGCATGAGGGTGGTGCGCCTGAGGGCTAGGGCACTGGCCAGGGTGGGAGAGGAAGAAGACAAAACAAACAAACAAACAAAAGGACTGTGCTTTTAACTTCAGAAGTGGTGTGTTCTGAATAACTGGATTCATTGATTGACCCATTGATTGATTGAAGGATTGGCAGGCCCAGGTACTGAACCCAGAGCCATGTACAGTACAACAGCACTCTACTTCTCAGCCACACCCCCATTCCAACCAGATGTTGTTGTGGGTTATTTTGATCGTGCTCTGACACTCTGGAGACAGTCAATGAAGTTAAATCTTGAATCAGAGTCAACATTCAGCTGGCCAGAATTAACCATAGAGTTTTTAGCTGACCCATATTAGGATAGGGAGACAAAGGAAAGAATAGGGAGGGGCTTAGAATGATTCTCAGACCTTTTTGATCTGGGAAGGTAGAGAAGCAGGGTCAGTGGATCATTTCTCCATTGCTCTGTGGATCTATCAGGCTTATACCCCCAATATCTGACTCCTGAGTTTTATTTAATAACAGAAGAACAAAAGTTATCACTTCAAGATGTCACTGATGTGTACAGCACTGTAAGTATGGATGACAAATGAAGTTACAGGTGTGGCAGATCTCACGGGTCTAACAGGGCACTCACATGATGGGAATCTTTACCTGAACCAAGGACTAGACCTAGACCCCTTCTGAGGAGCCCATGCTAAGGACCAGGAGCCCGAGACTGGTTCAGTTTCGCTTCTGTCTGGGCATCATGTCTCTGTATATAAGCAGCGAAGGGTATATGAGAGTATAAAGGAGCGGCCCTACTTATTGTTTATAATGGGGCTCCCCTCAGAAGCCCTCTGAAGAACCCCCAAGCAATCGTGAACACTCCCGTATGCAAGCTCCCACAAGCACCAGAGTTTCACATAGTACCGAAAAATGATGCCTTGCTTTTAAGAGCAGAGTACATCAGAGGTAATTACACTTTCTTATTTCTGGATACTGGGCCAGATCTGGCCTTTTTTGGTGCTGAATTAAAAATCTGTTCTGTCTACTGCCGAGTCTGATGGCCTTAGTCACAGTCCGTGTAAATTTTAATTGTTCCCCATCCACAGCATGGATAAATTAATACCTGTCTCACTGTGAGTCTGCCATGTCTGGAGAATGTTAAGCAATGCAACTTGCCAAAAGCACTTGTTAAAACTGCTTAACTTATTTCACTTTGGTCTTTCAAACATAGAACTAAGAACACTAGTAGACCACAGAAAACGCTGGTGTCCAAAATCAGAAAAGAAAGCACCCAAGCCTGTCCCCAGTTTAAATCATGCTCAGTAAAGCAAGAGGAACAGTAATTGTATTTCTAGAAAACCCAGACTAACAAGTCACACTAGAAATAGAAGCCACTGAAGACTGCTCACGTGTTTGCACATCAGTGTGGTGAAAATCAATTAAACACACAAGGATAAAGGTCTCTCTGGAAAGCCGTCAACCAGGGCTCCTGCTCATAAAGATTTTGAGCTTTATTTTAGCTAATTTAAACGATACCAGAATGAGCCTTGATTTTTCATGTCTTCTCCACTGTCTGCTTCATGGCCTCTTAGAGATAACTACTGTGGCTTCCTTAACAAGTGAATCATTTTTTGATTTCCTTCACTATAAGCTTCAATCTTTTGTTCACTCAACCAGACACCTCAACTCCTTCCTTCCCTTTCCGCTTCAGTCCAGTCTAGTTTATTATTATTTTTCTAATGGCTGGATTTCAGAATGTACATCACATTTTGTTCAAACGCTGGGAATGTTAGAATCAGAGTACAGGAACACTTGACAACAACTCTAGGAAGGGTCAGTTTACTAGCCATGGCTACTTCAGCAGCCCATGAGTCCACAGAGCACCGGTAATGTGTGCAGGTCAGTGACATTACTCTGCAAGAATTTGGATTCTGAGGATCTTGTAGAAAAAAATAAATTTTATTATTTCATTTATGTCTATAACATGTTGAAACTATAGTTTGTACATACTGGAATAAATGGATTATGCTATTAAAATGAGTTTTCATTTTGTTTTGTGATTTTAATGGGGGCAATTGGGGACTCTAAAATTATATAAGCTGTTTGATTTATATTTTTATCAGACAGTTCTGACCAAGGACCCATATTTCAACTCACTGTACCACGCACTGGGAATCTCCTCAGCCCTTATACTTTGTCTAGCCCTTAATGACATGTCTGCATTGTCCACTGAAGTCTCAAATGGCATGTTTTCTTGTTTAATCTAGCATTTAATGTATCTGGATGTAAACGTATCATAACATGTACCGTTAATTTAGCTCAGTCTTCTGCCCCTTGGAGAGCTATAATTACACAGACTGTATTAGATGCTTGCTGGTACCTGATTCTTTATCTCACTAGATTATCAATCATTAGTTCTTTGAAAACTCTTATAATGTGATCTCAGAAGTGGTGCATGTGTCTTCCACATCAGGCTCATTCATGCACAGCCATGCCTGAATAGAAGTGTCAAGGACTTTCTATAATCCTCATAGCCTATTAAAACCAAACGAGTCCCAGAGGGCCCAGAATAGAACCTAGCATCCACTCCCAGGCTCACTGTTAAGTCTTGCGGCATAGCTGTGCTTCAATTGATAAAATAAAATGTAACCTATTCTGCACCACACAGCCACTCCACTGCTAATGGGAAATGCACTGGGCAATATATATCATTAACTTGAACACAGCCAGGAATATTATATTACAGTTCTGTTCGGAAACTCCAGCCAGACAGTCCCCCTAATTTCAAAATGTCAAAGCTACTGATGATAACATTTTCAACCCCTCTATCAACTTCTTGCTGTTACTCCTTCTTTGACTCTCCTTGAACATTCTTCTAAGGAAACAAATTAATTGGCACAGTAGGTAATGTTCATGATGCAGAAAAGCGGGTAAAGAGTGTATTGTGTGCTTAGGGAGTTTTGCAACTTTTCACATCATTCATAGAAACTAGCAGTACTTCAACATCAACCCTACGAACAACTCTCCTCGGTCATTCTTTCTTTCCTATAGAGAACAACACGTGGGCAAGGCTGTCAAACAGACAAGCTCTTTCAAGTACCCTGCCGTACTTGGGTAGGACACTTCATAAAGCAAGCAGTGGTCATCCTGACTGCCCTCACCAGACAAGGTCAACGGGGCTGTGCCCACAAGTGAGCAACTCACTGATGAATCCAAATCTGGGAAGTCAGAACAAAGGCCTAGACAGCAGAACAGGTTCAGATTGACTTTCCACGTCTGCCAGGCGGCCTTTAAAATGTCACTGTTCTCAACCCTGAGAGATAGCTCAGTGAGTAAGAGCACTGGCTGTTCTTCCAGAGGACACAAGTTCAATCCTCAGTACCACACGACAGCTCATGACTGCCTATATCTCTGATTTTACATCTGATGCCCTTTTCTAGCCTTGGCAAGCAACAGTTATGCACATGGTGAGTACACACATAGGCAAAATAACCCTAATTCTACACATAAAAAAGTAAAATAAATCTGAAAAAAAAAAAAACATTTTAATTGACTGTTCTCCATGGCTTGGTGCATACTCCAGAGAGACTCCTCTTTAAAACGATTCTCTGAATCCTCAAATTTGGGACTTCCTGGGGGTACTAAGTCATGTGTGAGTTGATTTGATGATTAGCCCAATGCTCGCACACTTTCCTGTCATTCCCAATTGCTTAAGGAAATCGGCAGCCTGCACACCTGTAATGAACCCACAGTACCCGGACTGGAATGCTGTAGGCTGACTGACCTGGGAAGTTGCAAATCTAAGTGCTCACAGGAGGTGGGAAGTTAAAACAAGTGAGTGCAAGCAGTCAAGTGAGGCTGGGAGAGGCAAGGGTGATGAATGTCCCTTGGGGGAGGGAGGTCCCTGTACCTGACACCCGCCGCTCTGGAATTGTGTCAAAATAAAATCCATACTCATTTATGAATCTCCAATTTTTATTATAAACAGCTGTACACACAAAACATGCCATAGGTTACACATCAGCAAGTCCATTACATGGACTGTATGGCTCTGTCCTTCAGATTCCTAATACATATGAGGACAAAGAAGCTGTACAGGGCACACTCCAGATTTCCCAGGTCTGTGCACCGATGTACCAAGAGGAACAGAAACTTGGACAAAAAAAAAAAAAAAAAAAAAAAAAAAAGCCCTGGTGTTTCTTCCTAAAACATCAATTGTCTCTGTTGATTCTTTTGAGAAATTCTATTGAAATAAGTAATACATCAAGAACACAACTTTGAAATCACATGATTTAAAATGAAACAGGAGATTCAGAATAAATCCCCCTTACAGCAGGCTGTTTCCAACCACACAATTGGAATAATTTTCTTTCACTAAGAAAAAGTTTAAGAATAAGTTAGTGGGAAAAAAATAACTCAGAGGAGACAAGAACCTTTTAAATTAGTATAGTTCTGAAAAAAAAAAGTGGTTTTCAATGCTTCTTCACCATGTGAAGTTCTTGTCAGCTCTGGTCCATTTAGATGACTATTCAAGTATTACTTGTACTTTCAAAATGTTCTAGAAAGGCAGAGAACATCATATTCCAGCAGCACAGGCATGCCATCCCAGTGGAAGGCAGGCACAGCACAAACCACACCAAAGATCTGCCCACTTCCCACTCATGAGCAGTTTTCACGGGGTGCCCTGTGTTTGTTTACTGGCAATGAATAAAACATTGAAATTGCCATTTAGAATATAAAGTACCTTAGTTCTTGCAAAAAGTAAAGTTATATTCCTCCTTTAATGTAAGCTACCAAGGCTGTTATTTATAGAATAGAACCCATTATCACTACTCAAATATTGAACAAGAATAGTTTGTATTCAAAGATAAAATTGCCACAGGGGACTATTGATACAGGAAATGTGGCTGGAGAGATATGGAATGCATATTAAAATTTATATACCGAAGAGGGGAAATGTAGTTAACAGATGTGTTTAATATTCCAGCAGCATTGACTGCAATTGTTAAAAGTTATATTTGCTGACATTTCAATTATAACCTTCTATTTTCAGTGCCTTCACTTCAATCCAGAACTTTCCTACAGGTCCAAAATTATATGCCTTACAAGGTCTCAGAGTGCAATGATTTTTTGTTTTGTTTTGTTAGTGTTCATCAGACTGAAACTACAGGAAAAGGTCAAAGACAAATGTGAATTTGCTTCTCTCACAGGACCACCAAATTCTGAGACAAGAATAAGAGGGGATAAGACAGTTTTTTTCCAGTAACATCAAGATGTTGAGCAGTCATTACTCTAGAAACAGTCAATGGTAAAGTAAAAAACAATTATTTTGAGTTCAAAGTTTATGACCATAAATTTTGATGGTTAATTTTCTTTATATTTTAATTGACTAGAAGTGTGTTTAGATATAACAAAATATATATTGTTTAGTGTAATATATGGGTTATTATGTTGCATATGTATTACATATGTGTACGATTTTATAAAGAGGCTAGAAAAAATATTCCTAGCATCACTTCCAAGATTTTACAACTTGTGTGTA
Source organism: Peromyscus eremicus (assembly GCF_949786415.1). Classification (NCBI taxonomy): domain Eukaryota; kingdom Metazoa; phylum Chordata; class Mammalia; order Rodentia; family Cricetidae; genus Peromyscus; species Peromyscus eremicus. The sequence continues at coordinate 23,557,655 of NC_081425.1, read as the reverse complement.
ACTGTGTAAAGATCAATATCTAGCTTAATGCTACTATAACTCTCAAGACATTTTGTATGCGCAATTCCTTGTGAGATATATGAGGTCCCCACATTCTAAATTCAGAGCACAGAGCTACTGTAGAAAGCCTTATTGAAGTCACCTGGCCACTCTTTAAGCCAGCCTGAGAAGCCCAGCTCTCAATGATCTACACCGTCAGCCTCTTATCTTTTTTTCTTTCTTGTTTTATTTTGTTTGAGACAGGATCTCACTATGTATCCCCAGCTTGCCCAGAACTTGCTATATAGCCAAGGCTTACCTCTTAATTTATAACGATGCTCCTTCTTCTGCTTTCTGAATGTTGGAGTGACAGGTATGGACCACCACACCCAAGTTATATGCAGATCTTCTCTAATTTCTAATAACATTTGTCCTTTGGAAACTTTAAAATTCCACATTAGGGATGAGAGTGTACTTGAAAGGATAAATTGACTCTGTTAGTATCTGCTACTTCCTGGCAGGCATGTTCCTTCCATTCTGAGAGCCGTCATAACACAGTCCTGCCAACTAACAGCTCAGGAGGTGTCAAGTCCAAACTCAAAGTGTCAGAGGGGCTGGAGTCGCACTAAATACGGTAGAAAATCTGTTCCAAGCCCTTCTCTCAGTTTCTGGTATTGCTGTCAGTCATTGGTGTTCCATGACTTGTGGGCACATTACTCCAAACTCTGCCTCATCACATGATATTTTTCCTGTGAGTCATTAAGATTACAGCAATATTGGATTAAAAGCCCATATGCCATTACGGCCTTATCTCAACTCACTAGACTGGTATCAACCCTGCATTTCTTAACCTGTTCACACTCACAGATTCCAAGAAAGAAATGAGTTATGCAGTGCTCCTACTGGACCAAGTGGAGCAGGAAAGGTGCTGATGGGCATCAATTACAGTTAGAAGCAAACCTGTTGACTCTGAACAGGGGCTATTGGGCAGATTTGCACAGACCTCAAAGAAACAGAAAGGAGTATGTGAAACAGGCTCAAGTCCCAATTAGTCCCATGACTGTCATGACCATTAATGTACCAAGTCCCCATTCAAACCCTCAGACTCTGAAATACCAAGAAATGTAGGTCTAAGGATTTTCAAACTCTTACTTGTATTGTCAGCCTATGGCTATATCCTTAATGCTTCAGAGAAATGCAGACATTTTCCTGCATTCATGTCCCATATCAAACTACCATTTAATGACAATACCATTTCTAACAGTAGGCATTATAGAGGAGATGAACTCTGTCTAGCACATACTCAGTGAACCACATTTCAACCAGTAAGTTTGAATTCCAACTTCACATCCCAGCATGTAACCAGCAAAACAGTCAATACACCGTAGTTCTGCACCTTGGATTCCGAAATCGGGGGAACAGGTCTGCACACCTGTACACTGTAGGTATAGTTAGTAAAAGCTTTTGCTTCCAGCAATCAAAATGAATTGGTGAGGATCCAGGTCCCTGCGCCATGCTCACAAATGTATTTCTGATACACAACAAACCCCTAATGAAAGGTAGCAGCCAGCTAAACCTGAGCATCATGAAAACTTTGAACGGAAAACATTCTTATCAAAATTGCAAAATCCATGGGCATATGAGTTCTTCTGATTGGTTTCATCTTCTTTGGCCATAAGAATCCTAAATAGCTATAAATACTAGCACACTACTGTTATATAAACAATATTTTTTGGAGGACAGGCAAAATCATCTGGTTGAGCCAAACCTGGTCCTGGTGGATGCAAAGGCACCCAGGATAGTCAGTGTGGCTAAAATACACAAAACTGCAAGAAATTCTCCACATTGAATTAATTGTTATTAGTTCTTCCAGCTTCAAAAGGATTCAAATGCCTGAGACTCTGCAGAAAATAACACTTGCTATCTCTCTTGACACTTCTCAGATCTTAACAATCCACTGTTTTCCTAGCCACCTTAACTTCTAAACATAAATAAAGCTCCCTTTATAACATAGCTCAAAATATTTCTCCTATTACTAGGCTGACACTTGCTTTGATCTCTGGCAAACCCGTTCAGGTAACAATTTCTATATAGTAGAGTTGAAAGGAAACAGACTCCTTTGGGAATTTAAAGAGCCGGAGAAGTCACGAGCGAATGCAAACACATGGGAACCAGGGGGCTGCTTCGCTCCTGCCTGCTTCTGCCGACTTGTTTGACAGCAACGTTTTAAAGCCAGGTGAGGAAATAAATCCTTCAGTTGGGCTCTGGTCCTTGGAAAGAAGCTTAAAGCAGTTTAATAAGAGGGTAAGACTAACCCATACTTCTAAAAAAAAAAAAAAAAAAAAAACTCCAGAGGTGGCAAAGGAAGAGCTTTTATGCAAATATCATTCCTTCCTAATTACTTCTGTTTTCCAAGAGAGGGGCTCCTTCACTAACCTACTGAGATGAAGGGTCCAAATGCCACCTCTAATGCCTATCTCCTGCCACAGCTTTAAGGTGATTTGGAATATACCTCATTGTGCTAAAAATTACTAATGCACATCAGTAAACTCTCACATGTTGGATAGCTGGGATTTTTCAGTTCTTTTTGAAAATCAATAAACACTCCAATTAGATGCAAAGGTTTTGTCATTCTGTGGCCACAGAGCTGCTCAATACATAATAGTCATTTACTAACATACCAGGCATGAGAGGACTCACAGGAATTTAGACTAACCCAGGTTATTAACCCAGAAAGACAGAGGGATTGTGGCCAGGGTACATTTCATGTGCATGTATAAAACAACCACACACACACACACACACACACACACACACACACACACACACACACACAAAACAAACAAACAAACAGAACCCCAAAGCCCATTATTTTGTGCAATATGTGCTAATAAACTGTTTTTTTTTTTAAGTAAAAGATTTACTGACACTCTTTTAAAAGGAGCTGTCACAAACACAAAGCAATATGGACTTCATCAATTCATAAAGCAAAATAAAAAGCACTTGACTCAACAGATGACATGCTCAAGTGCCTTCAGTGACAGCTAGATTAGGAACCCAGGTATAAACAAAAGGCATACATTCTCTAGAGACATTATAATTATCAAATAACCAATCATCTGTAGAGGCTCCATAGTAGGGCTGAAAATATTATTAGGTGAAAGCTATAGTATTTCCTTAAATAGTTAAATGTTTCTAAGATTTTTCTAATAAAACAGTTGAGTCTTTAATGCTTTTAACTCAGAAGTTTGAGGGGTTTTTTGGGTTTTTTTTTTCTTTTGACAACCGTAGCTCAATCTGGACTATACCCACAATTATCAATTTCCTAACAGCTCATCACGAATGACTGCAGGATTGCAATTAATTATTTAAACGAATATAAAATGTCTTTCCTTCATGACCTTGAGAGAGAAAAGAAGAAAAAGAAAGAAAGATCTGGGGGCTGGAGAGATGGCTTAGTGGTTAGGAGCATTGACTGCTTGTCCAGAGGACCGTGGTTCAGTTCCCAGCACCCACATGGCAGCTCACAACTTTCTGTGATTCCAGCTGTGGGGGACCTAATACCCATGGCAAAACCCCAATGTACATTAAACAAAAATAAATAAATTTAAAAAAGAAAGAAAGATGTGGGCATGACAAAGAAAAACAATTTTTTAAACCGTGGCATTATCTCAATTACCAAAACATACATGTAACAAGCAAAGAAGGCTTGAAGACACAGTGTGTGGGGGTGGGGAGAGGAGGGGGGTGCCCCATCATTTTCAGTCCTTAAGAGAGTGAAAACTCTGCGCCAGCTTGTTCTCAGCTCCATGATTCTCCAAAAATCCCCTCCAGTCTTGAGTCAAATAAAGAAAAATGGTCTTCCACCGAACCCTTAAAATGTTAAAATGATAAATTCCACATCGTGTTCCACCATAATTAAAAAACAACACACAGTGATAGTTAGAGGGACCTCTCCCCGTAAGGCACAGTTTCATCTCTACAATTTACACAAATGCGTGTGTATTATCAAACTGGATACAGTTATGTGAAATACATAGATTTAACCACATTTTGCTTTTTGAATACCAAAATTAGGCCGTACTCATCTTGAACTTCCGTAGACTTTTTTTCTACTCTGTGGAAAACAATACCTGCTAAATGATGCTAAAAAAAAAAAAAAAAAAAAAAAAAAAAAGATAATCTTTGAAAATTTTACAGCAACTAAAAAAAAAACCAAGCTCCAACTGGAACTTCATTATTTATTAACGCCATTCACAATGGCCTGTATGGAGGGGAACCTGAGCTGGTCTTCACTCTCTGTTGCTTCTGCTCCACAATGCGGTTACAGCAGTTCTTAATGTTCTCAACCATTCTTCCTCAGAACCACAGCTGGCCCAAAGGCACCAGAAGAGTACATGCTTCTACCTGTGCAAGGAGCTGGTCAGCCATTCCCATAGTGCAGCCCTGTACCCCATGCATTTTGGCTGGTCTTCTCCTTTGTGGAAATTCAAGGACTAGCTCAGCATTTGTAAGAAAAAAGGATGTTCCAGTGTGCATCTGCCCACTGTGGGGAGGGAAGCTTAGGGCTGAGGCTGCAGTACCAGCAGGGTAAAAAGAACCACGAACAAAGAGGCCAATGTTCTCAAAGGTAAAACAGGAGAAAGAAGTGAAATACAAAAGGAGCATGAGAAAGGATGCAGGGTTAATACTTAGTAAAAACAGGCAATCATACAATGAATAGCACATCAGTAGACCTCATGAGACCAACCTGCTCACATCTTACAAGGGAGTGCATGCAGAAAGAAAGAGAGAACTCGGAATTCCCTCCCCCACACTTCTGCCTTCTTCCTTCATCTCTCATTGCACCCATTCCAATACACACACACCCCTTCCCAACATCTAATGTTGCATCTTGAAGATAGGCCCTCAGCTGCATGTCTGTTTTCTAAACAGCCTTACAGTTTGTCTTGGAGGGAAAAGTCAGGTATAGGTTGCATATAAAATTGTTTTAAAACTATTAAGGCATGTGCTACAAATGAGGTAAAAGAGAGACAACGGTATTAAGGAAGACCTGTGTAGTTGGCTTTATGAAACTTAAGGTAGAGCTGGGGATGGGGCTCAGGGTGTAAAAATGCTCCGATCCCCAGCACCCATGTATAAAGTAGGGTGTGGTGGCACGCACCTGAAATCCTAGTGCTGGTGAGTCGGAGACTAATGGACCAAAGAAGTTTCCTGGTCTTCCAGCCTAGACCAACCAGTGAGCTCCACGTTCAGTGAGAGACACTACCTGAAGATATTAAGAGAAGTGCAATAAAGAAAGATACTGGACACACTGACATCCAGCCTCTCTGTCTACCAGAATGTACACGTGCACACACACATAAACATGTACACATGCACACAGCACACAAGCAAACAAACAAAAAACCTTGAGGAACAGATTTCCCTAAAGCTATTTTTTAGTGTTAATGAAAAATAAAACAATGGCTTCTAATTCTACCTCAGAGAGTTGGGTTTCAAATAGTATGAGATTGAAGTAAATATTAAGTCAAGTAATGGATGATTGAACCTAAAATGTGGAAATACAGTTTTCAAGGTTTTTGTCTATTTCGTTTTTAATTCAAAGGTTTCAGCATTCGTGAAAGTACTTTCAAGAGTGAGCATATAACATGGGAACTAGCGCCGGGCGGTGGTGGCACACGCCTTTAATCCCAGCACTCGGGAGGCAGAGCCAGGCGGATCTCTGTGAGTTCGAGGCCAGCCTGGGCTACCAAGTGAGTTCCAGGAAAAGGCGCAAAGCTACTCAGAGAAACCCTGTCTCGAAAAACCAAAAAAAAAAAAAAAAAAAACAACATGGGAACTAGGACTCAGCTCAGCTCCTTGGTAGAGTTCATGTTTAGCATATGCAAAGCCCTGAATTCAATCCTCAATATCAAAAAGTAAAAATCAGTAAGTTGCATTAATGAGTTTTTCTCTAAGGCAATTCTAAACATGTAGCTATTACAACTCTATTAATAGCTCAAGATTATTCCAAGACATAACCATATACCTGCTCCAATTCTCTATTGATATACTGAGGATCTGTCTCAAGGCCATTTCCCTGTCTTTTTTTCTATTTAAGATATACTTTAGTATTTATTTATGTGTGTGCATGTGCGCCTCTTTGTCTGTCTGTGTATCTGTCTTTGTCTGTGTGTGTGTGTGTGTGTGTGTGTGTGTGTGAGAGAGAGAGAGAGAGAGAGAGAGAGAGAAAGAGCGCCAAATGTATACAGAGGTGCCCATGGAGACCAGAAGAGTGTCAGATCCTCTGAAGCAAGAGTTACAGACCCTTTTGAGATGTTTGAGGTGCTTGGAATGGAATTTGGGTCCTCTACAAGAATAGCAATCCCTCAACTGTTGAACCATCTCTCCAGCCTCCATTTTTCTCTTTTAAAGAAAGATACATAGACAAAAAGATGAAACTTTGCAACATTAACTCAACTGACTAGTTACAACTAATACTATTCTTGCTGTGGCTACAAAACGACAAAAGACCCTTTCTCATCTTACCTCTAGCAATGTCAATGATCACAACTGTTTTGAAAAGATCAAGACAAAAAAAAATCAAAGAACATTGATAACCTTTGACTCCATAATCATACTCATGAATTAATTCTACAATAAACAGAAAAACGTAAGAGTAACAGCTCACTGATGGACCATCTGTGACATAAACACTGTAAGTAATCCATTTTGAGAAAAAGTGTGATTTGATTATGGTTTTTTAAAAAGGTTGCATTACCTTTTTATGTGCATTCTGTTATATAACTATGATAAATTAAGAAAAATGAGGGAAACTGCTTATTGGTTATAAGTAAAAATTCAGTGCATCTAAAGAAGGAATAAAGCACACAAAAATCACCTGCTACTTAATTATGGCATGGTAGCTTGAGTAAGTTGGGTTTTTTTTAACCTTCTTAATTGCATTGTTATAATCTCATAATCTTTGAAAGACCTGTAGATACATTCCACATATACATAGTTTTCTATATATAACTACACTCATATATATAGTTATATTCATATATATATATATATATATATATATATATATATATATATATTCCCTAATACTTTAAAACAATGTACATTTCAAGTATCCCTGCTGCTTGAAAAGCTCTAATGCGTAAGGTCAGAGCTAGAACTTCTCTGTGTTCCCACAGTTTCTCTGAGCAGCTTGCTAAGTGCTCCAGATTCCCACATAACATTACTTTCTAAGCTTACATGAGGCAGAGAGAAAGAAAGAAGAAAAGAGCCTTTTCATTGTTTTAAAAAGGGAACATCACATTGCATGACTAATTACAAACCTCCAAAGAAATAACCAGAGTAATGCAGGACATTTTAAAGAACTTGCCCTTATCACTAATATCCCTAACAGTTAACATTCGTGGGGTACAAACTTCCAACACCTGGGCTCGTGCTTTCCATGGATCTCATTTCCATAGTTCTCTGTGCAACATGGCTACATAGGTACTTAGGCTAACCGCAGCTTATAAACGAGGACACTGAAGACCAGGTAGGAATCACAGACATCCAAGCTTACATGGAGGATATACGACTCACAGTCAGTGGATCAGGTAACACCAGCACTTTAACTAAGCCCCACTCCTATGCAGGAAAGCTTCTCCAAATACTACTATATCCTTAAAAGAAACATTTCTATCATCCAGGATTTTTAGTACATCTCTTTATGGAACCACACATTATTTTCTTTCTCAACTATCTTTATCCATCCTCAAAGATATACCTGAATGGATACATCATTTCTTTTTTATCTTTAGAGTCAATGTCACTCACAACTTAAAGTGAGTGTGTAGATTAGCTAATAATGGGGTGGGTCATTTCAGGAACTCATCATCACTCTTAAGCTTTGTTAGCATGCATCCTTATGCAGGGGTTTCCCCACCCCAGAATCAACCTGTAGGATCCTGTCTGGGGCCCATAGCTCCTTAGCTCCTTCTCTCAGTACTTATAGGCAATAAGCTCCCTTTCAAGACAGAACAAAATACCCTTTGGTAACCTATGTTATTTCTGGTTTCATGTTCTTTTTATGCTTGTTTGTTTGTTTGTTTCCTTTTGTTGTTTGTTTGATTTTTGAGACAGAGTTTCTCTGTGTAGCCCTGGCTGTACTAGACTCACTCTGCAGACAAGGCTGGCCTCAGACTCACAGAGATCAGCTTGTCTCTGCCTCCTGAGTGCTGAGAATAAAGACAGGAGCTACCACTCTCCAGCCTGCTCCCAGGCCTGGTTTCATGTTCTAAGACCACTCATTCTTCAGTTTTTCTTCTGGACTGTGGTTAAGTAGAGAATCAGGGTCAAGTTCAAAGGAGCTGAAGGAAGAAAGATGGAATAGAAGGGCAATTGCTACCACAGATGAAAGTGAAGGCAGGCTGCTCTTAGGTATTTGAAATTCTTATTGTAGTAATAATAAAAATAATAAAATCTTTATGAATATGTAATACTAAAACAATAATATACTATATATCATCTTATATATAATACAATATTAAATAATTAAAATAATTTCTGTATTTTTCTATTCATGGCTTTTCACTTATTCCATAAACTCCACAATAAACTGACACAGAGCACATTTTAAAATGTGTAGATGACCATTTGTCGTTCACTGTCTAAGTACGCTGATTGCATCACATATAAATCAAAATGCCCTTAAGAGATGTGAACACCCAGGCTGGAAAGAGACCGTCGTAGCTGGGAGGGGGTACAGGAAGCAAGCTGTTTTATCCAGTACAGCGACAGTTCACCACAAGAAAGAGAACATGACCAGAGAAGGACAGAAGGATCACCTCTTTGGGGTAAGAAAAAGAATGTCAGAGAAAACGCTGAAGAGAAAAAGTTCGGGGCAGTGTTAGATGATTTTCCTCCTAGTTTTGCCTCTCCATCATGCAGACAGCATTCATTGACAGGACCAATCTCTCATCCACTTAAATAACAATTTATTTTAGTAGAAAAGAAGTATCTTAGACCCTTCCACAAAGGGGACTTAACTAAATTCTTAAATATGTAGGTGAAGAGAATGATGTCTGCAGTTGTAACTGATAGTTAGAACGTAACTGGCTATCCCTTGCTCCTCCCATCCCTGTGTGTTCCCCTTCCAATTACCTGCACTTCTAGAGACAGCCCATCCTAATGAACTGCTAAGATTCAGGTCACTCAGCATCACTTAGTCTAGACCAACGGTTCTCAACATGGGAGTGACAACCCATGTGAGATCAAATGACCCTTTCATGGGAGTCACCTAAGCCCATTGGAAGACACAGATATTTACATTATGAGTCATAGCAGTAGCAAAAGTACTTTATACTTTATGAGTTACTAAGAAGCAACAAAAATAATTTTGTGGCTGGGGGTCAGCACAACATGGAGAACCATATTAAGGGTCGCAGCATTGGGAAGGTTGAGAACCACTGCTCTAGACATTCATAAAGAATAGCTTTGTAGGTTAAAGCCATCGAGACAGTTCTACCATGCCTCAGTGTCTTAAGGGTCACATTTAAGCTAACATTACTAAAAGTTTCACAAGACTCACTAAAATCTCGCATAGGCACAGGCATTATAAACATCATGTTCAAGTGAGAAATTTTCATTTAAGAGGTAATGATCTTGAATAATATCCCAGGCATGGAAGCAAACCTGAAACCAGAAGTCAAACTGGAATCTCAAGAACAGCATCAAATATTCAAAGGCTTCTTTCTTTATACTCTATTTATTTGATTTTTTAATTAAACTTGTTAGTTAGAGGTGGGCATATACACCAGGAGGCCTATGTGGATGACAGTGGACACCCCTCGCAAGTCAACAGCCTTCCAACTTGTGGATCTTTGGAATTGAACTCAAGTTCTTATTCTTGGAAGACAGAGCCTTTACTTACCAAGCCATTTCCTTAGTCCTAAAGTCTGATTTATACTTAGACTATCTAAGGTACACTGTACTTAAAAAAAAAGAATTGTGTATCAACTATGTCCAAGGTACTGTGTATAGCCTGGGATTATAAAGATTAATCATGTTAGACCAGGTGGGCAAATAAATGGTGTCCAAGGGTCTGTCACTCCTACACAGCAAGCTGGTGTGGGTCCACCACTCCCCACCTTTGTGTTCTTTCAACATTCTTACACATTTTCTGAATAGTGTTTTCCTTGAATAATTTTCCTCTGTCAATACTATTGCTTTTGTGTGATTTACAATTTATTACTGTGACTTATAAATTTATGTTTTTGGTGCTCTGTACATTAGATTTTCACTTAACATATAGATTGTGTCTTCTGCTTCATTTGAAATCACTGGCTGTACTTAACAGTATGCTGTACATTGAATATTCCATAGATTATACAAATCAGTTAGACATGGGCAATCTCACATTCAAAGAACTGGATGGATTTTAATTCTAAATTTATAAAAAATATCATCATAAATCCCTCTTATTTTTTAGTGGTGTACAGTGTCAATAATAACAGCCTTGTTCTTATTTGGCTCCATGAGTGATTATCACTTTTCTAATAAAAATAATCAGTGTCATGTAGAGCATTTCTACAAAACAACTGTAATCTTCTGCCACACCAGAATTCATTGTCTGTTGCATCCATACATAACATGATGCCTGTGGTGTCTCAGGTACAACATTCTCCTTCTAGCAAGGTATATATTGTAAGAGTAACAAAAGAGTCTATATCTTGCTACATATTCTTTGGTGTTGTACAAAAATTAAAAGGGTTATCAGAAGGAATATTCTAGCATCCCATATGAGTCTTTTCTAACAAGTACAAATCTTCAAAACAATGTGTGCTTTTTAATTTCCACTCAGTTATAAATCTATATTTCAGCAGATGAAATATGCTTCTTTTAACATTAGGTTAAATAACTAGCTCAGCCTTCATTTTCCTGTTTCTAGTCACTATTTTAGGAAGAGAGAGAGAGAGAGAGAGAGAGAGAGATTGATTGATTGTGGAACACATCTTTAATCACAGCACTTAGGAGGCAGAAGCAGGCAGATCTCTGTGAGTTCAAGTTCGAGGCCAGCCTGGTCTACAGAGCTAGTTCCAGGACAGCCAGGACTACACAAAGAAACTATGTTTCTAATAAATAAATTAATTAATTAATTAATTAAGATGAATAAATAAATAAATAAAGTAGAGAGCAACTGAGGACAATAACCCGTATAACCTCTGTCCTCCGCAAACATGGACAGACAATTACAAGCATACAAAAGTATACATGCACTTGCATACATGTACATATAGTTTTCTTTCCTTAACTCTTCTACAGGCACTAAAGGGAAACTTTCAGTAAACCAATATAATTAAGCTGTATAGAAGTCTTCATCATACACGAGTGAATTTTTCTGCAGTTTTCAACAGCAATGCTCCCTGGTGGTTGTTCTCTCTGTAATCTGAACTCACCTTACCCCTATGCTCCAGCACAAACAAACAACAATACCTAAGACACTGATTTGGCCGCCCCTTTTCCCTCTCCTCCGACCCACCTCAGCTCAGGACATTGGAGGGCAGTTCTCTCCACCCCACGCTACTACCCATGTCATTCGTGACGCTCAGCGTCTCACTTCTCCCTTTCTCCAAGTGTTTACCCAGTTACACGTGTGTTTCCTTCAGCCTGTGTCCAGTCCCTAGCCTCATCACTCAGGCTTCTATTTCTACATTTCATCTAAGCTTCTCAATAATTCATGGTGACCGATCATGCCAAGTTCTGTTCTCACAACAGAACAGTTAATTCTATCTCCTATACCTCCTTGTTCTGGCAACACTCAAGATTAAGAAACTTTTGATGGCTGCTTAATAAAAATAAAATATAATTACATTGGTTTCTTTGATTTCTTTCCCAAAAGCACTTAAAATTTTAAACTATAATGTGTTCAATGTTTAGTTGTTTTTATATTTTTTGTTTTTATAGTGTGAAATAACCATAAATGATTTCATATCTTTCTAAGCAGCTGTCTTCCTATAGTTATGAAGCTTCTTTATGAGAAAATATTAATGTTCATTCTCTCATTGTAAGTAGTTTCTCCAGGTCTTAGTTTTCCAAATTTAACATACTTCTTTTTTAAATTTTAAAAGTATGTTTCATTTTTAACATATCAAATACATCTATTTCCTTACAAGTTATAATTTCTGGATTTGTAGTCAACTCTTGAAATTTCTTGTCCATTAAAGATTATATATAAAGCCAATTCATCTCACTTCAGTAGCCCGTGCACTTGTGAGTTTTGTGATGCTGGGAATGTAATCCTAGATATAGTGCATGCTGGGAAGCAGTCTACAACTGAGCTACATGCCCAGCCTAGATCTGGGTGTCATAAAGCATAGTATTATCCACAAGTGCTCAGCATCTTAAGAGTGAAAGTACCTCAGACTTGACAAACTGTAACACCTCGGCAGGTCAGCAGAACTAAAGACACGCAGAGGAGGCTTTCCTTTCCCAGTGTAGAACCCCCTAAAAAGATTCCTCATGGAGGCCAATGGGATAGCCACAACCTCAGCACTTAATTCTTCTCAGGATTCATATACTTCTCTTGACTTTCCAGGCTGCTTTATCCTGTAGTTTACTTCACATTTGCATTTGAATATTACTTCATCTAGAAAGGCAGCCTCACCAGGTCCCTGTATAAATGCTCCTTGTAGTTTTCCCTTTCTTCAGCAGCAAATCTCAGTTGAAAGTGATGCACACTGATACTCCTTGGTTTGTGATGGTGTTAAAACCTGACGGAAAGGTAAGTAGACAATATTGCACGATGCAAATGTGCGCAACTTATTTATGCCTGCAATTGTCCATATCTGCAACAGTTCATACTCTGCCCAGGAGCCGCTGCTTCCCTTCATGATGTGGCAGCTGCCTGGGAACTGAGGTCTACAGCCACCATATAACATCACAAGAGAGCATGACATTGTGGCATGACACCTGGCTAGGCCAGGAAAAGACCAAACCTCAAAGTGTCATCTTCACACAACGGTAGAGTTGAAAAATTGTAAGTCCAGCTATCCTAGACTGGGGATACCTGAGCATTACTCTCCTGTAATTGTCTGAAGCATGGAGATCCTTTCAAATCCTCACTGTAGGAGGCACCACCTAAGAGAAGCTCAATCAATACCTTAGGAGGGAAACAAAGGAGGAGAGGTGGCTGGTTCGAGGTACAGTGCTGTGGTTATTTGATTTCATTTGTTTTCTAAGTAAAACAGTCCACATAAAGCCAAACAAAAGCTGGAACATAGTTCTATGAAAGCAATCAATCCATCCCTCACTAAGTTTTAGAACAGATAAAAATTCATTCCCAACGTAACGAATGGAGAATGCATTTGTCATCCTAAATAATTCCCTACATTCATTTTAAGAATACTTAAAAGGCAGCTGGAGATATGGTTCAGTGGTTAATAGCACGGACTGCTCTTTCAGAAGACCTGGGTTAGAGTCCCAGCACTCACATGGCAGCTCACAACAGTCTATAATTCCAGTTCCAGGGGATCTGATGCCCTCTTCTGGCCACCTCAGGTACCAGGCATGCACAAGGTGCACAAACACACATGTAGGCAAAAGATTCATGCACATAAACAAATTTTTTATTCATCACACTTATTTGTGTTTGTGTGCATATGGGGGACGAGGTGCATGCATATACCATGGTGCTCATGTGGAGATCAGAGAATAACTCACAGTATTCTGTTATTAGTCTGTTCTCACCTGTGGGTCCCAGACACTGAACTCAGGCCACCAGACATAATATCAAGCACCCTTACCACCTACACCATCAATTCATCTTACCAGCCTTGGTACATTATCAACTCCTTTCTCCCCCTCCTCCTCCTTCCCTCTCTCCCTCTCCTTTCCTTCCCTCTACCTCCCTTCTCCTCCCCTTTTTCTCTTTCCCTCTCCTCTCCTGTGTGTGTATGTGTCTGCGTGCGTGTGTGTGTGTGTGTGTGTGTGTGTATGCATGTGTGTGTGTTAGACAACAACCTATGTGTTGATCCTCATTCACAGTATACCTCTGAAAAAAGAAAGGAAAGCTCTCTCATTGGTCTGGAGCTTACCAATTAGGCTAGGCTTGCTGGCTAGCAAGCACAATCCCAGGGATCTTCCTGTCTGTACTTCTCCACCAGTGGGATTACAAATGCAAGCCACCATACCCAGCCAAGGTAAGGCAAACACTTTGTCAACTGAGCCATCCTCCCTGGCCCCATTTCACATTCTTAAAAATGCCTGAGATCTGCATCTCTTCAGATGCCTTTCAGTTAAAAAAATGTATAGAAAATAAATTTTAAAATTCTAAATTTAAACTTCTAAGTCTGGTCATCAAAGAATGAAAATTCTAATCCTTATAACTTTGCAGTTTGGAAGCAGTTTTACAATTATTACTTAAAAAAAAATTAACACGTCTTGAATGTCAGGTAGGACTTGGTACTTCAGGAAGGAACTGAACTTGAACTAGCCAATCTAGGAAGAAGGAGCTGACCCTCCCCAGCAGTTCCATCACAGCCCATTCCTCTGAATGTGCTTATCTCCAACTCCTGTTACCATCTCTACGCCAACTAAGTCACTGCCTGTCCCTGCCGCAGCTCCAATTCTGTGATTTGTACTAAGTGCTCTCTTGGGATTTATATACTGCAATTTACCCTGGCCTATTATTTGGCATGAGTGGGAAAACTCCTTTTCACCCACTAGATAAATCCTCTAAAAAGACTGTTAGTTCCAGAAAGATGAAGACTTTTCAAACACGTCCCACAGCACCCAACAGAAGAGTTAAAAATTGATTGTTAACAAACTGGAACATGGAGGTAATGTTCCCAAAATTAAAAAACAAGCTATTTTTAAAGGCCACGCCTGACACTTACCCAGACTCGTGGTCCCCACGCCCACCCGTAGACTCCCAGATCCACTCTTTGCATGCAGGAACAGGACCACAGAGGCAGAGGGCTCTCAAAAGGGGCTGAGTCTGAGGAGCCGGCAGACTTTTCCTATCCAGAGGATGGGTGAGTGTGTCTGGATGCTTTGCTAGGTAAAACAGGTTTTTCTTGTTCCTTTGCTTTAAAAAAAAAAGCTCCATGGTGGGAGTGGAGAAAGCCCGGTAGGGAAAGAGACTAGCTGAGTCAGCAGGAGAGGACAATCCTTTCACAAGCCAAGCTAAAATTCCAAGACCTTCCCCCAGCACCAGGCAATGTCTGACAGTGAGTGACTCCTGTTCCTCACCAACTCAAGTCTCGCCTCCATGCATGTATCACCTGTGTAAACCGACATGTCTATTTTATCTGGATGACACGGAAATTTCATTTTTAAAAACTTAACAATTTCTGGCAGGAAAAGCTAAAAGCACCTGCTTGTGCCTTCTACATCACGTTCTTGTGGTGTGTATCTGCATATCTGTAGCTCCCGATGCTGCCTTCACCCCAAGGGATGCGTTTCCTTATGTCACATAGTCACATATTCAGACAGCCCCAGGCCTACAGCATGCTTGTATCTAAACAGCTTGATTATACCCATGAAATCCTCAATCATACCAACTCGAACTCAATGATCATTCTAATCCAAGCTTTTACTCATAAGGTCATTTTCCTAAAATGCACTTGTCAGTATTTAGGTCACTAATAACATGGGTCTTGATTTTTTTTTTTTAACACTCTACAGATGTTCTGTAATGCCATGCTTCTCCTCCATAATAACTACAATGGAGGCTGCAAGCTGTGACTCATGGGAAAGGGCTTTTCTCACGAGAGAATCAGCAGTCCTAACTCCAAGAAACAAACCTCTAGGAATCTTTTTGTCTTCTGTTATTTTAAAATTTTTCATTTTACATATTCATTGTACATGGCACTGTACTACATAGGACATGACAGACAAGCAAACGTTGTACACTGAGCACATTCTAACCCCCATGCAGAAAACTAGCTTGGATCAGAGATAATCAGCAAAATAGAGAATGGTCAACAAATACAATCGTTGTAGCTTTCCCTTTCTCAACATAAACATCTTCTGCATGTCACAGTTAAAATGCAGAGTACAAAGTTAGAACTTTTATAAACTTGGTTTCAAGATAGGGGAAGAAGTTTGTAAAGGATGGTCCAAGAAAGCCTTGAACAAATATAGGTTTATATATAAACCCTGTATGTTGATTCTGGCATTGACACAAATTTATACTTGGAATAAAATGGTAGTGAACTATATGCACCAGCACACAAATGTGGATAAATGTAAAACTAGTGAGATCTGAATAAACCGTGTAGATTGTACCAACGCCAATTTCTTGGTTTTAATTCTCTACTCTGTTCTTGTAAGACGTAAACAGTGGGGGTAACTAGTAAAGGAATGAATAAGGGATCTGGGTCTCCCTGAATTTGGAAGAGGCAGGCCCAAGAGGTTTCTGTAAACTTGCATTTGAAAATTACTTCTAAAAGAAAGAAAGTCTTCTGGTTGCTATTGCTGTTAGCGAAACACAGATGCACTTAGGTCTCTATGTATTCAGAATTGATTAAGCACACACTCTTGCCTGGCACCTATCTACACACTGATGACAGACACACAACAATGTACTCACAGTCCAGTCATCCAACACCCAAGTCAGCACAGGGAGGAAAAGAAGGCACAGGCATACTCTACATGGAGAAAGATTGATGGAGCGTCTGAAGAAGACTCATGTGTCATAGTCAAACTCAGAAGCAAACACACTGGCCAATCACCACCCGGTTCACAGTTCACAAAACAAATGGTAACACATGACCACTATAAAATAGGCATCTTAACCTGAGGGTGACATCATTAAAATATCTGCTCTGGGGAGAAATTTCTTGCTCAAGTTGTTCTAACATAAAGGCAAAGAACAGCAACAGACTCTTCATAGGAAAGGGAGATGCATTTGATTGCAAATACTTCCTGTTCTTTGTAAATTGTCTTTTGATATATATCTTT
The DNA here is from genome assembly GCF_949786415.1 of Peromyscus eremicus. NCBI lineage: Eukaryota > Metazoa > Chordata > Mammalia > Rodentia > Cricetidae > Peromyscus > Peromyscus eremicus. Next base: position 23,540,732 of record NC_081425.1, on the reverse strand, counting down.
AGAAATGTTAAATTGTTAAAACTGAAATTACCACATACTTCTAAATATGTATATATTAGGAGTAAAAACAGCCAAGGGGGACAGGGAGCGTTACTAGCAAACATTTTCACTAGTAGAAATATTAACCCAGAACAGGTATTATGTTTCAAATATCCAAGTATAGATTTATTTTGCACAATCTGTGCTTTCCTGGGAAGGTGTCCAATATGCAAATTACTTAATTTCAAATTAGTATGTGATCCTACTCAAATGATACTTTCTCTTTATTTTTGATTAATTTACAGTTCACAATATTTTGATATATCAATTTTCTGCCAAGTTGTTCTAGTCAGTTCTTTGGAATTTTTATATTTTTTAATGTAATATATAAAAAGTCTTATAGGAAAAATTAACTATTATAAAATTTTTCAAAAGAAAATCATAGAGTTATTATGCTTTGAACTCATTAAAGACTTATTACTCAAATAATTATGTTTTGAAATGGAGGGGGAGAGTTAAAGTACTAAGTTTCAAAAGAAAACATTAAGATAAACATAATGTTTCGGCATATATCCTTATCCTCAGCTCAGATGTTCATGGTACTGAAGATGACTGAGACAAAGATGGAAGAATTGCATCCACCAAATGGTAGATGGACACACAAGACAACATTATAATGTCAATCAGATTCACTCATAAACTCTGGTCCAAATACTTCACATGAAACAGTGTCTTCCACTGGAAGATGTGTACAATGTGGCTTGTTCAAACAAGCTCATGAATGTTTAAGAGTGAGTTCCCTATAAACAGACATTCTCACAGAAATGATTCAACCACATGTATGGCTTGAATAATAAACAAGTTATATAGGCAGGACTTTTGGTCTCAGTATTCTCTAATAAACACATCATTAAAATATCCCTCAGTTGTATTTCCTAGGACAAAAATTATCTGTCACAGGTGTCAATATGTAGGACAAATATAATAATCATTGTCTACAGGCATCACTCATCAGCAATTCACATTTTTTTAAGTCAAACAAGCACCACCCTAATACTAAATGCAAGGGAAAATGTCATCCAAGGCAGATAGGATTTGTGCTATCTCATAAAGAGCATCTCTAAGAAAGAGGAAAAGTATGGTCCACACAATCTGTATATGGAAAACAGAAACATGCAATATGGCCACTTACTATTCCTGAAAAAGACTGAAGAAAGGTAGAGCATCTGGGGTCCTGACCCAAGCTCTTCAGCTCTGAGACCCAGTGAGAACCTCCATTGTGCCTAAAAATGGACTTCTAGACTGCAGGCTAGATGCCAGCATCAACACACACACACACACACATAAATACACTTTCTACTTCAAAGCATCTAAAGACTCACTAGTATAATGAATAAACAACAAACAGGAAAATTTGCCACATTCTTCAGGGAGTATCCACAATTCTTCAGTACATATCTATACACAATATTAAGTTGTAAAAGCCAGGTTTCCAATAGCTGAAGTCATCAAAAATGCCCGTACCCAGTGTCACAGCAAAGCAGGCCAGAAGAAAAAACAGCTCTCTTCGTGTCTATCCACCGTCTCAGTCTCCTCCATTCAAAAACTTTCCATTGACCTTGACCCCTTCTTCACTCAGATCGCTCCCATTCTATGAATTGTTACCAGGTCCCATAAATTTTAGCTGAGAATGACTCTTGGAGTCATCTCTTTTCCATCTGCATTGCCTTAACTGTTGTCTGGAGTGGCATTAAATAAAATCCCCACTAAAACTTCACGCATGCCGCTAAAATGATTTCCCCCAATATGCTAGCATATATCTTACTGAACAATCACAACAGACCAGTATAGCAGGCTTTTCCTCCTCTGTACCCGTGCTCACATCATTCCTTTGATTGCTTTGGACAGAGATCCATCTCCTTTATAACATGGCTCTAAAGCAGTTTCCCCAGAGAAATCCCATCCCATTTCTCTGCTGTCTCTGAGCACCCATGGTATTTTGCATCATTCACATGTTTTGTAGTGTAAGTACTCCCATAGTATAATTAATTATTGATGAAAGCATTTATCATAGTAGCATTTATGGAAAGGAAAGTGCGTTTTATTTGCCTTTATGTAGTAATTGTGCATCAGACAGATACGGAACACAAGATATGGGTTAATAAGTATGTACTCAAAGGCACTGACATTCAATATTCTTAAAATACTGATTTATTATCAAAGGAAAAACTGTATAGAATTTTATTCAGTAGTTAACTTATTCGCAGTAATCATTCTAATACTCATTATCAAAATTACCAATACCTCAAACTAATAAAAAAGGAATCCTAAATCAAAGCTACGGGGATTCAGCTCCCCTGTTCACCAACTTAAATACACACATGCACACTTGCAGATTCCCAAAGAAGAAAGCAATCTACAGAGCAGACCGGCAGAGGTTTTAGAGAGAGATTTTGAGTCAGAATGTTATGGTCTAATTTTGCCTTCACCACTCACTGTGTGAAGGTATACAAGTACATATTTCTCTATGCCTCAATTTCATCATTTGAAAACTGGCAGAATTAATTTTACCCTCAGCATATAAAATATGTGCATGTTAAAGGTATGTAGTTTAAATGCTTGTCATTATTTTCTAACATTTATGATTTTAATCACAACTTAAGTATTAACAATGATGTTCTCTACTGGTTTAAATCTTTTTTTTTTTTTTTCTTCTTGGAGACAGGGTTTCTCTGTGTAGCCCTGGCTGTCCTGGGACTCACTCTGCAGACCACCTGGCCTTGAACTCAGAGATTTCCCTGCCTCTGCTGAGATTACTGACTTAATTCTTAACAACTAAGGTTTCAAGTGTTATCAGCATGAAGACAATCCTAAAAATACATATCAGACCTGGTGGCCTCCCCTGTCCCCGCTGCCAGGCACCATTTCCTGTTGTTACCCTAATAATGATGCCAAGTGGCCAGAGGATCCCAAATATTACTAAAAAGAAGAAAAGCAAGAAGAACACCTGCTAAATATCACCACAAACACCTCCTCTGACTCTACTCTCTTGAACGTTTTATGGGTTTGGGCTCTGAGAATCAGAATAGTCTGAGTGGACTGAAAGATTTAACAGATTGTTGAGTATGAACATTAATTAAGTAAGACCTGGTAAGTATGTCTACAGGGTAATAAAGTAATTCAGAAGGTCCTTATAAATATGTAATGTTAAATATTTGCAATGTGTCATTCACTCAAACAGATAAGACCTATGCTTCATAGAAGAGGAACTCATAAAGCAGTTAAATGAATATGAAGAAGGCATTAATTGAGACACAAATTAAAACTGAGACAGCACAATGAATCTTGATGAGCACAAAACCTTTCTAGGGTGTAGACATGCCTCGGAATAGAAAAGTGGCCAGTAAATAGGAGATTCAAGGGTGGTCAAGAGCTTTCACATGGTTATCCAAAACAAAATCAAAAATGAAAGGAAGAAAGGAAGGGAGGGGGAGAGAGAGAGAGGGAGGGTGGGAACAAAAAGCAATCCAGGCTGAGCATGAAGGCACATGGCGGGGATCCTGACATGCAGAAGGTTGACAGAGAAACCTCAGGTGTTTAAAGAAGCCTGAACTAAAGGCTGAAGAGAGAGGGAAATAAGAGATTTGCTTTGCAAGGCTCCACACATGATGAGTAAGGTCTGTCTAATTGACTGGAAAAGCTCTTCACAAGGTTGAACTGAGAATCCATTCATGAGATATTAGTTTTCATTAAGTCTGTAAACTTGAAAGATTGGATGAAATGAGGGTCTCGGCCTGCTCAAGCTTTTCTAATTACCCCACAAATGCCCAGAAGGAAAATAAAATTAAGACCTTCATCCTTTGACAGATTGAATTGTTTTAAACATCAAAAATTCATGTGTTCAAATGCTTCAAAGGAGGAGAATGTAGGTAGTGCTGACTGAAACCGTGGATACGGAGGAGGAAAGGTAATTTCTCCTGGTTTGACAAGACGTCATTCTCTTGGTGACAACACAGAAGGAAAGAACTCGAAAACCAATTCCATGGTGGGCTGAATGAGAAATGCCCCTCATAGTCTCGGGCACTTGAACACATGGTCCCTGTTGGTGGTTCCATTTCAGGTTTTGGAAGTGTGACCTTGCTGGAGGAAATATATCACTGGCTTTGAGAATTTACAGAGTTGAGACACTTCAGGTTCACTCTGTCGGTTGTGCTTAGAGCTCAAGACATGAGCTCTCAGCATCCTACCCCAGACACCTACCTGTCCCAACGGGAAAAATGGATGGAAATATGCCTGCTTGAGAGAGACAGAAACACACACACACACACACACACACACACACACACACACACACACACACAGAGAGAGAGAGAGAGAGAGAGAGAGAGAGAGAGACAGAGACAGAGACAGAGACAGAGACAGACAGAGACAGAGACAGATATAGAGATAGAAAGAGAGAGAGAGAAAAGTATGAGGAAAGAGAAGGAAAGTGGAGGTGAGGGAGGGGAACAGGAACAGGAGGGGAAGGAGGATAAATTTATGTGCTCCATTAATTAGTTCTGAGGGATAAAAACAGTCTACTCCACATCTGAGTGTAAATCCCTCCTTTGGAAAGAGCTCCTTGAAGAAAGTGTGTATTTCTCTATTCAAGGTAATATTTATGCTTTCAAGAAAGATTTAATTGGTAAAACATTGGACAATGGGTCTAGTTTGAACACATTAGGCAGATCCTCACAGCAATTGCTGCGTGGGTTGGCAGACGTGTGGGAGAGTACTAACTGCATTAAACAGGAAGCAGAAAGCATGCTGTCTTTATTTAAAGGACAATTGTGCAGCAAAGTCTGCATTTATTCTTACTGCCAACAACAATATACAGCACACTTTAACTCATCATGTTTAACTGCTAAGCCTCTTTGACAAAACAGAGAGAGAGAGAGATAGAGAGAGAGAGAGAGAGAGAGAGAATAACTTCTCCAGTCAGAGTGTTAACGAATCTTCCCTCACATTTTGCCCTGAAATGAGTAACTCTTCAGAGTGCCCAGAAAAATAAACCACCTTCCAAAACTCCCAGGAAGAGAAAGAAAAGGCTCCCACACTGCAGAGAAATGGGGGATTAGGCTATCAGGAAGCATTGGTGGCCCTTGTCATACACCAATATTAACCACACCTCCTCTTCTTGGGTTATAAATGTCACTAAGGATGCTTCATTCTGCATCTGTAAATCAGTATGATAAAAACACGTGCCTTGCAACAACTAGCCACAGTAAGCACATCCCACACTCAGATCTTGGGTTCTAATACCATTCTCAAATAAGAGAAGCCACAGCTGCTTGGAAAAACTGCTGATTCCAGGGCTAGGGAAAAGATGCATGAGAGATAAGTGTGTAGTATATTCAAGTGTCCAAAAGAACAACACTACTATCTTTTAAAAATACTTTTTAAAAAGCACACAGCAATGACAATAAGTCAATATGTGAGGGTACTGGATAACAGTCTACGAATAAAATAAATACACGAGTTCATATTGGCACATGCAACAGAGGTGGAAAAACAACAAAATGGAAAAAATCCAATAAGTCCAGTTTTAGCAGGCAACGGAGCCAAGGCATTCTGCCCTAAAATGTGGTCCTCCTTCCCGAAAGCCACAGCACAGACTTAACCATGAGAAGAGCATCAAGGCCATTTCCCGAGAGGCACTTTACAAAGTACCTACCCAGAAGCCCTCACACTGGCATGGTCATCAAACACAGGACAATCTAACGAACTGTTCCAGCCAAAAGGCATCAGAGAGACGGGACCACAGATGTTGTATGATACACCAAATGAGGTTACCTAGCAGGAGCAAGAACTTGGGCAAAACTTGAAGTGATCTGAATGAAGGATGAACGACAGTTAAAAGATTTACTACCTAGAACAAATATGCCATCCCAAATGAAGATGCCAGTGACAGGGAAAGCCGAGTGCAGAGTTCATGAGAACTCGCTTGAGTTCTATCGCATTTTCTTCTATTGCATTTTTTTTTTTGCAGTTCTATGAGAGGGTGGGACTTATTTCTACATACAAGACCACTGGTAGTATATTAAAAATAAATAGATGTATTGTGTAAAAGAAATAACATATTCCATTTCAGTTTGGGAGGCTATTGGAGATATATATATTGCCATTAAAAAAGAAGAAAAGAAAACTGATAATAATTCTATCAGTAGGTGAGTCCTTTAGAGGAAAGGGGCTTTTTTGAAAGTGGTTACAAATTAGAAACATAGGTTAGGAGAAAGCTTATAGCTAATAGCTAATAGCACATAAGTAAGTATGAAGTCCTGAGTTCAAATCTTGAGCACCCATGTAAAAAGATATGTATGAGCACATGTCCATAGCCCTAGAATTGGAAGATGGAGACAGACATATCTTGGGAGTTATCTGGTGAGGTACCCTACCTGAAATAGTGAACTTCTGGTTCAGTGAAGGATTGTGTTATAAAGGAGTAAACTGGAGAGGAACACACACACACACACACACACACACACACACACATCTCAATTAGAAATGGATGCTGTAAGGCTGTTTTCTCACTTGCGGTTGAGACCATTTTCTCAGGTACACTATACCTTCTTGAGCAGGGATACTCACTTACCACTGATTGAAATCCTCTCTATTTAGAACACATGATTTTCTAACCATGGATACTTTTATTTGATCATCTTACTACCCACCTTTACAAGAAGATTTCACTTACAGTTAATATTTAACTTTGCTTACTGTATCAGTTTGTTATTCACCATTTACATCTTGGTGATTATTGATTTATAGAAATTATTCTTTCTAACATTAATTGCTTTGTATAGGAATAACTACTAAAACATGAAGAAATGCACAAAAAACCAAACATATATGTTGGCTTTTAAATAAGTAAGATGAAGTGCAATAAATGCATCATACACAGCTGGAGAGAGACATGTCTTCGTATTTTTCTTTTCCAACACGATCATCTTCTATCCCATAGAAACTCTGCTTAGCCAGTGTTACGGCTCATGTCACCTCTTTCTATGCCAGAGGTGGGCACAGCAGTCTGTCTGTCCTCCCTGTCACCCTGATAGAACGAGGGGAAGGGGGAAGAAGCCAGCTAAAAGTCATCAGCAAAGTCGTTGTTTGTCCCTCGAGAAGAGCGTCTTCACTGCGGAAAGGGGAGGCAGCTGGCAGGTGCAGTGCTGCCAGAGGTTGATAGCTCCGAGCAAAGCAAAGAGGAGCAGCAAGGCTGGAAGAAAAGGAGACCAAGAAATGGACTCGGGGTGACACCCAAAGTGCAGAATGCACGATATTTAAGAGCATATCCACCTCCTGGATATCCCGGTTACACACAACCATAAACCACAAGCCCACTTCTGATTCATCAAGTCCGAACTGACTAAAAGGATGAGGGTGAGCTGCCTATATCAACAAACTGAAATGGACAGTGACTGAGGTGTGGCTGCAGGAGTTGTCTGCCAGAGTGCATGGTGAGGTAGTCTAGTCGAGGGCAGCCGTGGAAGTGGACTCCCCCATCTTAAAGATAACAGATCGATGGTCCAGAGCACAGCTTGAGCATCCTTGGGCCTGGGCATGTTCTTCATGAATCAACACACTCGCTTGACCTCCAACAATTGTGTCTCCATCACATACAATAGAAATGAAGAAAGGATGAGATGTGGAGTCAAAAGGAGTGCACTGGATTACTTTTTAAAATCTAATTCTTTTATTTATATGTAAAACAGTACACCATTCATAACATATGAAAACTCAGCAGATAAGAACTGGGTTATATCTACTTTTGGTACAAAATATTGCATTATATAAAGCAACAGAGACTCAAAGAAACCAGGAAAAAAAACTAAAAATCTATGGATAGCAAAAGCCCCAGTGACACAATATGTTAGTGCATGGTTTTTATATACACCAGATGACTTTAAAGATGGGTTCAAATGTACTCACTATCCAGTTGTGATCTCACTAGCTAGAACTTACTTGTCTACATCTAAAGAAGAGAAGATGCCATCTTTACCATGACATCCTTGTATCATCTACATCCACAGAGATTCTAACAAGTAGAAACCCTATAATAAATAAGAAAGGTCAGAACAGATAGTGGGAGACAACTAACCTGAAACAGCCTGGTTGTTATATTTCCCAACCAAAACAACAAATATGAACCAAATTCGCCATAGTAACTACCATTTCAATGATGGCTTTCTAATACCAGAACTGCAAGGCATTAAATCACTTCTGATATCTATAGTCTAGGAATGGCCTGTAGCAATGAGACTTATACAGAAGCCAGCCACAGTAACACCCAGCAGTGCTCGGAAAACATTGAGACTAGAGCTTTTTCGTGTGGTCTAGTTTTGCAAGCATGATGACATAAACCTAAGAATGAATTAAAAATCTAGACTAGATCAGAACACTCAATAGGGGGTGGAGGGGCAAACGAGAAATCCACCAGAAAAACATAGGGATAAATAATTGACAGGAAAGCAAACTCGGAAGGCCAATAGGGATGTAGTTAGCTTCAGAGCAAAGAGCAAGCTGAGCATAAACATGGACTTTCACCCTCTCCCCAGTTCAAATACAAGGTCAGGTAACAGATCTCTGCTCAAGTCGAGAACGAGAAATGAGTCAAGAAAAATCAAAATTATTTTTGGAAAGGAAAAAGAAAGGCAGATGGAGGAAAGGTAAATAAATGATGTGGGGACCCTAGAAAGCTGAAGGAGGCTAAACTGATCTTGGGAGAAACTGAAAATAACATAATTTACTCAACAAAATTCACCAGAATCTGGGCAACTACCAGTCACATCTGACTCTAGAAATGGAGAAAGGTTTAGCTAAAACCATGGAGATTCGTTGATAAACCATCTAAAAAAGAATAAGGTCCCCATTCTAATGAACTCACCACGAGGACTGCTTTCCCAAACCCTGAAGACCAGAAGCATATTTGTACATAGAGTAAAACACAGACCTCCACTGAGAGATCACCTACCCAGAGTAGGGAATGAACTCAGACTGATAAAGGAGTGGAAGAGGTGGCAGAAACTGGGAATCCAGGCACTTCCCATTCAGTCTCCATACTGCCCTCTAGTTTCACAAGGCCTAAGTTTAGAAGGTGGTTCTACAGAGAAGGCAATCCGACACAGAATAAAACCTGCAGATGCCTCCTTCCTTAACAAACAGCTGCCTTGCTCAGGGGCCCTCTGAGAAACCCACAGACAAGCTCAGAAAAAACAGGAAGCTGACTGGTGGCCCAGCCAGTGACAGCAGATTTCCTTAACACATTCAACAAATGACAGAGGGTGTGCTTAAGACAAGGATTCTTATCAAAACAAATGTTCCCAGAAATTAAAAATGGCAATGAGAAAATGAATGAGAAGACAGCAATGAGGTCGGGTTTTGTTTTTGTTTTTTGTTTGTTTGTTGTTTTCAGAAAGGAAAGACAGATGCTAAAATGGGGGAAAATAATGAGAATGAACACAGAAGTCTTGGACCAAAATATCCAACATGTGAGCATGAAAGTTAGAAAGGAAAAGAGAATGGAGAAGAGGAAAGCATGACTCAGTCAAGACCCCCTGGTTCCCTGTGCTTTCATTACTTGAACTCAAGATGCTGTGATGAATGTCTGCAGTGGTACTCAAACTCAGGATGCTGTGATGAATGTCTGCAGTGGTACTCAAACTCAGGATGCTGTGATAAATGTCTGCAGTGGTACTCAAACTCAGGATGCTGTGATAAATGTCTGCAGTGGTACTCAAACTCAGGATGCTGTAATCAATGTCTCCAGTGCTACTCTTTGAAGGAAATAGCATCCTTGTCTTCCAGCACATCCCACCATCATCACTTGCCGTCCTAACTCTAGTGTAGCTTAAATTTGGCTAAGAAGAAGATTTCTACATTTGTAAATAAAAATCCTTAAATGGAAGACCTAAGGTTACTGATGATAGAGGCCACTTAGTACATTAAAAACACAGAAAGATCATTGAGACAGACAGAATGCATGGAATAAGGCATCTCTACTAAAATTTTGGGAAAGACAAGTTGAAGAGAAGTTAATTAACAAAAGTATGGTGTTAACAACATCCAAATGGAGACTATAGTGAAAGAATGCTTCCAAAGGCCAAAAGCATCCCCTGTCCTGAGCAGAACATCCAGATACATGTGTGAAGACAGCTTGTTGAAGACATTAGATTCCAAGACATTTTTTCTCTCATACATTATGTACCCTCTCCAGGAAGGAGAACATGATTAGCAGAGACGAGAATAACAAAGAAGGAATTAGACATAAGCTAAGGAGACCGAGGACCTGGGAGAAGAAAGCTTGGTTAGGAGATCCCCGAGACAGCTGGGCATATGGCAGAGCTGACAGCACACCCTGAATAAGGGTGCATGTGACAGAGTATCTTCTGCCTCTGAAAATGCTGGAAGAATTAGGTATTGATGGATGTGAGGCAGCCTGAAGAACACTGAAACTGAAAACAGGGAAGAGCTCCAAGACATGGATCTGTGGATACCATCCCCAAAGCACAAATAACAAAAGCAAAAGTAGATAGATGGGATACATGGAACTCAAGAGCTCCAGTACAGACAAGAAAATCATCAAGAGAGTGAAGGGGTAACCTAGAAAATGGGGGAGCGTATTTGTATAACAAGTATCTGGAAAGTGCTAAAAATGGAAGGCAAGCCATGGGAGCGGAAGGCTTCTGAGGGCTACACTTGACAATGAGAAAGGTAAACACAGTGCCTGATGGTTAGGCACTACCAGGGAGAATTCTTCCCCTGAAGCACATTTCCATTCCATCTTCCTAAGTTTTCAAGTCAATGCTCTAGGGCAACAGCATTTCCATGCAATCATCCTGAGCAATCAGCAGAATCAAGGATTGTAGCTTCTAGACAAGGTCACCACTCCCCAACATCTGGCCTTCTCTCCCCTTACCACAGCGAGGCAAAAAGTGCAAGGACTTGCAGCTTCCTCCTTCGTTGTTCCTGGGATTTCTTCCCTTCTGCCCAGTTAGCCTCTCCACTGCACTTTCCTGTTACCAGCTCCCGTGGGCCCCTGCTCTCTGCCAGTCAGTAGCTTTGTTTCCTCCTAAGACCTCCAGATGCTTCCCTGGCTGCTCCTGCTGTGGAGCCAGCCACTACTCTCCATCCCAGAATCTATCACAAACGCACGTGGCAGATGCGACTTCTAGCAACCCCGGAGAAAGGGAACGTATCAAATCCGTGACGTTATGATCTGGGTTCTAGTGTCAAGTTGGCTGTATGTTGGCAATGACCATTTTCAGCTACTTGGTATAATAAACTGAATAAATGAAAAAAAACGTAATCAGGAATTACGTCCAAAACATACTTAAAATGTCATGTAAGTAAACCTGAATAAAATATTCCACAGCAAGAAATAAAATAAAGATTCACTTACTGTTCACAGTGAAAAAACTGCCTATATTCTAAATATGCTTTGTTTATATGCAGTAACACTGAAACACACAGATTTGTTCCTCTGTCATTAACCATAGAAATCTTAATAGAGAGAAATACCATCGATTTTTTTTGTCTTCCCTACTGTCACTGTTAATGACAACTGCAAGGGTTATAATATGCCATTTACTGTCTCTACTAAGTCCTTTCAATGTATTAAATAATTGAATGTTCCCAACAACCTATGGACACAAGCTTACAACATTATTTTATAGATGAAGGAATGAAGAATACAGAGAAGTTAATACTGTTGGAGCCAGACAATGAGGAAGCAGTGGGCCAGAAGGCCAAGCTAAGCCTTGAGTTAAGCATCAAACATGCTGCCTCCCCCCAATATGGTTCTCCTAATGTCCAGAAGAATGCTTGGTGAAAGGTGGAGACTGTGTAACTTGGACTTAGTGCCTGGAGATACTTTAATCAGTATAAGATAAATGCTTGCAAATGTCAATTATCACATAGCTGTCTTTGGAGTAGAAGAAAGTGTTTGGAAAGGCTGGAGACAGAACTCAGAATGCTTGCTCTACAAGGATCTAAGCTGAGATTCCAGCACCCATATTAAAAATTGGGTGTGGCAAAGCGTGGTGCAGCAGGAGGGCCTGTGACAGCAGCTCTGAGGAATGGGGAGGCAGAAGGACTCCTAGGGCTTGCTGGCTATCAGGCTAGCTCCAGGATCCATAAGAGGCTCTGTCTCAAGGGAATAAGGCAGAGTGATAGGGCGGGACACCCAAGCTCCTCCTTTGGCCTCCATTAGCATTCCCACACGTGTGTGTGTGTGTGTGTGTGTGTGTGTGTGTGTGTGTGTGTACACATCACATATGTATAATATACCACGCTGATGGACACACTACAGTGCCCACTTCGGGATCTGATACTCTTCAATTACTTCTGATTTGTACCTTTTCTGGGAAGTCCCAGTCATAGCAAACACTTGTACACAGCTCATCAAGTCAAACAGGTTAAGGGCATGTCACATTTGAAATGGCTCCAGGATGCCTTCCACGGCTATTTCATGCTATTCACAGTTTCAAAATCTTTATTACAGAGGGACAGTAAACAAAATACATTAAATCCATTGTTACCTCCAAAGACTGACAGCTAACAAACTAGTCAGAACGGCTGAAGAAGCACAGAAACTCAAATGCTTCAGAGAGAGAGAGAGCAAAGCTAAGCAAGGGCTATATCAGAAGATGTTCTTTCTCAACAGCATCAAAGGTCCCACAGAAAGCCCATCAGCCAGGCCACCTGATCCCAACGAGAGGGCCTGGCTAGAAAGAGCAGGAAGCACACACTTGGCTTTAGCATGATGAAAACAATGATGGGGTGGGGTGATATTTTATTTGTGCTAAATGTGGTGATATTTTATTTGTGCTGAAATGTGGTGATATTTTATGTTAATAAATAAAGTTTGCCTGGAGATCAGAGGTAATAGCAAGCCATTAACACAAAAGGCAGGCAGTGGTAGCACACGCCCTTAATCCGATCACTTGGCAGGCAGGGTCTCTGTTCAAGGACACATTAGGGAACAGCCAAGCATGGTAACACACACTTTTAATCCCAATACTAACCATAGAGACATGGAGGTCTGTACAGACAGGCAGTGATGAGGAAGGGAGGTAGCTGGCCTAAGAGTCAATGAGAGGGCAGAACAGCAAGGCAATAAAAGCCTGGGTAGACAGGAAGTAGCTCTCTTGGGAAGCTACAGTGGTGTGGTGAGTTAAGGTTAACTGGTAACTCTCACTATTTCCGTGATCTCTAAGGCTTTCACCCCTATATTTGGCTCCATGTTTCTTTATTTAATAAGACCGCTTAGAAATTTGGCTATAGTGGGGGACACTTTAGAATCAAATTAAAATTCCTCATTTTGTAAACAAGAAAACTTTCAAAACTTCCACAAAAAAACACAACTTTGAAAATGAGGACTCAGCTGTGCCTTAGTGCTGGGTCCTCTACTGATACAGCTTCCATTTATTAGACAATGACTTCTTATTCTTAGTTTAGATTTCTATTGCTGTGAAGAGATACCATGACCACGGCAACTCTTATAAAGGAAAATATTTAACTGAGACTAGATGACAGTTTCAGAGGTTTAGTCCATTATCATCATGGTGGGACATGGCAGTGTGTGGGCAGACATGGTGCTGGAGAAGGAGATTCTACATCTTGATCCGCAGGCAACAGAAAGTAAACTGTGGCTGGGCAGTGGTGGCACATGCCTATAATCCCAGCACTCGGATCTTTGTGAGTTCGAGGCCAGCCTGGGCTACAGAGTGAGTTCCAGGAAAGGCGCAAAGCTACATAGAGAAACCCTGTCTCAAAATAAACCAAAAAAAAAAAAAAAAAAAAGAAAAAAGAAAGAAAGAAAGAAAGAAAGAAAGAAAGAAAGAAAGAAAGAAGGAAAGAAGAAAATGAATAGTGTACCCCATTGGGTGTAGCTTGAGCAAAGGAGACCTCAAAGCCCACCCTCACAGTGACATACTTCCTCCAACAAAGCTACACCTCCTTAGCATGCCACTCCCTATGGGGGCCATTTTCTTTCAAATCACCACACTTTTTTTTTTTTAACAAAACTACTTATATATCATCTTCTAATAAAATAAAGGATGTTAAAAATTTTAAAAATTCATACATGAGTTCCAGCCAGATGGCTTATCAGGTAAAAGCTCTTGGCACTCTACAATGCAAGTCTGAAGACTTGGGTTAGATCCCAAGAACCCACAGTAAGGTTGGAAGGAGATAACTGACTCTAAAGCCATCTTCTAACTTCCACACACTGTGGCACATGTGCACCCATACAAACACACACACACACACACACACACACACAAACACACACACACACACACACAAACACACACACACACACACACACACACACACACACGTACGTCAAGACCTAGTTTAAAAACCATACATGAGCTTAATGGTCTTCAATGCACTGCTAACCCAACTTCAAATTACTGAGCACTTAGTTATCAAAGCGACATTAAATTCATTAGCATTTTGCATTTTGTGATGATAACACAGTGGGCCCGAAACACCACTGTAGAGTGTCACATGCCAAAGCCTCTCCAGGACAGAAAGGGGACAGAGTGGTAGGAACTCACACTCTACAGGAAGCAAAAGCAAAACTATCAAGGCACATGCCATATTCCATAGTATCGAGCATCCAACACAGGATACAACTCCTCAAGTCTCAAGACACCAGCCCTTGACAACACTGCTAAGTACCTTAGAAAGAATCAGAAACAAAGCCACCAAAAGAAAGCCCACTTCAAGTTTTAATATGTCATGTTCTGCCCTTTATACTCTCACCGAAATGACTTAGAGCCTTATCATCAAATAAATTAGCAATTTAGATTTCTATTTCTCAAATCCACCCCACTGAATTATAGTCCCTTAAAGAAAGAGCAAGACTCTCACAGCAGATAATTCACCAGAAGGAAAAAAAAAAACAAAACAAAAACAATGATGGGCTATAGTAAGAAATAAATCCTGAAATTTAGTTAACCAGGCACTGTGGAACATAGTTGCAATCCCAGCACTCTGGGAAGACGGCTGAGAATTGGAGGCCATGTTAAGCCCCAGCATGGGCTACACAGTGATGAGTTACACAGTGATGGGTTACACAGTGAGATCTTGCAGAAAGCAGCCAAGCCCCTGCACCATGTCTGATTTCTCTGTCACTGCACATGTAACACCCATCATCCACAGAGAGAGGAAGCAAAGTATAGGTATAGTCCATGTCCTTTAACCTACTTCCTGCGGGGTCTTTACAAGGTGCTCTGACTTTGGGCTAGTCTGAGCCTCTCTGTAGCCTGAAATCACAGTGGCTCAGACCAGAAAGGACTGGCATGTATTCCTATTTCTCCCCTTAGGAGTAGCAAAGGAAGGGTAAGCAATAGCGGGAACCAGGGGGGTTAATCAGAATCATTTTAGTGGAAGCTCTGAGCTGTTCTAAGGGCCTGTGGTTAGTGAGCAATGGGTATCAATTCTGGAGCCACAGGAAAAAGGTGTCCAAGATACAGCCTAGGAAGGGTTCAGAGAAGGTGCAGATGATAAACAGAAGCCCAGCAGCACTGGGTGTGTGCAGGCGGGCAGCAAACACATGGGAAGAAACATGAGGTGGGGGTGCCAACACATTCCAAATAACCTGGGAGTACAGGGAGGAATGAGAGAGGCTGAGACCGGGGTTATTGACAGCTGCAGACAACCCCTAAGAAGGGAAGGAAGACAGAGCCAAGCAGCTCCTGACCACAGGTAACTTTATAAGGATGTACGTGTACAGGAAGTTGAGAGGAGGGGTTGAGTGTTGGAAAGCCAGGGAATGAAGGAGGAAGACAAGAGGAAGAAAAAAGACAGGACAACAGGCAGAGTGTATGAGAGGGAGATGTTAAGACCAACAAAGAAGAGGCGGGGGCGGTGGTGGCGCACACCTTTAATCCCGGCACTCGGGAGGCAGAGCCAGGCGGGATCTCTGTGAGTTCGAGGCCAGCACTGGTCTACAGAGCGAGAGACCAGGACAGGCTCCAAAGCTACACAGAGAAACCCTTTCTCAAAAAATCAGAAAGAAAAAAGAAGGACTGACAAAGAAGACGCACCCATGATTTGAAAGGAAAGAAAAAACAAGGGCACAGACAAGAGCATCAGTCATGCTACAGACACGTAACCCAAATTCCACTGACCTGTCCATCATTTCTTTCTGAGGCATCTGTTAGGAGATTTTGGTGTGTGGAGTGCTTGTGGGAGGGTGGTAAGGCCTGTCTCTTATTGCTCACTTACCATTCTACTTTCAGTGGAGACTAATAACACTGCATATGGTGTGTGATGAATAAAGAGAACTGAACTTCCACCGCACAAGCTGCCTTGAGTGTGTAAGAAGACTCGGCCTCAACTCAGAGAGCTCCTGGCACAGAGGAGGGACGTGAAAACCCCCCTATTTCCCAGACACTGGTCTATGACCAGACTTAGAAAAATAATGTGTGAAAAATAAAAAACTGTGTGGCTAGCACTACTGTCAAGCTCAAACACCGAAACTACAAGCAACTCCAGCGCACCTAACATCCACTGGGAACCGAAACACTGCATCTACCATAACCCGGCTTTAGCTTCAATTCTGTGCGAAAAGAAGAATGGAAAAATATTCAGAATCCATGTCTGCCTTCTTTGGGGAGAAAGGGGGGTGGAAATTCATTTCAATGGAAAAAAGAAATCTGCATTCTTGCACCTCCCTGGTGAGGCCTGGAAAAGGAGGAGAAGGGAAGACCTGGAGAAAATATTAATAATGGGTCTTTAGATGAGCCAAAGAGGCCCAGAGCTGGGTCTGAGCACAGGGCTAGGGAAAGGTGGTGAGTGTGGTGGTAAAGCCAAGCAAGAGCAGTTTTTTTGGTTTTTTTTTTTTTTTTTTTTTTTTTTTTGTTTTTTTTTTTAAGTTGCAGAAAGGGAGAGGGAGGAAAACTGACTGATCACCGTGACCTGCCGGGCACAAGCTGCTGGATCCTCAAGAGGCACACATCTTTTCAAAAACACGCTTTACTATTTCATTGCGGGCATTTTTTGTTTCTGAACTTCTGAACTCTTTCCCTTATCATCAAGTTATACTCAACGCAGTCTTAAATAAAAAAAAGAGTGGAGGAGGGGGAGTAGGAGGAGAGAAGAAAGGGAAGGTAGGAGAAGGGAGCCGTGGTGGTGTTGCGTTGGCAGGTAGGTACAAAGTGCAAGCCAGCCAGCCGGTTGAGTGGTCAACGGAGGGTGGGCAGACTCTAGCCACCTGCAACCTACCACACATTCCTCACCCACGTTCCCCTCAAAGAAACCTGCCCTGCATAGAATGCAGCTCAGTTGTGCATACCTAGCATTCACTAAGCCCTGTACTACATAAAACTGTGGCGTGTGGTGGTGGCGCAACCTGAAATCCTGGAGATTAAGGAAGCTGAGGAGTTCAAAGTTCTGGAATACAGCAAGCTGAGGGCCAGGCTTAGCTATGTGAGACCCTGTCTCAAAAGAAAAGAAAGGATGAAGAAAGATGAGAAAGAAAAGGGGTCTAGGGTATATAGTTCAGTGGGTAGTGTGATGTCCAGCACTGAATACACCAGAAGAATTAATGCCAGGATTAGAAGTCCAGTCGTCTTCAGCTACACAGCAAATTGGAGAGGCCCAGCATAGGATAGATTGAAGCCCTGGGTTCCCCCCAAAAAAGGAAACGAATTGAGGCCTGTTTAACACTCTGAGAAGCAAATGTAAAAAGCAAGTGAAAAGATGGCAACACTCCTGCTCTTCCTCTCCTGGGGTTGGACCATAGCTAGCCATCACTGCCACTGAGCTACATCCGTACCTTTGGTACCTCCTGAAGCGAGAGAAGCAAGTTCAAGGAGAAATGCTACAAAATGAGAAGTCTGGCTAGATGCATACCAGTGAGTTACTTCGTCTCCCCAACATGGATCAAGTTACTTTTTTCTAGTTACTTTCCTTATTTATACCTAGTCCTTGGCACATAGAAAAGATGAGTTAAATTCATAGGCCAGAGATGGGCCAAAAGTATAAAGTGTGGTCAGGAAAATTATTGCCGAAATTTAAAGGAGAAAAATATTATCAACTTTTCGTATCAAGTATAAAGAATCAAAAATTAACAATTAGGGACAATATGCTTTGTTCATTTATTTTTGTCAGTG